>NC_079554.1:4625997-4942949 GCF_015846415.1 Triplophysa dalaica | reverse complement strand
AAAATAGCAGCATAACAACAACCTTTCCATTCCTCTGCATCTAAATGGTAATATGCAGATTCACCACAAACCCACACCATTCCTGGTGAACTTTCTAAGTGTGAAAATGGACATTCAAATCCCTCAGTAGTTTATTGAGATATTGTATGGTGCAATTATGATGTCCGTTATTTGATTGAGACAAAGTAATTTCATTTCTACAATCGGACATTCCTACTATATGTCTGCCTGATTTGGAACACACACATAATTCTGCAGGACGAGCATTTACATAAAATGCAGGACCCTTGAAACAGTTATAGTCTCGCATTACGGATGTTGGTGGTCTTCCTTCTCGAATATTCAGAGTCAGTTGTACAATTAAAGACATTTGTTTTGGCATATTGCAGTCACCCTTGTCCTTTACTAGCATGTCTGCTGTAAGCTCTTGCGTTCTCCACATTGAGTGGAGCTGTATACATACCCATGATTAGGATAATTTGAATAATTCAATTTGGCCCTCAATGCACCTCAGGGGAAGCTACGGAGTCAGCACTGTTGGCTCAATGGGCCTCCTATCTTCTTGCTTTGGGTGGCCCCTACCTCACAAAAGGTAGATCTGTCCTCAGCTTAGTCAGTGCTTTCTCCACCCTGAGGTGTAGTAAGGTGAATCCCCTGTTGAGATTCTATGTTAAATTGGAGCTTGCCTGCTCTCCTGAAGAACACAACTTCAGTCTGGAAGCGTGTATCCACTGTGGCTGGTAGTCCGTCAGAACTCCTGTCCGTGTGACGGCAATCACAGTTGCTGGTCCGTGGTACTTTGGTTCTCCAACCTTTGTTGGCTTCAGACTCCTCACAAAAACTTTTTGTCCTGGAACAAAGTTATGAGTAGGCTGCTCTGAGGGAAGAGCAAGGCACAAAGAAACATCAGCACATATCGAATTTAACTTTTCGACTAGGGAGGTCACGTAGTCTTCCTGGATCACCTGAAGATCACCTAAACAAGAAATACCAGACCGGCCTTTGACCCACGGGGTTGGGAAAGGTCTACCCATTAGTACCTCGAACGGTGACAATTTTGTCGTGGAAGACGGGGTCATTCTTATTTCTGCCAAGACTGCGGGCAATAAATCAACCCACTTTCTTCCTGTATCGAGTACAGCTTTTGTTAGTCGTGTTTTCAGTGTTCGATTACATCTCTCCACGACTGCTGCACTTTGCGGATGATATGGAATATTAAAATGCCAATCAATAGACAATGTTTTTGCTAAGAGCTGTGTTACCTTTGACGTGAGACTCGTCCCGTTATCCGATTCCAATCTGGCCGGTACGCCCCACCTTGGCACAATCTCCTTTGATAAGATTTTTACCACTGTTTTAGCATCTTCCTTTGCGCATGGAAATGCTTCAGGCCACTTTGAGAATCGATCAACAATTACCAAAAGATATTTTAAGTTACCTATTGGCGGCATGTGCGTAAAATCAATTTGTAAATGTTGAAAAGGAGCTTCCGGATGTGTCAGTGCATCGTGCTTAGCTGATTTGTGCGGATTTACCTGAGCACATGTTAAGCATGCATCCAAAACAAGCTCCGCTGTTCTATGAACATCGGCTATACAGTACAATTGATTAATTGCTCGAACTACTTTTGCACAACTGGTGTGAGATAACCCATGGTAATGTCTAATTAGGATAATTAACCCTAATTTCGGTAGTGCTATTCTACCCTGTCCATCTCTTATAATCCCTTCCTTATCAGGACTGCAAACATTTTTTCTCCAATGCTCTAAGTCTCCCTGTGTTGTTTGACTTTGCAGGAATTTGATATCAATGTCAGATACATTCGTTATGTGCACCGTCATTGCTACCTTTGATTACTTTTTTGGATGAAATGTTGATTTAATCTTAGCTTGGGCAGCTGCCTTTGCGGCTTCATCAGCCCTTCTGTTGCCTATAGTCTGTTCATCCTCCCCCGAAGCATGACCCTTGACCTTTACTATGACCACTTCGAGTGGAAGCTGAACTGCTTCAGTTAACTGTCCTATCAGATTTGCATGTGCTATTGGCTTTCCATCAGCAGTTTTAAAACTTCTTGCTTCCCACATTCTGGCATAATGGTGAAGAACTAAATTGTTACTCTCTTTCCTGTCATCAGATCAGAGGCCCGTATTAATGCTATGAACTCTGCAGCTTGAGCCGAATTGTAATCTAGAGCAAAAGCTTCTTTTACCTCTCCTGAATTGGAAACCACAGCATAGCCACAAAGGTAGACACCGTCAGATGGCTTTGAACTAGACCCATCAACATAAATGTGTTCTCCCCCCTCTAGGGGCGTATCCAACAGATCGAACCTAGAAGAGTAAGAGGTGGTCAGTTCAAAGATGCAATCATGTTCAACATTAAAATCTGCCATGTCTACCATACGAAAAAAAACCCAGCAAAGCAGGATTAATGTTTGCTGTAGTTTGAATGCTAAGATTTTTCGTTGCCAACAGAGTAGCCTCGTAACCTGAGCGTCATTGCGCTGTCATGTGTTGTGTTTTCATGTTGTGTAAAATTACACCTACCTGATGGGATGCATATAATATTAAAGGGTGTGACAGCACAGTTTTCTCAGCCATCTGTACAATCAGAGCAGCTGCAGCCACAGCACGAAGACACGTGGCATACCTGTGACTATGTTATCTAACTTTTTAGACAGATATGCAACTGGCCTATATGTTGAGCCATGAAGTTGCAATAGGAACCCTAGAGCTGCACCCACTGTCTCCCTAACATGCAAGTGAAAAGGCTTGGTGTAGTCCGGCAGGCCCAAATTGCCTAAGGATTCTTGTACTCTGTATGTCACCCGGGAGATGGTTATTCGGCCGTATTGAACCCCGAGCTGGGGGTGTTTTGCTGAGGAAGATAAGTGACGTAGCGGTGATGGTGCAATAGAGCCCTGTTTTATGCCAGCGCATGAAGATCCCATTTATCAAGGTGTCCATCTGAGCCCGAACACTGCCTTATTCATTGTAAAGTTTGGAATGATTTGCAGTGTTTCTTTGACATTTTTTTACGTGTGGAGTTGAGTGTTTTGCAGTGTACACACGAGTGTGGGACCCCCGCAGATCGTTCGGGGGATCGAGTGGATAAACACCCTTGATGTAACTGCGCCGGCTCATGAAATCCAGTCCTGTGAGTACGAAAAACAGAGTTAATATTGACATCCTTGTCTGTCCTCCGTCTGTGCTGTAGCACAGCGGTTCTCAATCCTGGTCCTCGCGACCCCCTGCTCTGCATATTTTGTATGCTTCTCCTACCGCTTCAGAGGTTTGTTTAATACGCCCATAAGAGCCCTGCGAAGTAAACATCACTAGATATTCTGTCATAAATCCCGTTCGAAATGTGGATAATGTTGCGCAAATCTCAAAATTACGGTTAAATTACCCTTCAATCTTCCGTAGTAAGTTTTGTTCTACGTGTTCTTAAATTAACGTCAGCCGATTTCATGTGTGCAGGGAGTAGAGAGCAATGAACACAGTTCAGGGAACACGTCAATCGGAACGCGGTTCATTCATTAAGCTCTCTTCTAATGAGCTAGAGATTTAAATCAGGTGTGTTAAACAAGAGAGATACACAAAATAAGCAGAGTGGTGGGTCGCGAGGACCAGGATTGAGAACCGCTGCTGTAGCACACCAGAGCTGCTGAATTGAGTCCATCTCCTGTCATTATCCAGTCCTGGGAGTACGAAATGCAGAGTTAATACTGACATCCTCGTCTGTCCTCCGTCTGTGCTGTAGCACACCAGAGCTGCTGAATTGAGTCTATCTCCTCATAATGTCCAGTCCTGTGAGTACGAAATGCAGAGTTATTGTTGACATCCTCGTCTGTTCTCCGTCTGTGCTGAAGCACATCAGAGCTGCTGAATTGAGTTCATCTCCTCCTGAATTCCAGTCTTGTGAGTACAAGATACCGAGTTAAGGTTGACCTCCTCGTCTGCCCTCCGCCTGTCCCGAAGTATATCAGAGCCGCTGAATTGAGTTCAGCTCCTGCTGTAATCCAGTCCTGTGGGAAGGAAATACAGAGCCAAAGTATGTTGGAGAGACACAAGAAGAGACTGCTTGATTTTAAGAGACATTCCTTTAATAAATAAAAAGTTAAATTATATCTCTTGTTGTCTGGCCTCTTCTGTCCCGCGGGGTAGCTCCTCAGGGTGGTGTGGTAGTTCGGGGGGTGTTGGTTGTCTGGCTCTGCGTTGGCACACCCCCGACCTATGACATGCACAGCCCAGACACACACCAATGCAGCAACCACCACCAGCAGAACAGATTCTAAAGCAGGAGTCTCAGGATCATCCACAACAGGCACCGCCATACTCTGGATGCTGGGGACATCTACCCTCCAAGTAGACATCAGATGGGTGTCTGCCAGGCTTGATATCAAACATCTGTACCTTGAACACACCATCTTGCGAGCGGGCTCTGGACTGGTGGCCATCTTGTGAGAGGGCTCTGGACTGGCAGACATCTTGCGAGTGGGTTCTTCCTTCACAACACCCACTGTAAATGTAGAAACGCTCAGTTTTAATGTAAGCTCTATGTAGTGCCCTATAGTCCCACAAGGATCATGTAATTGCATGAATGAACTAAGCGGCTTAGATAGTCCCCCCCAAAAAAATATCATTAGGGTGATCCCCTCCATCCTGCATAAATGAGCCAGCTCTATAAAATAATTGGGTTGGTCCTCTATGGGTCGATCTCCCTGCCGGAGACGCATAATCTGTGCCGTGGGATTACAAACTGCTTGATACATTTCGTGGCGAAGTGTTTTGTCACGTATTGCTCCGAGACTTAGAGAGTTGCGGATCTAAATGCAGCTTTATTTAAAGGAGAACAGGTACAAACAGGCAATGAGTTCAGGGGAGGCAGCAAACAATCAGAAACGGGGTCACAGGCAATGATCAAGGCAGGCAGCAAAGATTCACACAAGACATTAGTGCAGTCCAAGGTCCGAAACACAGGGTAATCCAATACAAAAGAGAGTGCTCAGAAATGCAGTAGACACAAACAAGGCTTCGCAATGAACATAATGAGTCCAGCAACAGGTTATGGGAAACGTAGTGTGCGGTGACAGACCAAGTGATGAGAGGAGTGCCCTCAAATGGATTTGAGAGGGCAGTGCAGCTGGTGACTGTGACGATTATGAAACTTCAGATGGAGACCATTGGATACTCATATCAGTTTAGAGACAATACAACTCCCAACCAGGTTAAAAAACAGGAAAGTAAGGAACAAATAATATGAATAGAAGTGAAAAATAAAATAAATGAATGAATACATATGTTAGATGAATATTGTTATAAATGAGATAAATTAAATAGAATAATAATATGAAATAAAACAAGAAACAAGTGTATAAGGTGATGCGAGA
Source organism: Triplophysa dalaica (assembly GCF_015846415.1). NCBI lineage: Eukaryota > Metazoa > Chordata > Actinopteri > Cypriniformes > Nemacheilidae > Triplophysa > Triplophysa dalaica. Next base: position 4,937,557 of record NC_079554.1, on the reverse strand, counting down.
TATTCGCATTTGGATTTTCCATTTTTGCTTTCCAGCACCAGACTGCTTTCTCTTCCTCAGCATAGCTGTTGTTGCTTGTAGCTTGTCTTCTTTTTGGCTACACGCGGTGCTGCACTATGGAAGGCCGTTTTGGCAAATGTTTTTTTAAACATAACGTGTACAAACGATATAACGTATGGAAAGCCTTTCAGGTCATATTTCATTTTCAACCAAACAACTGGTTTGTCAGAAAACGGCAGTATATACAGCGTCTAAGACATACAGATGCTGTAAGTGTGGCGTTTTGCAGTAACTGTGCCATAAATTACACGGCTGTTGATGTAGAATCGCTGTTAATAACAGCGTTTTTAACGCAATGCAAAACGCCGTTCATTTTGTCGTTTGGCCATACATAGTGAACCGTAAACGAATGTGCTTTTGTGTAACAAAGACACAGTTAATAGCAGCGTTTTTTCTACAATATTAAAAAACAGCCTCTCCTTTTTCACACCGTCCAGACCCTACACAGAACGAAAAGACCTTTGTAGTAAAATGTCGATCTGAATGGTACTCCACTCCTTGTTTTTAAGGTTATTGCCACTAATGTTTAGACTTTAATTATGTGATTATTTTCCGATTGTGTATCTGTTTCATCCTTTTCCTTTCAATATTTATATGCACAAATAGAGACTCTGTTGAGCATTCATGTTTGTTAAATGCATGACTTCCTTATTGGAGGTGTCTATTGGAATGTGAGATTGACTTTAGTGCAACATTGCTTTTAACCACAGGAGTTCGACTCTGCGTTCCGACCAAAGTCTTTGTTTTGTTTCTTTTGAATTCGTCTTGATTATTTTTCTTGTTTACATTTAGGCTGTAGCTACAATCCGGTGGTCATTTATGGTGTAAGAGGATGCAGGCGCGTTGTAGCTTCTGCTTCTCTACCAGAAAAGAAAAGGACAGATAAGAAAGAAAGTTAGAATATTGATTATGAACGTGGTTTTCTAACTATAACTTAGATTACCTGAGATTGCATATTTAGCCGGTCTAAACAGCACTTTTGTGTTGGCTTTTTGTATTGCGGCCAATGTGGATTTCTCATTAACGTCACTTATTTGGATTTTCCTGGGATTTTACTTTTTTTACCGACAAATGTTGGTTTCCAACTATTCATTTCGATTTGCCGGAGATTGCGTTATCAGTCACATATATTTTGTGGTGACTGTTTCACTTTTTGAACAAGGAATGTGGATTTGTAACTAGTCATCAGGATATACCTGAGATTGCATTATCAGCCGGTCTATCCTTCACTTTTGTGGTGGTCCTTTCTACCGTCGAAGTTGAATCTCTAACTTCTGGTCTGGATTTACATGCAAGCACGACCAGTTGGCTCATGGGAAATAATTGAAAAAATTAGGAAAATAAGTAAATGCATCCATGCGTTTTATTTCTTTACTCAACCTCTTGTCATTTCAGACCTGCATGACTTTCTTTCTTCTACAGAACACAAAAGAAGATATTTTGCGTCTATTCACCGGCACCCATTCACTTCTATTGTATAAACATAACAGCAATGCAATGAATGGGTACCAGCGACCAACATTCTTTAAAAATATCTTCTTTTGTGAAACAAAGTCAAACAGGTTTGCACTTACAAGAGGGTTAGTAAATGACGACTTTCATTTTTGGGTAAACAATCACTTACACTCTGTTTGGCTGACATACACAGCTAATATGACATGGGGATGTGTAAACTAGAGGAAAATAATTATTATCTAAAGAGCTTCTCCTTTAAAAGAAACATGTGAAGCAGGAATAAACAACGTAGGTCCTAGAGTGCTGTGTCCTTCAGATTTTATCTTTAACCCTGATCAAACTAGGGTAAGTCCTAAAATCTGCTGGACAGTGGCATTCCAGGACCAACTTTGCCTATCCCTGATTTGGAGAAACAAGAGAGGCACTTACCTTTGAATTAGTTCCAATGTAGCACAAGCTGGCTCTTGATATTCTATGTTGAAAACATAGAAGGTTACTAAGAAGATTTACAAGGCATTTGCAAAATCCAGGTGATCCTCAAAGAATCACCATCCACTTTTTTTGCAGAGAGAAATGTGTTCCCTGAAAACAATGTACATATACATTTTGTTGCATTGTACTTGTACATGTGTAATGACAATAAATTGAATCCAATCCAATATTACACACCTTTAAGTATAACCCAAATGGAAAACAAAAACCTTTCTCAAAGTCACAGGGAAGTGTTCACCTACCAAGCGTAATCAGTCTAGGAGTGGGTGGCAGACGAATGTCTTTCTCAATGAATTGCTTTGTTGCAGCTGGCTTTAAAACACAGTGTTTAGAAAATGTTAAAATACTGCCTAAAATGACTTAAAATGGTAATTTCTTAAGCTAATAAAATAAGAATATAAGCCTACTTACATCTGCCAAAATGACGATGGACTCTTTTTCAAGGTCCTTAACTATTTTCTGTATTTCATCATTGGTAATGTTTAGACCTGCCAGCTTCTCCTCCACTTTTTTAAGCACTTGCTTCATTCCACTGCAATGGAGCTCCTGAAATTCCTCCACAATGCACTGTATGGTTGTGGCTGGGAAAAGCAGTTTTGCCTGTAATTACAAAAAAAACAATGCCAGATCTTACACAAATGTGTCAGGACTCAAATCTTGGTTCATTCCTTGACTATTAATTGATTGACCCACGTTGTCACCATGGACTTGGATGTCTGGAACTTCATAAATCACGTCAGTGTCTTGTGGTGTATGTGGCTGTGCTACAAGTGATTGCCTGTGTTTTCTAGATATATGTGTGGCTAAGGACGACGTCACTCTAACTATATTGTGCATCCCACAAAAGGACAAGTAACTTTTTTACCATTACATATATGTACTCTTAAATTAATACACAACGAGGAAACATTATCAGCCACATAATCACATCCTTGAACACTGCATTTGTGGTTACCAATGTACTGAAACTTGCTTGGTTTCTGTGACAGACCAGGTGTTTGATTTCTGTACATGTGAGACTTCAATGCAGAAAACGTTGTGAAATTCCAAGGACAATGTTCTATGCCACATGAAAATCTGTAATAAGCAAGGCTTATATGACTTTTTGCATGGGCAAAAAAAGTTTTAAAACTGCAGTATTGTGGTTGCAAACCTTACAGAAATACCTATTGCTAGCAGTCTTTCACGGAATGCTTACAACAAAGTAGCAATAATACTTTACCTTGCTTTTTTCTTTTTTGGAATACAATCTTCATTGAACATGTACGTTTCTCTCAGCTCCGTCGTAAAAGTGCAGTTCTATCAGCTCCGTTGTAAATGTTCGGTTCTTTCAGCTCCGTCGGGAAAGTTCTCTCAGCTCCGTTGGAAATGTACGGTTCTCTCAGGTATTAAATATTCTTTGAAAAGACACCGTCCTCTCAGCTCCGCCGAAAACGTGCGGTTCTCTCATGTATAAAATGTGAATTTAAAAGTCATCATCTCTCTCAGCTCCGCCGAAAACACACAGTTACATTTTTAGCCTCAGGTGTTTTCAGGAACTGTGCCACTCAAATTTACTTCCCCGGTAAAACCTTCTCCGTTCTGCGTTGGGGTTCCTTTTTTAAAACATATAGAGCAAAGCCTATGCTGTCCCTTAGAAATGAACAAAATAATTACTTTGTGTTTAAAAGACCTTCAAAGACCGTTAGGGAAAATACAGTATAGCACATCAATTAAAAAAATACAATAAATCACTGTATTTAGTGTTTTGTCACATAACATTCCCACAATGCAATGGAAATTACATTTATCTACTGTGAAGATAAATTGCTGTATTATACTGGGTGGTATAAAGTAAATAACTGTAAAAATTACAGAAATGTCTAACAGTGTACGTTGATCGACCACGTTCCACTGGTAGAGGTGGATGTCTTGCTGTTACTTATAATTCTGATATCACAGTCTCTGAAGTTGTATTGCCTAAGTTCTCCTCATTTGAGTGTTTGACATTTAAATTGAATGTCAATTGAATTTGGTTTGTACCACTGGTGTGTCTAATGATCAGCTTGATTATTGGTCTGAAGTTATCACAAACTTTTTACTTTTAGTCTTTATCCGCCTTGTCTGCCAGGTATAAAACATGTAATTCGTTTTGGAAAAATATGAGACATGGACATGTTCCATTGGTGACTTACCATTTGTGGCCTCTATTGATAATTATAATGCTGCACTCTCATCCATTTTGGGCGAATTTGTCCTACCAAAGACACGTGTTGTTTCCCTTAAGAGGTCCTCGCCATGGTATACTTCTGAGCTTCGGGAATTCAAGGCAACCATTAGGCAGCTAGATTGAAAAAACAGGAAGTCTGGTTTGACAAGTGCATAAATTTATGTTTGAACAACATCACACTGAGTACCATAATGCACTGAAAAAAAATGTACTACTCAAATCTTATCAGCAGTGGAGTCTCTAACCCTTCGTGTTTCGTTTAATACCATTAACAGTCTCAGGCCTGGCTTGAGGTGGGACGTGGCAAGGCCATGGGAGGGCCATCCCAATGCGGCTCAACAGGGGTGGTATGGCTGGAGGCGCGCCCGATGTTCTAGTTCTCCCTGGGCTGTCCCTGTCAGGGCCACTTCTTCTTGGTCGGTTGTCGACGGGCAGTCGTTGCTCTCCTCCACGATGACCTCCATCTACAGGGGGCCATCTGAGATGGGGGCGACGGAGCCGGGGCAGGAGGTGTGTGAGGGCATGGCTGCTGGGGAGCAGACGCCATCTTGGGGTCCGTGGCGATGCGCATATCCTGAATAAACGCTGGGTCGTGCTTGCCCTCGTCCAGCTGCTTCAATGCCTTAGCATGCAGGATGGCCATATCACGGTGAAGATGGTTCTCCTAGTGGTGCCAGCTTCCATCAAGAGGGTAGAGGATCTGCATGCACTCTCTGTGTCCAACGATTGTCTAGAAATCAGGTACGGTGACTCACGTGATGCTGAGATCCCGGCATGGCTTCGTGCACAAAGTTCCCACCACTCACCACAAGGTGGTGCACTTGTAGGCGCTCCAAACTGGGGAGGAAGACCCAACCCCATCCGTGTTGTGTCCAGTGTGCGTGTTCCGCCTCTTCCTGGACCGCATGCACAGCTTCAGGACCTCTTAGCAGCTCTTTGTCTGCTTTGGAGGTCAGGAAAAGGGGAGCGCTGTCTGTGACGTGACACGGCGCTGTGGCGTTTTCAATAGGGACTCAGTCTGTCGGTTCGACACAACGTCGAGGGACCAACGGAAAGTGAAGGAGTTTTTTAATAAGTTTTATTACGTTTAAAAGTTTATTCTTTATTACAGTTTTGATGAACATAATATGTGTGTGTTTTAATGAGAATGTTTAGGCAGAAAACTCTGAGGAGTTAAGGGCTGATTGGAATGTGTTTGCTACAAGATGTGGTATATGTGTGTGTGTGTGTAGCCTTGTGTACAAATGATTGGAGAAAGCAGATAATGCAGATTGGTGCCTCTAGGAATGTGAGTGCAGACAATAAATTAAAGGGTCAAAGACCAAAGGTGGAACAAAGAAGTGCATGCACACACATATCATTATCTGAGTACTTAGCTATGCAGAATTTGGGTATTGTGAGGTGTCATATGATGTTTGCAGACAAAGGAGAACGAAGCTGATTGAATCAAGAGAGGGAGGCACCGCCTGAAGAAAGAAGATACACCCTCTCACATACATACTATAAATATGTTGTTAGAATGACACACTGGGTTGGTTCTTTGTCGAGACGACCCAGCGCGCGCTGTTTCTGATCAATAAACTTCAACATTTGTTAGAGTTATTAGAGTTGCCTCTTTCCAATTTTTGACCACGCAGGACATAAAAGTCCATCAAAAGGGAACGTCTCGGTTACTTATGTTAGCTTTGTTCCCTGATGGAGGCAACGAGACATTGTGTCCTTCATGCCACAACGCTTGACGCCCGCTGCAGCAGTCGAGAGATGCTCTCAGGCTCCTCAGCACAAAAGGTGCATGAATGCAGCACGCCTTCTCCACTTTATACCCGAATAACCCAGGGGCATAGTCCAGAATGCAAATTTAATTCGGCAATTTCATTGGCCTTTTGAAAACCAGTAAGAAGACGATAGGTTCACAAGTCAAAACCCATCTGTTGGTTTGACCCTCAATCATGGAACAGAGGTTACATGACGAGATGCTTTCAAACATTTAAAAGAAATGTCCCAATAAAATTATTCATAAGAAACGAAACAAAGATTTGGTCGGACCCAGGTGTCGAACTCCAGTCATTAAAAGCAATACTGTAGGTGAATCACACTGTCCACAACGCTACTGAAGCCGACACCTGTAGGAAAGGAAGTCAATGCATTTGAATGCACAACAGAGTCTAAATTCCATGTCATTTGTGCACATATAATGAAAGAAAATGAAAAACGTCCCCACTCCCCAGTGGAAAAAATTAACATTATTCCCAATAACGTTAATACTGGAAGTGGAGAGCTATTCACATCGACATTCTACTACACAGGTATTTCTGTATACTTCATCAAAAGGGCTGGACTGTGTAAAAAAAGTAAGGGCTGACTTTAATATTATAGAAAACGAGGCTTTTAACAGCATCATTGTTACATTTGTTGCACTTTTACAGTACTAATGAAGCTACTGTATTAATAACCGATTTGAAAAGCGTTTTTACTGTCAGAAAATTCAGCATTTAAATTGGCACACATTGAATTTACCTTTATTTTAATCTGAACATCATTCTTCGGTTACGTTAACGTTAGTAGAGTGGAGGACTACAGAGTTTAAGCTAAATGCTGCCACCTAGTGTACTGTTTAAATTCATTTTAGAAACATTACTGGCTTGAGCCCTAAAAACCACCCGCATCCGCCCCTGTGTGTGACAGTCTCATAATATAAAATAATAGTGATGCTGCTAGTTGAATGTCTCTAACGTTTGACTTAACTGATATCATATTTTGCATGTTTTCTCCTGTGCTGTAAAATAGGCCTTCAACTGACACAGATGAGTCCAGTCCTAAGCAACAGAAGAGACCATCATCTGCATATTCGTCTCCATCTCCATCTCCATCTGAATACGATGCAGCTGCATGTGACTGATTTAGTAATTTTATTGTTCATCAAGTTTATCGACACAGTACTGAGATGTGTAATTCATAGTTCATTAAATGCATTATTAGGATTTCCCAGTAGAGGACGCATAGGCAACTAGTGATGAGCACCTCGTTTTAGGGGGTTAGAATCGTTTGGTCCCTCACTATTCGATTTAGAATCGACTCTTGGTGTACTTATTAGCATATTTAAGAATTAAGATGTCATTCCGTCACGTTTGCGCTAGTGTTGACTAGTGTTGGTACTTTGGCTTCTACTCTTACAACTGTCACATATTGTTTGGTGTGGAGCTCTCCAGTTGTTTAAGTGTTTTTGTTAGTTTATCATGTTTTTCCCATACAATCAGTTTCACAAGAGATGAACTGCTGAACATTCGGCAGTGCACACAATCTTGATATTTTACCGGTTTTTGATTATTCGGATGTTTTATTTAACATCGTACTCGGAGGCGCAGCGGCGTTGCTAAAGCACTCCAGGACGCGCAAGCGTGGTAAGCGAGCCAGCGCGCTAATCAGGCTCGAAAAGCGCGGCTTTAAAACGGCACTGCCTAGCATGCATCTGGCGAATCTGCGATCTTTGCCAATCAAAATGGACGAACTTCTTCTACTCTGCCGAACAAATAAGGATTTTTCAAACTCTGCTGTTTCTTGAAATCGTGGCTGAATGACTTTATCTCGGACAGCGCTTTACAATCTTCCCGGCTACCAGCTTTTCAGAGCGGACCGCGACGAGGAATCAAAGGGAAAATCGCGCGGAGGTTGGGTATGTTTCTACATCAATGAAAAGTGGTGTACAGATACAACAGTGATGAAGAAGATGCGCTGTCTCGACCTAGAAGCACTCTTCATTGACTGTAAGCCCTTTAATTCGCCGAGAGATGTTCCTCGTTCATTCTCGTGTGTGTTTACATTCCTCCGCAAGCGCACGCAAGCGTCGCGTTACAACAGCTCGCCGATCACATCACGGAACAACATCCAAAATCTGAAAAAAACTAAAATCTGCCAAACCTGTGGTAAGAACTGTTAAAAGATGGACCAACGAAACAGAGCAGGCCCTACAAGCCTGTTTCGACTGCACCGATTGGAGTGTTTTTGAAGCTGCTACCACAGATCTGGACGAGATCACAGACACTGTAACATCATACATCAGTTTCTGTGAGGATTTGTGCATTCCTTCTAGGACTTCCTTAAAATACAACAATGATAAACCATGGTTATCAGCAAAACTCAGACAGATTCGTCAATTCAAGGAGGATGCCTACAGAAAAGGGGACAAAGTCTTGTACAGGAAGGCTAGGAACACATTGACAAAGGAGATCCAAGTGGCTAAGAGAAACTACTCTAAAAAGTTGGAAAACCAGTTTTCAGCCAATGACCCTGCATCTGTGTCATCTGTTAAAGACATCACTAACTACAAGCCACCATCCCCCAATTTTGCAGGCAATCAACATCTGGTCAATGATCTGAATGACTTATGCTGCAGATTTAAAAAAAACTTAACACCTCACACCAACTCTGACATTCTCTCTACACAACAGCTATCACCTTCAGTCACCCCACCTCCTGCACTTCAGATCAGTGAAGAGGATGTGTGTAGAGTCTTTAGGAAACAGAAGACAAGAAAAGCACCAGGCCCAGATGGTATCTCCCAGCCTGTCTTAAAACCTGTACTATTCAACTGGCCTTCATCTTTCTTAAAGATCTTCAACAGATCACTGAATCTGTGCACAGTTCCTTCCTGTTTCAAGTGCTCCACCACAATCCCCATCCCAAAGATACCCAAAATCACAGGACTGAATGACTACAAACCCGTCGTCTTCACAATCAGCACTGGCGCCCCCCACCTGAAGTGGGACAATCACATAAGCTCTATTGCTACAAAAGCCCAGCAGAGGTTGTACTTCTTACATCAGCTGAAGAAGTTCAACCTAGCACAAACTCTATTAAAACAGTTTTACTCTGCAGTCATAGAGTCTGTCCTCTGCACATGCATCACTGTCTGGTTGAGCTCAGCCACAAAGTCAGACATCAGAAGAGGACGGATCATTGGTGCTCCCCTGCCCACCCTCCAAGAACTGTATACATCCAGAGTGAGGAAAATCACCCTGGACCTCTCACATCCAAGCCTGTGTACTGGATGCTCCTGTCACCAAAACAAAGTCCTTGTATGTGCAAACATACTTTGCAATAAAGCTCTTTCTGATTCTGATTCTGATATTGCTGTTAAGGACGAGTTATAAATATTTAGTAATATTTTTTTTTCCTGACAGCCATATAAGCTCTGCAAAATGTACAAGAAAAAAATGATTATAGCTCAACTCTAGTGACTTCATGCCCGAGTCATTCGTTATTTTGCCCGTATAGTCTGCATTTACAGAAAACATAAATGATTAGTTCACCTGCAAAGTCCACGGGCCGGAGAGGTTATTTTGTCACGTGATATGACAGATGCGTGTACAATAAATTACATACAAAAATAAATTATTTCCTGACTTCCCTTACAAATGGTAATGTGTTTTTTTTAACTCTTGCTTTTGATGCATTTCTGTAGTGTTATTTATTTATAATTCATTAACAATATTGAGTCATTCAGGTACGTAATAAAGGTTTACAGGTTTTTTTTTAACTAAAAAGTATCATGCAGTTAACACAGTATATAATAATAGGCTTATGATATAATTTAAATCTGTAATTATTTAATAAGAGATCACTTGTGTAATATATGCATTATAGATAAAAACTTAATGTACTAGGGTTTCTTATGTTTGTATTTTGCCAGCACAATTATTATGCAAAATAGTTATTTTTAAGATAAATTAAAAACACATGCAGAAATCCTCAAGAAACATTGTTTAAAATGTTGACAGAAAAAAATATAATACAAATGTATAACACAATACAATGTAAGTCACTTTGTATGAAAGCGTCTGCCAGATGCATTAATGTAAAAAACAACAGAACGGTACGTTTTAGAAAAGGTTTCATTGCACATATCTTTTGATTATTTTATAATTCATATACCTACAATAGGCCTACTACATATAACACGTACAACTTGCATCTGACTGATGATCCGGGAAGCGTTAAACACTTGGACTCCGGTACAGGCTGCAGGTTTGCCTGCCGAGCTACCATTTGACATATGAACGAAAGGGGTCGAACCGATGACTCGAGAGACAAACTAATAATTTCTCTGTCCAGTGCAAAAGAACAAAAGTACTCGGACCCCATGACTCGAGAGATGAACTAATCATGTCTCTTTCCGGTGTAAAAGAACGAAAGGACTCGGACTCGATGATTCAAGAGACATACTAATCATTGTAGTTGCTGGTAAAAATGTTGCACATGCGCAGTCAACACAAAACGACCCATCACTAGCCCTCAATACCCGTGTCGACGCATACACGTTGAAAGAAGTATACTTTGCAAGGCTGTGCATTCTGTGCACTGTATGCATACGCTCGTGTGCACATGAAAAATAAGTAGCTTAAGCAGTAGGCTTTACAACACACTGGTTGAGGGAAATGCTCAGTTGTTCAATATTATATGTTCCCTTTTCTAGTGTGTGTTTACACTTCTAGATTAAACCTTGTCTCATAAAATGTATATACACCGGGGAACAGAACAGAACATTTTTTTTAGAGGTGGCCAGGTAAGACCCAATGATTTTAATAGTGTGACCAAAAAAATCCTCACGGACAGAAATTCTTTCTTTTCTACCTTTTACACCAATTCTTCATTACACAGTTTGATGGTCAAAAACATGCAAAAAAGAATGTAAAGTAAAAATTTATTTGAATAGCTTTCATCGGTCTTTTCCTGCTTACTCTTAAACATGATTGTTTGTTTAGCTAATAATTTTTTTTCCATTACAACAGATAAATGTTGGAACATTACAAAAAGATATGATGTTACAAATTTCTAGAACAAAAGCAAGGGGTTATATGAAACAAAGTGTGTAGAACAAGAAACTGAAGTAATTTTCTGTAATCAACCACATATTCATTCTTTTATCAATTACACATATATTTGTCAGGTTTTGGCAGAGACGAAACAGACAGAATGGAGAGTTTATAAGTTTAATTTGCAGAATGGATCGGTACAACGAAATAGGTGAATATCCGGTAAGATGACAAAACAGATGGAACTTATCCGTAGTGTAACCAAGTCTCTCTCTTTATCTTGCTGATAAAGCTGATGATGAATTCCTTTGCAGGCGGGAAGAAGATTCGCTGAGAAGATCGGGATAGTAGGTAGGAATACAGGTACGTATGGTATAGAGTCTGTGTCATGTGTAGACGGGATCAGACAATGAGTGAATGTTGGTCTGTGGTATAAATGGGTGCACTGCTGATGAGGTCCAGGTGATAGTGATTAGTAATCGGGTGACAATGAGCGTGTGAATGACTGAGTGGGCGGAGTGAGGGAATGAGTGGAGTGAGATGGTGATGGAATCCTGACATTACCCCCCCCCCCGAGGCGGCTCTTGATGCTGGGAAGAAGAGAGATTTTGCCGGCGACGAGGTCGCCCATGACCCCTGGGAGCTGGGCGGTCAGGATGGTCAGCATGGTACTAGGAGAGTAAAGCAGGATCTAGGATATCATCATGGGGTACCCAAGAACGTTCCTCTGGACCGTAGTTCTCCCAGTCCACCAGATACTCCAGACGGGGGCCTCGTCGCCGGGAGTCCATGATGGATCGGACTGTGTAGATGGACTCTTCTTCCACAGGAACGGGGGGAGGAGGTGCGTCATCCGAGGGTAAATCTGAGGGGACAGAAGAGACTGGTTCAGTGAAGGGTTTGAGGAGAGAGACATGGAAGGAAGGAGAGATCTTGTACTGTGGTCGAAGGTTGAGTCTGTATGTCACTTCGTTCAACTGCCTTTGGATGGTGAAAGGTCCAATGAATCGAGGACTCAGCTTACGGCAAGGCAGGCGGAGACGAATGTCCCTCGTCGATAACCATACCTTCTGGCCAGGTAGGTATTGAGGTGTATCGGAGCGTCGACGATCCGCTTGATCCTTGTGTCTCCGCACTGCCGGTTGTAGATGCACATGAGCTGAGTCCCATACCCCCTCGCTCTGATGGAACCAAAAGTCGACAGCTGGAACCTCCGAGGGCTCACCCGACCAAGGGAAGAGAGGTGGCTGGTATCCCAGGAAACACTGAAAGGGGGTGAACCCGGTGGTACGTTGAGTGAGGGAATTTTGGGCGTATTCAGCCCAGGGGAGGTATCGGTTCCAGCTGTCTTGGTACTGGTGGCAATAAGTCTGCAGATAACGTCCAATCTCCTGAATCTTCCGCTCAGTCTGGCCGTTAGTCTGCGGATGATATCCTGATGAGAGGCTGACAGTGACCCCGAGGAGCTTGAAGAAGGCGTGCCACAGCCGGGAGATGAATTGGGGTCCCCTGTCCGAAACGATGTCTTCTGGAATGCCGAAGTTTCTGAATACGCGATGAAACAAGGCTTCAGCAGTTTCTAAAGCTGTAGGTAAACCAGGTAAAGGTATCAACTTGCAGCCTTTGGAAAATCTATTCACCGCATCGAGCACACAGGTAAATCCACCGGATCTAGGAAGGTCGGCCATGAAGTCCACTCCGATGTGTGACCAAGGGCGTCTGGGGATAGGTAGAGGCACAAGTTTACACTCAGGTAGTTTTCTGGGCGTGTTGGATATGGTACAGACTGAGCAGCCACGGGCAAATCTGGCGACATCCTCGGAAATAGATGGCCACCAGTACCGCTGATTGAGAAGCGAGAGGGTACGCTTACTACCTGGATGTCCAGAGCCCGGAGCTGTGTGAGCAGAGTCCAGAAGGGGAGTACGGAGATGTTGAGGTACGAAAGTACTTCCCTCTGGACCTCCGGGCGGAGCAGGATGGCGAGAATTTTCTTGAGAGATTTGCTGATCGATGTCCCAGAGAATGGGACTGAGGATTAAGGCTGGAGGGAGGATGGTTTCAGTACTGATGTCCTCCGAAGATGAATGATGGAGTCGGGAAAGAGCGTCTGCCTTGCAATTCTTACTTCCTGGACGGTAAGTAACAATGAAATTTAATCGAGTGAAGAAGAGTGCCCAGCGGGCATGGCGAGGATTCAATCTTCTTGCCTCACGAAGATATTCCAAGTTGCGATGATCTGTAATTACTTCGAACTGGTGATTAGCTCCCTCCAGCCAATGTCTCCATTCTTCTAAAGCCAATTTTATGGCTAGCAGTTCCCTGTTACCGATGTCGTAGTTCTGCTCCGCTGGGGACAGCTTTTTAGAAAAGGCACATGGATGGAGTCTGGGAGGCTTATCCTGTCGCTGTGACAGCACTGCTCCAACTCCTGTAGAAGACGCATCGACTTCAACGATGAAGGGGAGTTCAGGATTGGGATGGATGAGGATCGGTGCTGTCGTGAAGACTTCATTGAGGCGCTGGAAGGCTTGGATGGCAGTGGGATTCAAGGACAGAGACTTGGGTCGGTTCTTCAAGGAAGAAGTAAGAGGAGCACTGATGAGACTGTAATTCTTGATGAATCTTCTTTAGAAGTTTGCAAAGCCGAGGAATCTTTGAAGTTCTTTAACAGAAGTGGGTGATGGCCAATCTTGGATTGTTTTCACCTTCCTCTGGTCCATCTGGATACCCTGCTGATCAATGATGTAACCCAGGAATTGAACAGAGGTGATATGGAACTCACACTTCTCCAGTTTCAGATAGAGCTTGTTTTCTCTCAGTTTCTCTAGTTCTTGAATGACATGGTAATTGTGTTCAGCAATTGAAGAGGAATAGATAAGAATATCGTCAATATAGACAATCACAAAGCGGTTGAGGTACTGACGGAACACTTCGTTCATGTACCCCTGGAAGACCGCTGGAGCGTTTGACAGTCCGAAGGGCATAACCCGGTACTCATAATGGCCGGATGGGGTGACGAACGCAGTCTTCCACTCATCTCCATGTCGTATCCGAATCAAGTTATATGCACTTCGAAGGTCTAGTTTCGAGAATATACGAGCCCCACGCACCTGCTCCAAGGCAGCTGGGACCAGAGGAAGGGGATAGCTGTATTTGACGGTTTGAGAGTTGAGATGACGATAATCGATGCAGGGCCTCAAGCCTCCGTCCTTTTTCCCCACAAAGAAGCTAGAAGCGGCTGGGGAGGTCGAAGTGTAGATGAACTGTTGTTGCAATGCCTCCTCCACATACTCCTCCATGGCCTTCTGCTCCGGGATGGACAGTGGATAGATACGACCCTTAGGTAGAGTGGCTCAAGGTAGTAAGTCGATTGCGCAGTCCCATGGCCGATGAGGTGGTAGTTTAGTAGCCAGTTTCTTGCTAAACACATCCTGGTACTCCACTGGAATTACTACTTTATGATCTACTTCAGGGCTCTCAACCGAGGTGGAACAAACTGGAACTTTGGACCTCTTCTGAGGTGTCGATGATGATAATGAGGATGATATTTTCTTAATGGTAGATTGACAGGACAAATGACAGGACTCGCCCCAACACAAAACTTCACCAGACTTCCAATGGAGCGTCGGTTGATGTTGTACTAACCAGGGGCGTCCCAGGATGAGTTCAGCAGTGGACTCCTCCAGCACCATAAAGGAAATTTCTTCAGAATGCAGACAACCTACACGCAGCATCAGAGTAGGTGAGCAGTGACGAATTCGACCTCGACCCAGCGGTTTTCCCTGGATGGTTTGTATAAGGAGGTCTTGGGAGTTGCGATGTTTGCGGATGTTCAATTGTTGGAGAAGCTGGGTGGAGATGAAATTCCCCGCCGAACCGGAGTCACTAAGGGCTTGTGCTGAGACGCAAATGCAAGAGGTTACTGTATACACAGTGGTACGATTTAAGGCTTCCACTTTAGGATAAACTTGAATAGTGCTTACCGCTGGGCGTGGGGGTCGAATAGGGCAAGTGCTGAGAAGATGATTATCTGATGGACAATAGAGACATAGTTTATGCAGAATTCGTCGTTGACGCTCTGAAACTGGGAGATGGGCGGAGCCAAGATCCATAGGCTCTGGTGCTGGAGGAGATACTGATGGAAGTGAGGGCGGAGGACATTCAGTGGGAATCGGAGAGTCACAGGCTGATAATCTTTGCGAAACTCGAAAGGATTTTTGAATTAATTTCTCAATCCCCAGACTGTCGTCATAATCCACCATCAATTGACGAATGTTAGAATTCAAACCGTGACGATAGGCTGTAATCAATGCTGTCTCATTCCATCCACTGGATGCCGCTAAGGTACGGAATTGTAAGGAGAATGTACTCACGGAAGATTTGCCTTGAAGATTGTAGAGTTGATCATGAACTGACAAATCGGCAGCAGCTTGACCAAAGACTTCTTTGAACTGTTGTATGAAGGTGGAAAGGGATTGAACGACTTCTGAATTTGAATTCCACAGCGACTGTGCCCACTGAAGTGCTTGCCCAGACAATAGTGAGATGATAAAAGCCACCCGAGCTGAATCGATAGCGAATAGCTGTACTTGCAAGGAGAAATACAAAGATACCTGAAGAAGAAACCCACTGCAGTCCTCCGCCTCACCGGAGTATGTAGCTGGTCGGGCCATGGGACACGCTGAGGCAGTGAACGAAGCAGCAGGCGTTTGAGGACGTGAAACTGAAGAGGTTGGTTGATGAGAGGTGATTGGGTTAATCGGTGAATTCGTGGCGGATTCCGAAGGATTCTGCATGGTGGTCTTATCTTCTGTCAGGTTTTGGCAGAGACGAAACAGACAGAATGGTAAGTTTATAAGTTTAATTTGCAAAATGGATCGGTACAACTAAATAGGTGAATATCCGGTAAGATGACAAAACAGATGGAACTTATCCGTAGTGTAACCAAGTCTCTCTCTTTATCTTGCTGATAAAGCTGATGATGAATTCCTTTGCAGGCGGGAAGAAGATTCGCTGAGAAGATTGGGATAGTAGGTAGGAATACAGGTACAATGGTATAGAGTCTGTGTCATGTGTAGACGAGATCATACAATGAGTGAATGTTGGTCTGTGGTATAAATGGGTGCACTGCTGATGAGGTCCAGGTGATAGTGATTAGTAATCGGGTGACAATGAGCGTGTCAATGATTGAGTGGGCGGAGTGAGGGAATGAGTGGAGTGAGATGGTGATGGAATCCTAACAATATTATAGTGCTGTATGTGCGCTTTTTTAAATCAAGAACAATCTAACGCCTTACTTCTTTGCAAGACTACATGGAACTGAATTATATAAATCAAATGACATCATTGCATTTCTCCAAAATATCAGTACACAGACAGTACATTGTCACAAAGCGGTAAGCAGCTTTTCAGCACTGTGGTCAAGTGGGTACTGTATTTATTTTCATGTCATTTTACTGTACAGTTTTGGAGAAAGGTAAAGGCAAACTCACCCCAAACATCAAAGGGCATTCTAGCGCTTAACACCATGTCCCATGTTCAAACACTCATATAAGATGTTCCTTCATAGGTTTGCTCATTCGTTCAATTGATTCCTGTTCAGACTGACCCTGGCTATTATTGTATTTATTTTCAAGTCATTTTACTGTACAGTTTTGGTGAACGGTAAAGGCAAACTTACCCATAAACATCATCGTGCATTCTTTCGCTTACACCGTGTGCCATGTTCAAACACTCATTAAAGGTGTTCCTACATAGGTTTGCTCATTCTTTCAATTGATTCCGGTTCAGACTGACCCTGGCTATTATTGTATTTCTTTTCAAGTCATTTTACTGTGTATTTTTGGAGAAAAGTAAAGGCAAACTCACCCCAAACATCAAAGTGCATTCTAGCACTTACACCATGTCCCATGTTCAAACACCCATAAAAAGTGTTCTGTCATAGTTTTGCTCATTCTTTCAATTGATTCCTGTTCAGACTGACCCTGGCTATTACTGTATTTTTTTCATTTCATTAAGTACCATTGTTAAACACTAAATGGTTTTATTTTTTCAGTCATTTTTGTGCAAACATACCATGCTTATTTCATAACTACCATGTGTAATGTAAACTAATTTAATGTACAGTAGTGGACAAAATACATTCAATTACATCATATACACAATGTCTTCTTGCATTTTACATAATTGTCATTTTATTTTGTGAAAACCTTTTTTTAACTATAAGGAATGATTATATTCATCATCTGTTTGAGACGTCAGTTTTTGTCAATGGTTACTAAGTACTCACCTTTAGTTTAGTTTATGTTTACGTTTTCTATCCCTGTCAGTTTAGTATTTTGTTGTTGGTTGTTGTCTTTGTTTATGATGATTAAGTCTGCAAAACTTTTTTTATGTTTACCTTAATCTTCAGTCTATTGAATCTGCTCAACTGGAATTCGTCATTTCCTTCCTCCTTGACAGAATTATTATAATCACATGGTATCGAGATTAACTTTAAAATTATCTTTCTAAATTATAATCCACATACAGCAAGTGTCAGATCACAGAGATAAGGAAAGCGAGTTGATAACACAAAGAGAAATTTAACATATGCAGTGTCATGTCCTTGTCCTTGAATATAATCACATTTTTATAAATCTTTTGCTTTTCTAATTTTCAGAAAACAACTATGTCCATCTTAAAGAACAACAGTACTTTTCGACATGCTGTTGTACTCATGTACAAAGCATCAGACTCCAAGTGTACTGTGGCTTTGGCACCTGCGGAGATGTATTGACTCGCTGCTGCACACTAATGCACACACCTAAAAAAACAATCTTCTCATATTAGGTTTTTGTTTTATTACAATCCGATCTTTATCTTACAATATATGTTACTTTTAAGTATAATTTTGCATTTGTATCTAATGTGAAATGTCATAACACAGGTTAAATAATACCTATCACACATTCTTCTTTAATTCTGTCTTTATAAAACTTGTTTAAATTTCATTAGGTTGTAGCCTACAGTCTTCTGATAATCTGTCACTGCTTGTTAGGAGTCATTGAGTATAAAAGGTGCCAATAAATAAAATTTATTTGTAGTAGAGTAGGCGGGGCGAGACCGTGGTTCGAGTCCGGTGAGTAATTGTGAATTAGCGCCAGCTGTGCGCACACCGGCCTTGAATCACGTAGGAGATGGGAGCATATAAAAGGAACGAGCGACCGGACCGTCGAAGAGAGAGGACCGGGCCCGAACTTAGGTTATGTTTGTATTTATATTTATGTTCATGTTTTGTTCGCCGGCGGTCGCCCGTGAGGGGCCACCGGCTTTTATATTAATTTATTAAATGTTTAAAATGTCTTCCGGTTCCCGACTCCTTCCTTCCATTTTATTGAATCTGTGTTACAGTATTATTTTTATCATTAATATATTACAGGATAAGCTGCAGGAGAGGTTGCGGCCTACTGACAAGTAGTTCTGGAAAGGCATGAGGACCATCACTGCTTACAAGCTTTCTGGACAATAAAAACCAAAAGTAAATACAATTAAAAGAAAATTCGACAAACCATATATTATTTCATCAAAACATGAACTATGTGTACTATTCACTCTGAAAAGTAGTTATAGCAAACCAAAATAATTTTGTAACATTTTTTTAAACTAGGCTATAGTCTTCAAATGGAAAGTATTTTACAGGGTGCAAGAGTCAAACTAGTTTATCCAGTTCAATATTTTCTTTAAAACGTCATCAAATACAACTTTCCAGACGTCCTTTTGTCCTTATAACTGCTCAGCATTTCATTACCTTTTAACACTTCTTTAAAACTTACATAGGTCTACTCTAATTTACAGTACAAATACTGTACGTTTATGCTATGTTTATCATAACTGAACTCAAGTATTTTTTTTCTCCACTTTACTGGTCTGTTTTTTGTGTTATGTTTTCAAGATATTTTTACTTTGTATGAGTTTGGTAGAACCCGATAACCCCGTCGCTCAAAAGGACCCAATTTGACAGCTGGTCACCTTTCCAAGACAGTAATAGGCTTTCACATGCTGTCAATCACTTTTCTTTTCTTTTTGTGACGGCCTAGGGCCCATTAGAGCATCGATCAATAGGCTAAATGAGCAAGTGTTTTTAAGTAGCCTACTTTTGAAGTTAATCTAAAAGACATTTCTGTCTGTTGCGTTGCCGTAATCCTTGTGAATTAAGTTAGATCTTTGCATGAAGCTACTGAAAAGTATCCACATATTCAGTAAAAAGGATGAGTAAACCAAGGGACAGGTAATAAGGCAATTAGCCATGTATTACATACATGCTATCATTAAGCAAGATATACGTGTGTGTAACATCATACAATTTTCTCAAGTATATAAATATATATATTTCATAAAACTTTTGTCAAGGTCACTTGCTTTTTAACCAATAATAATTATGCTAGTTTAGCGATATATCTTAATATGATGTGTACATATATGAACTCACAGGCTTATGGCGCACGCATATGTACACCCAGCATTGAATTACTTAATAACTCATTTTACAATAAAACAATGTACAATAAAATAGGAATTAATAAATTTGATTGCAAAATAACAAATTTTTGAATTAGAATGAAAAGGTAATTCATTATTTTATAATAAACAATTTACAAAATATTAATAAGCAATCCACAAGCTCAAAATAGAGCATATGTCCATCCCATGTTAATATTTATAGTTTGACCTCGTTTTACCAAAGTGCTAAATGTATGCTAAATATAGAGGCTAAAAGGAAAAGCTAAATGACTAGGCAAATCGAATAGCTAATTTAAATGTGATGGGGAAATGGAAAGGCAAATGGGAAACTATATTGCCATTTTTATGGCCTGATTAAAACCTGTATTCATAAATCTGTTTGTGAATCCAGTTATATATTTATCTTTTTACAGTAAATAGCATTTTCAACATTTTGAAAATCCACTATTTATTTATGAATTCTTGTATTTTTATTAGTGGTGGGCATAGATTAATTTTTTTAATCTAGATTAATCTAGATTAATCTTGGAATTAATCTAGATTAATCTAGATTAAAATGGCTCATTTGAATTCTGCTGAAGGCATTCAGAATATGTGTGCTACCCAAATAATGACTAAAAGTAAGTCTTTGAGAATGGGTTTCTCAAGCCAGGTGGCGCATTAGACCAGGGGCTCATCTCCTGTTTCCAAAATGCATCTCAAACTGCTTGAGAAAGCTGTTCTACTATGATAATTGGTGATGAAATTTTAAATTATGTTCAATAAAATGAACTTGTGTTTACTTCCGCATTAGCTAAGGGATGCTTTCGTTTAGGTGGTACTTGACTGGAAGAGCTCCTACAGTACATTTACATTTAGTCATTTAGCAGATGCTTTTATCCAAAGCGACTTACAAAGAGTGAGGGAGCAACAAGCGATATGTCATACAGGAGACATAATACATTAGATCTCAATACAAAGTTACTGGTTTCAACTAAAGCTAGACCACTACCTGTTGAGAGAAAGTGTTTTTTTTAAACCAATTCCGCATTGCACAAGGTGCCAACAACCTTAGTCTTGTCGATGTTTCTATTGGGAAGCTTCTTAAAAATTAATATTCCCTGAAGCAAACCCGGCGGCTTCATAGCTGCATCCATGTTAGCACGTCACGTTTGATGCGGTAATTTCACAGTAACGTTATGTTGTGTTCAGACCAAACGCGAATGGCGTGTCAAGCGCGAGTATGAGATGATGAGGCGGCTTCTGCTTCCGCGAATGACGCGAATCACGCGAGTTGAAAAATCTCGTTCTCGCCCCGTACAGTGCAGTTAAGCTGGTATACATCCGCGCTAAAATATCAAGGTGAAAGTCATCATAGCTTGCGTAGTATAGACCCAGCTCCCAACCCAACTTTGAGAATAGATTAACGGCGACATTTTTTTTATCGCGCGATAAAAGTCTCACTGCGTTAACGGCGTTAACGCCGTTAACGGCCCACCACTAATTTTTATGTTGACGATCTACTGTTTTATGTTGTTGTTGTTTAATATGAATTATTTATTGATGGATTAATATTTAATTTATTATTTGTCTTCATGATTACTCTTTTTATGGCCCATTAAAATATCAAATAATAATATAATAATAATAATCTATACTACGGGTCTATACTACGCAAGCTATGATGACTTTCACCTTGATATTTTAGCGCGGATGTATACCAGCTTAACTGCACTGTACGGGGCGAGAACGAGATTTTTCAACTCACGTGATTCGCGTCATTCGCGGAAGCAGAAGCCGCCTCATCATGTCATAACCAGGGCTTCATTCGCGCGATTCGCGCAGCAAGTAGGTCTATTGGCTCTTTGCATTAACATATAAATCACTCGCGCTTGACACGCCATTCGCGTTTGGTCTGAACACAACATAACGTTACTGTGAAATTACCGCATCAAACGTGACGTGCTAACATGGATGCAGCTATGAAGCCGCCGGGTTTGCTTCAGGGAATATTAATTTTTAAGAAGCTTCCCAATAGAAACATCGACAAGACTAAGGTTGCACCTTGTGCAATGCGGAAAAAAAAAAGTTTCTCTCAACAGGTAGTGGTCAAGCTTTAGTTGAAACCAGTAACTTTGTATTGAGATCTAATGTAGCCTATTATGGCTCCTGTATGACATATCGCTTGTTGCTCCCTCACTCTTTGTAAGTCGCTTTGGATAAAAGCATCTGCTAAATGACTAAATGTAAATGTACTGTAGGAGCTCTTCCAGTCAAGTACCACCTAAACGAAAGCATCCCTTAGCTAATGCGGAAGTAAACACAAGTTCATTTTATTGAACATAATTTAATTTTCATCACCAATTATCATAGTAGAACAGCTTTCTCAAGCAGTTTGAGATGCATTTTGGAAACAGGAGATGAGCCCCTGGTCTAATGCGCCACCTGGCTTGAGAAACCCATTCTCAAAGACTTACTTTTAGTCATTATTTGGGTAGCACACATATTCTGAATGCCTTCAGCAGAATTCAAATGAGCCATTTTAATCTAGATTAATCTAAATTAATTCCAAGATTAATCTAGATTAATCTAGATTAAAAAAATTAATCTATGCCCACCACTACTTTATATATTAATTATTTTGTAAACAAATTTGTTAATGCCTATATTGTACATTGTCATACTTCTTAATTAATGTAATGCTTTTTTAAATATTTCCATGACACCTGTGGTCCTCCACAGGAACACACTCATTGAAACACAAAATTAATGTGCAAACTGAGCATTTCTTTAGAAACTTGAAAATAAATACAAAAAAGGAAACGGCGAAAAATTTTCATATAAAGTGAATATAATTTCTAATTACCTGCATGCATAAAGGGGCAATTGGCTTCTAAAAATATTTTTGGTTCAGTTTATTCCAATCAATTTGTTCCAGTTAGCTGTTAGTGTCCTATTAATAAAATGGCAGTTTTATATATAATTCTTTTAAAGCTGCAGTATGTAACCTTGGTATTTGACCACAAGAGGGCGCATTTCCAACAATAAAAAAGGCGAAGCTTGATGACGCTATGAAGCAGGTGACGATGGGAGATGTCGTTTTAAATGCGTTTTCGCCATAGCGATGTATCTAAATTGGATAAACGAATCATGATCACGGATGAGATAATTTATATGTTTTTGTATTACCTGTATATCTGATCGTATTATTTTATGTCATCATAATTAATGAACTGCAAGGAACGTGAAATGTTATGCTATATTATCCCATTACAACTTACAGCTATTTGTTAAATGATTTGTTGGGTTAATGTTGTGCAGTGTTACGTGTTTATGGTTAATGCCGTGTTGTTTAACGTGCTCAAACCAATCGTTCTAAAATAAATAATTGATTTGCTTACCTGTCTATCAATACACTCGCGAGAGCAGAGTCTCTGTCAAGTCCAAGATTGTCGCGCAGCTCTCTCCATCTCGAAAACGCCTGGCCGATATTTATCCTGGTTTTATTCCTCCGTTTGTCACACAGTCTGCGTGTATCCAAATATGGACGCTTCCGTTTTACTGGCACTTCAATACTCGCCAAAGAGTAATCGTGATCCATAACAACCACTTCCGCATTTGACCATGTGATATTCTGGTCTACACCGGAACAAAGTATAGAGCGGACATTGCGTCACTGAGAGGCGACATTTCTTTTCCGGGACGGCCAGTTATTTAAAATCGGAATTTCTCTGAAATAAAAAATCTTTAGAGACTTTTGAAATATTGTAAGTACACAACTGGAGGAAATATATCACACTGTGCAAGTTATTTTCTGAAATTTTATTACAAAATTATCACATACTGGAGCTTTAATCTAAAATATTTAAAATCAAAATATTTTAGTCATGATGTTGCTGAAAAGTTACCATGAAGTTATTTTTAACTTATTTTTAATCAGGAAACTTCAGAGATTAAGAGCGGCTCAAAAGTGAGATATGATGATGATGTTGAGGAAATACATTGTGAAAACCACAATTCCTCCTTGGTAATTTATCTGCCAGTTCATTCAAAAGGGTTTGCAGTGGTGACTGCCATTTATGTGAATAAATACAAATGATTGTTAAAGGATGCACTGAACATTATCTTTGTGTTGCTGATAATGTCTATTTTCAGGGCTCCTGCCAGAATTTGACATCATCTTTAAATGATGGCAGTCCTCGTGTCCTCCAGCTGTGCATGTAACATGAGACCCACATGTTAACTGGATTTCAGATCCAGTCTTCTCATTGAAAAATATGTCAAAGACAATAACTGCATATTTAAGTTTAATATTTAATAATAGAGTAGGCCATGTTTTCAATTATTATTATTTATAAAATAATATAAATGATTAAAATCGGATTATTGCTTTTTTGCTGACACACTGTCTCAGTGGAGCTACCTCAGATGTGTTAAGTTATATACAGTTGAAAGAAAAAGTATGTGAACCCTTTGGGCTTACTTGGATATCTTCATAAATTGGTCATAAAATGTGTTCTGATCTTCATCTAAGTCACAACAATAGAGAAACACAGTCTGCTTAAACTAATACCGCACAAACATTATACGTTTTCATGTTTTTATTGAACACAACATGTAAACATTCATAGTGCAGGGTGGAAAAAGTATGTGAAACCCTAGGCTAATGACTTCTCGAGGAGCTAATTGGAGCCAGGAGTCAGCTAACCTGGGGTCCAATCAATGTGATGAGATTGGATGTGTTGATTAAAGCTGGCCTGTCCAATAAAAAACACACACCAGTTTTGAGTTTGCTGTTCTGAATAAGCGTTGTCTGATGTGAACCATGCCTCGCACAAAAGAGCTTTCAGAAGACCTACGATCAAGAATTGTTGACTTACATAAAGCTGGAAAGGGCTACAAAAGTATATCTAAAGCCTTGATGGCCATGTGTCCACGGTAAGACAGATTGTCTACAAATGGAGAAAGTTCAGCACTGTTGCTACATTCCCTAGGCGTGGTCGTCCTGTAAAGATGACTGCAAGAGCACAGCGCAGAATGCTCAATGAGGTGAAGAAGAATCCTAGTGTCAGCTAAACACTTACAGAAATCTCTGGCACTTGCTAACATTTTTGTTGACAAATCTACAATAAGGAAAACATTAAACAAGAACGGACTTCATGGGAGGACACCACGGAGGAAGCCAAAGCTGTCCAAAAAAAACATTGCGGCACGTTTGAAGTTTGCACAAGAGCACCTGGATGTTCCACAGCACTACTGGCAAAACATTCTGTGGACAGATGAAACCAAACTTGAGTTGTTTGGAAAGAACACACAACGCTATGTGTGGAGAACAAAAGGCACAGCACACCAACATGAAAACCTCATCCCAACTGTGAAATATGGTGGAGGGGGCATCATGGTTTGGGGCTGCTTTGCTGCCTCAGGCCCTGGACGGATTACTGTCATCGATGGAAAAATGAATTCCAAAGTTTATCAAAACATTTTGCAGGAAAACTTAAGACTATCTGTCCGCCAACTGAAGCTTAACAGAGGATGGACGATGCAACAGGACAACGACCCAAAGCATAGAAGCAAATCAACAACAGAATGGCTTCAACAGAAGAAAATACGCCTTCTGGAGTGGCCCAGTCAGAGTCCTGACCTCAACCCGATTGAGATGCTGTGGCATGACCTCAAGAGAGCGATTCACACCAGACATCCCAAGAATATTGCTGAACTGAAACACTTTTGTAAAGAGGAATGGTCCAAAATTTCTCCTGACCGTTGTGCAGGTCTGATCTGCAACTATAGGAAACATTTGGTTGAGGTTATTGCTGCCGAAGGAGGGTCAACCAGTTATTAAACCCAAAGGTTCACATACTTTTTCCACCCTGCACTATGAATGTTTACATGTTGATTTAAAAAAAACATGAAAACGTATAATGTTTGTGCGGTATTAGTTTAAGCAGACTGTGTTTCTCTATTGTTGTGACTTAGATGAAGATCAGAACACATTTTATGACCAATTTATGAAGAAATCCAAGTAAGCCCAAAGGGTTCACATACTTTTTCTTTCAACTGTAGAAGCAGTTCAGTTTTGATTTTATTGAGACTATAACTTAAAATGCTTTTTAATTGCACCTTTGTAAATTAGGATGGGAAGTGATGTGGGAGACAGTAATTGGTCTCCATTTTTGGAGCAAGATAATGAATTTTCATCTTCTTTTGAAAAGGTAAGCTTCTTACTGTTGTTCTTTAAATAACATTCTCTTAGTAGGTTACATTTGTGTTGATTTCAAATGTTTTTACATGCTCACCTCCAGGACGTGTTGCCTGACAGTGACACTGCAATCACAAGTAATTCGGTAAAGCAGTAGACTCCACAGCTTGAATGCAAGATAAAAGATAAAAGCTATAAAGTTAAAGATAAAATCACCTATTCTATGTTGAATTCTTATTAAGGGTTTACTTTGTGTTGCTGATAATGTCTATTTTAAGGACTCCTGCCAGAATTTGACATCATCTTTAAATGATGGCAGTCCTTGTGTTGAAGAAGATTATGAATCTTCAGGTGAAAAGGCAGTAAAACTATATATTTTTTTTACAAATTGCCCTCTTTGAGAAATGTTTCTATCTAACAGGTTCACCATTACAGAAATTTTTTTTTAAAAAAAAATAATACAGTTCATCTTTTAATAGTAAAGATATTATTTAAATCAAAATATGTCATTGGAATTATTTTTGTGTTACAGTAGTAGTTCTCAACTCTGGCCCGCGAGATCCATTTTCCTGCAGAGTTTATCCCCAACTCTGATAAAAAACACCTGAACAAGCTAATCAGCGTCTTTACAATTGATGCGTTCAACTTAATGCGGCGCTGCGCAAATCTATCATCCTATGAAATTTAAGTACCGCAAAAGAGATTCAAGTGCAGATTGCGCGGTACGCATTTGAATCGGTCTTGCGGTATTTTATTGCGATATACCAAACAATCTGCGCAGCCCAACATTAAATTGAACATGTCTGTTCCTGAAGTCACTGATTCGCCTCTTCAGGTGTTTTATCAGAGTTGGTGCTAAACTCGGCAGGAAAGTGGATCTCGTGGGCCAGAGTTGAGAACCACTGTGTTACAGGATAATGACACGGAATCCGACTTGGGTGAATCAAATTACATTTCGACAGAGAGCAGTGGAGCAGAGGATACATACTTCCGGTGTAGTTTGCCACAGGAGCCATGTTTTTTTTTTATTTAAAAAAAAGAATGGCAAGACCCGAGGAAGCATCAAAACGGAAGATGCTTTAAAGGATTACAGTGGACAAACGTGATTGCCAGAGGAATTAGGTCCATTCACCCATAGTGCAGTTTTGGTTTCAATCGCCACACTGTGAAAACCCTGCAGTCACTAAGGACAACACCATTATTCAAATGCAATGGCTACTGTCGATTTGAAAATTGCCCCATTAATGTTTCTGTGGTAGTAAAAGATGAGGTCACCCTGAAGGCAGCCGTGGTGTTCACAGGTGGAGATGTGTGCCACAGTACCAATAAGCTGAAAAGGAGGCCAGTGCGTGCAGATTCACGCACATCAATTGGAGAAACGCTGGAAAATACTACCCAGAAGTATATATTTGGATTCGATGCAAAAACTCCCCAAGATGGTGATAAAGTCTGGGTGCAGAGATGAGGCACGAACAAAAGAGGTTCTGAAATCCATTGCATGGAGCCAAAGACAACTAAAAAGACCTCATTCGAATGAACTTTTGAGTCTCCAAATGCTTGTTGATGAAAAAAAGGGATCAGACAATGAAGTCCTGCAGAGGGTCATGATGCACCCAAAGGGCATTATGCTGTGGTCAAAGAAAACACTGGCAGTGTTTTACCAGAGGTGCAAGGAGGATATTGTTTATCTGGATGCAACTGGAAGTACAATGAAAAAAGGAAGCCCTACAAGTTCACCATACTACGTATATGAATTAGTTGTGCGCAATCCTTCAAAAGGGGCATCTCCTCTTCCAGTTGCAACCTACCTAACTTGTGACCACACCACAGCATCTGTCACATACTTCTTGCAGGCTTTTCAAACTGACATGATGAAGCTGTACGGGAAAAACGCAGTCAAAAGGCCAATTATGATCATTTGTGATCCCTTGTATTTCAACATTCTATTTCTTTTACATTCTGCAAATCAAGTCTGGAGGATCTTCTGCAGAAGTACTTTGAAATAATCACTGGCCAACACAAGGCAGGAAAATTTGATCTTCCCATCTTTCATAGATGCCTGAGCCACATCATGAAAAATGCAAAGGATCTGTGTAAAAACAGTAGGTATTTTTTCTTGCTATCATTTTAGTATGCAAAAACATAACAAGCTTGGAATGCACACATTTGGGCCACTTGCATGTTCATCAACTCTGAAGCAGATGGATGAGGTGCTTCTCAGTGCCACAGTCGTGTTTTGTAGTCCCTGCAGTGGAGACAATGTGGCAAAGCATTACAACAACCTACTAGTGCTTATGCAACAATTGGACGTTGATGAACAAAACATTACTGCTGAAGACTACAAGGTAATTAACATAGTGTGACTTCTAGAATGTTGACAGCAGTATGGTTTTGTGTTGTAATCTCTGACTTCACCTGCTGTGGATTTTTTGCATTGCATTAACATTGCATAGAGTGTTTTACATCATGAAGTCAAGACATGACAATTAAATACTTTTTTATTTAGGACATGCACTACCTCTTGCTTAATGCCTCTAGAGAGTAGATGACCCAAAATTTGATGCAGAATTATTTATTTTTTATCTTTATTTATTAGTATAATTTACAAAATTTGTAAATGACTATACATTTTGAATGTCTTCACAAAATAACAGACACAAAATTTTAATGTTTGAAACTTTTAAAAGTTTTAAATACTGTATAACTACTCAAGGTAGTGTGCTAGTACATAAACATGAATATTTAATTGTATACAATGTAAAACATTTCTTTCCAGAATGATGTGGGAACCACACCTCTCGAGAGCCACTTCCAGCAGGTAATAAATAGAGAGAGCACCTCTTGACCATGATGGTGAAGAAAACAATTATCATGCACCAACATTCATTGCGAGATTGGCCAAGCACTTCCTCCCACATGCAACTCTGTGGTCTGGTCTAATGCTAGGTAGGTTTTCTAAACTAACATATTGTTGATGAAAACAATATAAGCACACATACACACACACACACACACACACACACCCCTATATATATATTCATATTGCCGTTTTATCTTATTATCACATAATACTTTAGGCGATATTGGCCGTCATGGTACAGGTTCATCGTACCAGCATTTCAGCAAGATTTATAAAGAAGTCAGTGAGTCCAATAAACAGGTAAGACTTTGATTGTTAATTAAAATAACTCATTGATAAAAAGGTGAATTTGTGCTTTAATGTGTGGACTTAAATAATTATTTTTTCAGAACTTTACGCAGGACAATCGAACACAGGGAATTAAGGAGAAAAGTCAATGGGACCTCAAAACAATTAGGTTCCAGAGGAGGAGTCTCACACGAATGGATGACTTTGTGCAGATATATGCATGATGCATGATGCACAGCTCCGTGAATATGAAGACACAGAAAGATCAAGAAAGAAAGTATGGAAACATTTTTTGTGTTTGTACCTTTTTCAAAACATTGTCAATTTAATGACCACTAGTTATAAACACAAGATGCTGGAATATATTTTATAAATAAAAAAAGTGATGTATGCGCATATACTACATCTCTTCCAGTCCTTTCGAGTGGAAATGGAACAGTGGAAAAAGAAAAGTCAGAAGCGTAAAGGAGTATACGTTTCTCCACTAGTGAAGGGTCTGCCATTCACAGATGTGAGAAGCAAGGTAATTTTAATCAGAGGGTATAATAATGATAATAATTATAATAAAACTATTACAAATCTAGAAGAATTTGCTGTGTGTATGTACAATTATTTATTTAAAATCAATTATGTATTTGCTAAAAATCATATAAATCAAATGTGTGTGTGTGTGTGTTTGTCAGGTGAAGTCTTCAAAGACCCCACCAGAAGTAAACGAGGAAAAACGAGAAGTTGTGATTCAAAATCAGGGTTTTTTGTCTCTGAATAAATTTAATATCTGAATAAAAGACTAATTGGTTAGATGGCAGGTGAATGGTATAATTATGATAGCAGTATAGCCTTTTAAGACATTGTCAGCAAGTTGCACAAATATTATGTTAAATACATACATTTTAAGTATGCATTTAACAGTAACGTGTCTTCTGATCTAATCTTCATGTTTAATGATCTTGAAACAACTTTCACAGCTTGTTTAGAAAAACAAATTTTGGTTCAAATTGCATGTTGTCCAGTGTAAAATTGGTGGAAGGTAAGCATATTCGCTTTGTTCATCAATTCCACTATTACACATCACAGGCCGAGAGGAAAGGATGTACTGATCAAATGTATGTGGAGCCCAAAACACCTGAGAAGACTGAAGAATAGAGAAAGGCAAAATCATTAAAATATTTGAAATAAAACTTGAAATTATGCTTTAGTACCATATCATTTTTGCAATGCATGGTTTATTATTGCATTATTATGATTGCATTTAATCTCATATAGGCCCCCATGTTTATCTTGTGGTTTTCAATTTGCTTTGTTCATCAATCCCACTATTACACATCACAGGCCGAGAGGAAAGGTGATAGTGCTGATCAAATGTATGTGGAGCCCAAAACACCTGAGAGGACTGAAGATAAGAGAAAGGCAAAATCATTAGAATATTTAAAATAACACTTGAAATTATGCTTCAATAACATGTTTTATTATTATAAAATTTTTCATTACATTTAATCTCATTGGGCCCCAGGCTAATGTTTTGGTTATCTAGAACAGCGGTTCTAAATCGTGGTCCTCGCAACCCCCCCCCCCCCCCCCCCGCTCTGCATATTTTTTATGCTTCTCCTACCGCTTCGGAGGTTTGTTCAATACACCTGCAAGAGCCCTGCGTAGTAAACATCACTAGATATTCTGCCATAATTCCAGTTCGAAATGGGCATAATGTTGCGCAAATCTCAAGATTACGGTTAATAACCCTTCAATCTTCCGTAGTAGGTTTTGTCTGTGTGAGGACGTTGTAAGCAGTAGTGTTGCGCAAATTCATGTTCTTAAATTAACATCAGCCGATTTCCTGTGTGCAGGGATTAGAGAGCAATGAACACAGTTCAGGGAACACGTCAATCGGAACTCGTTTCATTCATTGAGCTCTCTTCTAATGAGCTAGAGATTTAAATCAGGTGTGTTAAACAAGAGAGATACAAAAAACATGCAGAGCGGGGGGGTTGCGCGAGGACCAGGGATGAGAACCGCTGCTCTAGAAGGTCCTGATCCAAATTTAGCACTGAAACTGCTGTTCATTGTTAAAAAGACACTTAATAGACTCAGATCACACACAACATTAAACAGTAACATTTTGTGTTTAAATAGCATCAAATTTTAATTTTAAGTGACATACAAAGCGTAATAATTTGTATTTTCTGTATTTACAGAAAGGTCTTGTGAAGAATATAAGGAGAAGACGATCGAAAATCGAGGGGCCAATCTGGAACGAGTCATGTCCATTGGAAATAACTGCCCCTAGAAGACTCTCCAGGCAACCCAAAATAAACATGCTGCAACAAATCTTTCACCAGTCAGTACTACCCTTTAGTGCTATTGCACGTGGAGGGATAGTGGGAACTCCAAAAGAAAAGTTTGTGCAGATATTTAACATTCGGCAAAACCACTGGATCACAGTAAGCAAATTATTTTGTGGTGAAAATCAGCTCTCTGTGTATGACAGTAAAAGTGCCCCTCTGGACCCAAGAACCCTACAGACACTGTCCTTGCTGGTAAGGACAAAGTCAGACCATTTTGATGTTCTGCAACCAGTTGTGCAGCAGCAATCCAATTTAAGCAACTGTGGCGTATTTTCAATAGCATTTGCATATGCTCTGTGCAAGTATTTTTTTAATTATCATTTTAAATTTTAAATTGCTATGTCACTGATTAACCTTGGATTAGATTTTTTTTCGCTGATGTTTTTTTTTTTGCCTAAATTAAAGTTAAGGTGTGAAAACCAGATCCTTATTTATTTATGTTGGCACAAAAAGGTATTCAAGATTTTTGTTTTTGTATAAACGTTATTGTATAAACGTAATTATGCTAATTATTTTATATTTCATTAATAAATACGGTAAAACAGGGGCGCTAGTGCGCATGCGTAGGATGTAGACGTGTTAAGGTTGTGCTCTCCACCGCAACTCATACAAAATCACCTAACACCAAGATAAAACTGTCCGAGAGCTGATATTTTTTACTCGCCCACCTGTCTCAACCGCTGAACTTCACTAATCTAAAATGTCACGGCAAAGGAATCCTCCTGGGAAGTCCAAGACCATCGATGGATACATCAACAGTGCTAATGCTAGCGGGACTAGCGCTAACGATAACCGCTCCAGCGAATCCTCTGCTAAGCCTCTGGCTACCACTTCAGATATTCCGTCCATAGACAAAACCCACATGTACGAGATGTGCAAGGAAATGTGCAAAGAAATGTCAGTGACGATTCTGGGGAGGCTCGATGAATACTTTGATGCATTTGAAACCAAGCTTCAGTCTGTCCTTTCCGTACAGACTGACCTGCAAAACCGCATGGTCAATCAAGAGCAAATGACCAGTGGACTTGACGAGCGTGTAGAAGTGCTTGAAACCAAATGTAAGGGTTTAGCAAAGTACGCCAACCAGCTTCAAACCAAACTACTAGACTTAGAAGCATGGTCCCGCAGACACAACATCAAGATTGTTGGTATAAAAGAAGACTCAGAAGAAGGAAAACCAACTGATTTTGTCTCCAAACTTATTCCCGAACTGCTAGGTAAGCAGCACTTTCCACATCCATTGAAAGTCGATCGCGCACATCGCTCTCTGCAGCCTAAGTCAGCGACTGGCGGCAAGCCGCGCACCATCATGGCTCGCATTCATCATTTTCAGGAGAAGGAACAGATTCTACGGCTCAGCAGGACGCAATCAATGGAGTACAAGGGAAACAAAGTTATGATCTTCCCCGACTACACTAGTGAAGTGATGGGCCAACGCCGTGCCTTCCGAGACGTGATGAAAGCCCTGAGAGAAGGAGGAATTAAACATCACCTGCGCTACCCGGCCAGGCTTCATGTTTACTGGGATGAGCGGAAGAATACTCCGGAGGTTTTCATTGATCCAGCGGCAGTTGAAGCGACTCGTTCACTGAAGGAACGCAGCACCTCGGCAGTTGGTTAATGGAAAAAATGTGATGGTCAATTTTTCTTTTACTTTCTATTCAAGGTGAGCGTGCTCGCTTTTTGTGTTAAATGCGCCACCTTGTTGACCATTCTTGAGTACCGCGCCAATAGGTGACTGCTCAGACACGTAACAGTTATTAATTAATACACCAGGGTGCAGGACAATTTCCTTCATTGGCGTGTTTTACATTATTTTTCAAGTGTGTTTCTAATTTCCAATTTTCAAACTTATATCCACGTTGTGGTGGAGGTCGCTACACAGATCGACCTGCTATTTGTCCAGCAGCTCCTATTTTGAACATGAGGGGAAGAGAAGCGTCAGGTTCGGGGGGCGCTGAAGTGAGGGAGGGTGGTTATGGTACTGTATTGTCGTTCTTGTTCGGCTCAGATGCACATGTCTTATTCACTTGCGTTCAGTATTACAACAGCATTTGTATTTTTTCGCATTTTTCCTAAATGACTCAAATACAAGGAAATATGCAAGTAGGAGGCAGAGGTTTACAACTGATTTCATGGAATATCCCATTCCAGGTAACCTCTATTAACAATGACCCTCTTGGTAGATATTTATTGGTCTCGGGTACGATAAACTCATTCCCACTAACTCTGCTTAATATATATGGCCCGAACTCGGACGAGCCAAATTTTTTCAGAAGGGTTTTTGATATGCTTCCGGACGATGGTGACTCAAACATCATAATAGCCGGGGATTTAAATTGCTATCTGGATCCTTTCTTAGATAGATTATCCACACGACCAGCACCAGAAATTGCATCTGTAAAGCTTCTAAACAACCTTTTGAAAACCAGCAATCTAGTAGATATTTGGAGGATTCAGCATCCTACGAGCAAAGAATACTCATTCTATTCAAACGTTCATAAATCTTACAGTAGGATTGATTATTTTTTGACTAGCTCTAACCTTATTTCTCAAATCACCGATTCCAAATACCATAATATTTTGATCTCTGACCACAGCCCTTTAGCAATATCATTAAATATTTCCCTACCAAAACAGACTTACTCTTGGCGCTTTAACCCAAACCTTCTAAGCGATGCTAACTTTGTTCAGAATATAACTTCTAAATTGAAAGATTTCATAGAATTAAATGATAATGGCGAGGTCTCTGATTTGACCCTATGGGAGACATTTAAAGTTGTTTTGTGTGGTGATATAATCTCCTATACCTCTGCTATTAAGAAGGAGAGAGAGACGAGACTACTTAAAAAATTAACAACGCTCTTCCTATTTTGGAAAAAACTTATCAAAACTCCAATTCACCGGAACACTATAAAGAGATATTGATCTTAAATATGAATACAATAATATTATGAGTGGCCAAGTTAAGAACTTACTTTTGAAATTGAAGCAGAAACACTTTGAGCTTGGGGATAAACCTGGTAAACTGTTAACGCGGCAGCTTAAGAGTGTCCAGGCCTCAAGAGCAATTCGTAGTATTAAGTCAAAAACTGGCATTCTTCTAACCAATCCTTCTGGCGTAAACCATCGTTTTAGGGAATTCTATTCTGAGCTTTACTCCTCCAAGCACAATGCTTCACAATCTAATCTGAATGATTTCTTTGACTCTATATCACTGCCCAAATTGAGTAATGCTGCTGTGGGATGTCTGGATTCAGACTTTAGACTGCAGGAAACCATCAATGCCATAAAGTCATTTCCGTCAGGCAAGGCTGCTGGGCCTGATGGTTACTGCGCAGAATTCTATAAGAGGTTTTGTGATAGTCTTGCACCACTTATGCTCAGGATGATGCATAATTCAAAAAACAATGGAAAATTACCAGAAACCCTATATGAAGCAAACATTTCTCTAATTTTAAAAAGGGCAAAGATGAAACCGACCCTGCAAGTTTTAGGCCAATTGCGCTTCAAAACTTTGATCGCAAAGTAATAACTAAAATCTTGGCTACTAGATTAAACAAGTATCTGGCTTCTATCATCCATCTCGACCAGACAGGGTTTATTCCCGGCAGACTCTCCTTCTCTAATGTCAGGCGTCTGCTCAATACTATTTACTCCGATTTTAGGGGCACTAATGGAGCCTCTATCTTATCCCTTGATGCACAGAAGGCTTTCGATCAGGTCGAGTGGCCTTATATGTTTGAGTCACTGCGCAGGTTCGGATTCGGGGACACTTTCATTTCTTGGGTGAAACTGATATACGCAAAACCATGCTGTTCTGTTCTGACGAATGGTGATCGGTCAGCCCCTTTTCTTTTACAACGCTCGGTTCAGCAAGGCTGTCCATTGTCTCCAGCGCTCTTTGCTATTGCACTGGAGCCTCTTGCAGCAAAAATAAGAACGCACCCAGAGGTGAAGGGGCTTCAGGTTGGAGGTGTGGAAACGCTTATTAGTCTGTATGCTGACGATGTAATATTGTATCTATACAACGCTGAAAAATCAATTCCCCCTCTTCTTGAGATGATCGAGTCTTATGGTAAAATATCAGGGTACACGATCAACTGGTGAAAGAGTGAGTTTGTGCCTCTTTCCAGCACTTATTCACCAGGTTTTTTACAAAGTATCCCATTCAAAATAGTTAAGGATCATTTCACCTACCTTGGTTTGACTATACCTAAGGATCCCAAACTAATATTTAAATTAAATTTCGCAGAATTTATTTCAAAATTAAAGCAAAATATTGAATGTTGGAAAATACTTCCCCTATCAATGATCGGACGCATAAACTCAATTAAAATGATCTCCCTTCCCAAATTTTTATACTTGTGTCAAAATCTCCCCACTTATCTCACCGCAGCCTTTTTTAAGGACTTGGACTCAATTATCCTTTCCTATAATTGGAATGGCAAAAATGCCAGAATTTCAAAGTCATACTTGCAAAAGTCTGGACCGGAGGGAGGATTGGGCCTACCTGTATTTAAACACTATTACTGGGCTGCCAATGTCAGGGCATTAATGTTCTGGCAACAGGGATCCTTGGATAGTCAGACGCCTACAACCCCTTTGTGGCTTAGGATGGAGGCCAACTCTGTGCATAACTCTTCATTGCCAGCTTTGTTATTTTCCAAGTTAAAAAAGCCAGAGTCCTATAAGAAATTAAGCTTTGTGGTAAAACAATCAGTAAGAATTCTGAACCAGGTTAGGTGTTTTCTAAAATTACCAAGCACATCAATACAAACACCAATATGCTTTAACCATAGTTTTCTGCCTCCCTGGCATGACATTTCGTATAATGACTGGAGAAAGAGGGGCTTGGTCTCGCTTCACAATCTGTACATTGATGGCAAATTTGCATCATTTAACCAATTGAAAGGAAAATATAATATCCCAAATTCCCATTTCTTCCGGTACTTGCAGATTAGGCATTTCACCCAGTCAGAGATTGAAGATTTTAAAAACCTGCCCCTGGAGCATGGCATTTATGACATTTGTAAGAGCCCTCCTTTCTCCAAGCGACTCATTTCAAGATTTGTATGTTTATTTGATGACTGTATTGCTGCGCACACTGTGAAAACTAGGGATGCTTGGAGGGAGGAATTAGGTGTGGAACTATCTGAATCCATGTACCAATATACCAATCTGTTTCGCCAATGTGTGACCGATGTAAAATGTCAGAGGGTACACTGTCCCATGCTTTTTGGTCCTGCTCTTCATTGGCAAACTTCTGGTCTAAAATATTTGACTGGTACTCCCAAGCGTATCAGAGGCCCCTTCAGCCCGAGCCTGGACTTGCTATTTTTGGCTACTCACAAGCTACAAGGACAATTCCTACTACAATGCGGCAACCACTGGAACTGGGATTGATAGTTGCCAAGAGACTGATACTGAGAGAATGGAAGTCTCCCTTTCCTCCTTCCTTTCAGGCATGGATAACTGACATGCTAACCATAATACAACTGGAAAAACTCTGCACCAGTCAAACGAACACCTTTTCCCGTTCCTGGAATCCATTTCTAACTCAATTTGAAAAAACTAAAATACATTAAACTAGTTGAGTTCCTGTGTCAACAACCTTTCCTCCTACCGCTGTATCATATGTGACTGTAATAACTGGTCATTGCTGTATCTGAGCCCTGTTTGTTTGTTTGTTTGTTCAATTTGAAAAATGTAAAATAAAATATATTAAAAAAAATACGGTAAAACTGTACTTTTTGGGGTGAGTTTGCCTTTACTTTTCTCCAAAACTGTACAGTAAAGTGACTTGACAATAAATACAGTAATAGCCAGGGTCACTCTGAACAGAAATTAATTGAAAGAATGAGCAAACCTATGTAGGAACACCTTTTATGAGTGTTTGAACATGTGACATGGTGTAAGTGACAGAATGCACTGATGTTTAAGTTTGCCTTTATTTTTATCCAAGATATAGATTAAAATGGCTTGAAAATAACTACAGTAATAGTCAGGGTAAGTTTGAACAGGAATCAATTGAAAGAATGAGTAAACCTTTGAAGAAACACTTTTTATGAGTGTTTAAACATGGGACATGTTGTAAGTGCTGAAAGGAACTATGAGGTTTAAGGGTAAGTTTGCCTTTACTTTTCTCCCGGGAAGGCATCCAGGGGGCATCCGGAAAAGATGCCCGAGCCACCTCAGCTGGCCCCTCTCGATGTGGAGGAGCAGCGGATCTACTCTGAGCTCCTCTCGAGTGACCGAGCTTCTCACCCTATCTCTAAGGGATCGCCCAGCCACCCTGCGGAGAAAGCTCATTTCGGCCGCCTGTATCCGGGATCTTGTCCTTTCGGTCATGACCCACAGCTCATAACCATAGGTGAGAGTGGGAACGTAGATTGACCGGTAAATCGAGAGCTTTGCCTTGCGGCTCAGCTCCTTCTTCACCACGACAGACCGGTACAGCGACCGCATTACTGCAGAAGCTGCACCGATACGTCTGTCAATCTCCCGTTCCATCCTTCCCTCACTCGTGAACAAGACCCCCAGATACTTGAACTCCTCCACTTGAGGCAGGAACTCTCCACCTACCTGAAGTGAGCAGGCCACCCTTTTCCTACTGAGAACCATGGCCTCAGATTTGGAGGTCCTGATTCTCATCCCAGCCGCTTCGCACTCGGCTGCAAACCGTCCCAGTGCATGCTGAAGGTCCTGGTCTGAGGGGGCCAGCACGACGACATCATCCGCAAAGAGCAGAGAAAATTATGTAATAATTAATGTAAATCATATATAGGCCTACAAACATTAGAATAATTAAAAATAATTTTAAAAAACATGAAATTGTATTATTTGTGTCCTAATAAGATGGAAAATAGAGTCTAAAAATCCATTTTGACCTCTTCCACCACCCGTAAGTGCACGATTAGACGCACATACTAAATAAAAATGTGCGGCTGGCTTCACCGTGTATTTTTAACGCGCGGCCCACTTGACCGCAGTGCCATAACGCAATCTTTTTGGCCGTGTTTTGTTTAAACGAACGTTTTTGTCATGTAAACAGGTCATTTTTTAGCGTGTAATATTATGATTCTTATTTTGATACGTGACATACTCATCTTTCAGTTTTAGTTGAACTGCAGACAATTTAGGTCAGTAAATAAATTCAAATCACTAATTATATATCTCTGTTATTTAATTGCTTCTTTTGTCACATACATATATTTATATTCTATCCTGGGTTGTATGGTGTATAACTTACATATATTTACGTTTTTATATACAACTTAAAGGTCACTGCACACACAAATTACAGCCTATAACATCACTTATGTCTCATATACGTTTTCATACAGAATTTTAAAGAAGATATTTATCAAATAAAATCTATTTGTTGAAAAGGGTTTAAACTATGTTTTTCATGCTTCAATGTAACCATTATGTCCAAAATACACATATGTGGATAATGGAGCAATTAAAGGCATGGTTAGAATACCAAAGGACATTAAAGAGACCTTTGTACTGACTCAAGTAGAGATGAACAGCCCTAAAAGGACAACCTTTCTGGGCATTATCCTAAAAACTTCAAGCTTCTTGGATCAGTGGAGTCATTCAGGTTCCTGGGCACAACTAATTCTCAGGACCTGAAGTGGGTCAATCACATTGGCTCCATTGCTAAAAAAGCCCAGCAGGGGATGTACTTCTTACATCTGCTGAAGAAGTTCAACCTACCACAAACTCTGTTAAAACAGTTTTACACAGCAGTCATAGAGTCTGTCCTCTGCACATCCATCACTGTCTGATTTGGCTCAGCCACAAAGTCAGACATCAGAAGACTACAGAGGACGGTTCTGACTGCTGAGAAGATCATTGGTGCTCCCCTGCCCACCCTCCAACAGTTTAATGGAACAGGACAAGATCTCTTCATAGGCCTGTCTATATGTAATGTGCAGGGCAGATTTCAAAGTAAACATAAGGCAATATGATGCCTTATGTAATATAATGCTTGGTAATATTAAAATCACCCTGATAAGAGGAAGCCAATCCAATGCAGTCTGTAAACGTTCTTTGACAATTTAAAAGTTAAAACGGGGATTCTGGGACGAAAGATGAGATGACAACCCATAGGACATAGGACTGACATCACAAACGTATCACTCAAAACTTCTACGTTTGCTTACGTACATGCCAACGTACAATTGCGATCTCATTCGCGAACAAATGTTTCGTGTGACGTTTGCATAGGTATTTGATTACCTAACAGCGCATCATCTCTCACGCAAAAATTGTCGTCTGATGTTTATATACGTATATAGCAACGTGCCATCGCATCACAAATGCAAATATAATCTTAAACAGAGCAACGCTATTGGCTGGTG
Organism: Triplophysa dalaica; assembly: GCF_015846415.1. Lineage (NCBI taxonomy): Eukaryota > Metazoa > Chordata > Actinopteri > Cypriniformes > Nemacheilidae > Triplophysa > Triplophysa dalaica. The sequence continues at coordinate 4,897,984 of NC_079554.1, read as the reverse complement.
TAAGGTCTGACGCAAACACCCGAACTCAACATTCGTATAAACGCGTACAAATTGATCCTGTTGACCCGTCCAAATTTCACGCGTTTCGTGTTAAAAGTATTGTCCCCGTTCGCGTTCCAAACCCATGTCCTTCATGTAGCTACGCCCCTGTATATACACGCAGTTATAGTGTAAAGTTTATTTGTTTACCTATTTACATTATCAAAATTATTCAAAATAAAATGTATAAATGTTGTTCTGTTATATTTTTTTCTTGTGTGTTTTGGTGGGCTGAATATTTCTACGTAGATATATTGACATATATGTAGTGTGCATGGGCGTAAATCTCATTTAACAGTAGGGGGGACAATACACATAAAATTTCTTAAAGAGGAATTTTTTGAAGGGGTCACAAATAATGCAGTCAAAATTGTATTTACTTTGACACAAAGCGACGATATGCATTAGGTTCATAGGTTTATCATGCAGACTTTCAGTCATATTATAACTGAACTGAACTGTCACTACTGTAATACAAGTGAACAAAAAAGCTTTTCTCCATTTATATATTTTTTGTGGCTGTTGTGAAGACAGGAAACAAATATAAAAACACACTACCCATAATACAACATGTTAACAATGAGTCACTTTTTAAACACTTGTTATCCTGATTTATACTGCAACGTTGTCTGACGAAGTCACCGTACATCGACATTAATGAGTGGTTGTTATTTTCCCCTGTAGTGCCCTGCATCGGTCAACAAACTTTGTTCATGTTCGTGTACCCGAACAAACAGTCAGTAACAGTGAAAGATGCTTAAATTCTGTGTTGTACTCGTTGATGAATCGCCCGAGTTTCAGTAAACTGAATGTTTAGCTTTACCGCCGCGCACATACTGCACAAAATAGATGCCGAGAAAACAACCTTCTCCAGCTGAAAAAAAGCTGTGCACATTTAGTGGACGCTAGATAAAGTGCCAACGTCACAAAATTGTCACTGGTATGATCGCGGCTGTGTGTGACACGGGACCTGAATGGCAGGATCGGTGGCTAATTATGGTCGTTAATGTTCACATCATGCCAGGTCGCCAAAAATAGAACAATGCATGGGAAACGGCTTCGGCGTGTTAGTTGCGGTGTGTGACATCCCATGTAGCTAACGTTAACTAGCTAAATAACGTTTTAATCGCTAACATAGCAGATTCATGGAAAAATACATCGGTAATCAGCATTCTTTGCAACAACTAATTTATAAATGAATCAGCAGCAACTACATTAAAGAGAATCACTTCGTTTAAAGTGAATAAAATAGCCTTCTTACTGGAGTTCAAAAACCACTCATGAACTGAGCCGCATACCTGTTTTGAATGTGTTGTGCAATGCGCAGGTGAGATGAACGGGGAGAAGGCAGTGGGCCAAACCACTGAAAGAGGCAGGGGAGGGGGACTAAAGAGTTTCTAAACTTAAAACGCATTTTATGAGTTTGTATTTTCTATTAATTACACATTTAGTTTAGGTAAACATCAATATATGTATGACAATAGAGAATGCGAGTTTAATTGATTTTGATCCCCGTCCCCCCCGGGATTTACCCCCATGGTAGTGTGTGTTGTTCACTCCTTATGTCAAATGGTTGCCAAGTGTCATTTATGAGCCTCCAATTGGCCATTTTGCCTTAATTAAAAGTTCACAGAAAATAATTTTTTGAGAGTATCGTCCTCAAATTTGAATCAAACCATGATCATAAATTCAGTTTTATCTTTGTGGTATTTCCATGCTCTTGATAAAAAAACTTCAATATAATTTCAAACTTTTCTCCAAGTGAATTTCATTCTAAGAAAGCAGAAGTTACTTTCGTGTTTGTTTTGCATTGTTTTACTCTGCTCCTATGCCACATTAAATTAATTTATTGTTTCTTGACTTTATTCAGCCACCTTCCAAATGAAGAATGGTGAAGCAAAGGATTCAATGTCTGGACATTCTATTAGATAAATTAATTTCCAGTATGTATATATTGTCATATTTTTTGTCTTATGTTCCAATTAATACACTGTTCTGTTTACTCGGATATTCATATAATTAAGTGTAAAAAAATGGTTGTTGTTTATTTTTTATTGCAGAACATGCATTGAAAGATGTCCGCAACAAATAAAGGAAATCAGGAAACCAACCACACATTCTGATTCCAGTATGCATAACATACCCTATTGCTGGATTTTTTTGCAGGGTTGTATGGACACAAAACCAGCACAAATCATTGGGAATAACCGTTGTTCAGTTACAATGTATTATTTTGTGTTCTGCAGAAGAAAGAAAGTCATACATGTTTGAAATGACAAGAGTCTGAATTGTATTTTTTGTTTTTACTTTCCCTGTAACATGAACAAACACAAACCTGTTTGTACTTTTACGCCACCAGATGGCAGTGTTATGCAGCAAAATTAAGCGCTACAAAAGAAAGACTAAACTACATGTGTGTATGTGTATCATATACAAGGTTTAGGACTGACACTGACATATCTTTTAATTATTATAATATCCTTTGCTCCGTCTTAAGACGGAGATGTTTTTATATAAGGCATTTTAATAAAAGCAATTTACTAATTTACTAAAGGCATAGTCCTGGTTTAAATCACGCCTTGTCTATGAAACTGGGCCACAGTGTGTCTGCTAGTAAACAGATTACCGTAGGAAATAGTTGGTAACGATATCTCAAATCTTTGAAGAAATATTAAAAACTATAAAAATTGTGTAATTTGCCTAAAATAATATTTAGCTCCTGAAAACAACATGAATAAATGATGTATGGTATGTATGCTATGTATTTTTTTATTTTAAGCGTTATAACAGAACGGGCTCTGAAATAATTCTCTAAAAATATTCCACCCCTAAGAGGAACTGCATATTTCAAAAAATTACACGCAAGAGGCACAGTTTGTGCAACCACCCCATCACTGCGCCCTTGTCCATGCAATTAGCCTTTATCTGTAAGCAGTTTAATTTTCTGCGACATGGCGCGAGTGGCGGTCTGATGGATGTGACATTAACGGGAGATGAAGCTAGGGAGATTGGACGCTGCAGTCACATAGTGACATTTGTCAATGCCCTGGTCATGTAGATTGCTCCAGCACCGGCCACTGACTAAGATTAATGACGACGGCTCTCAGTCTTTGTTTATTTTTGTGCTTGTGTTGTGCTGTACTTAAATACTATTCAGCCCTGCTATTTAATCCTTAAAACTCGTACTTCCACCCTGCATCCTAATTTACTGTTGATTATACGTATCACACACACGCACACCCACACCTACACCCACACCTACACCCACCCACACACACACACACACACGCATATATATATATATATATATATATATATATATATATGTACATTCCATTTTAGCTACTATTGCCTGTTAACGAAATAGTTACTGTTGAATTTTAGCTTTTTATTTAATTTTTAAGTGAAGTGGGCTTTAATTGTTAAGCACTTTTTTTGATTTTTTTTTTTCAAGATTTTTTTGGTTGTTTGAAGTGGGTTAAAGGGGTCAATATCACTGTATATATGCCTTTGAGACTTACAAACTTTCATAATAAAAATAAATTTGTTATATTAAGGAGATTTTAGGCTGTTAGAAATATATGTAGGTCAAGCTCTCACATTTTTTATTATTTAACTGCAAGCCTACACTGTACATCCCCTCACGTACGACTGACGGCGATTAACACATAACATTAACAGCCGGCAGCCCCTCACCGACGACTGCCGGCGAATAACAAACCACAACATAAACCCAGGCCTGGTCCTCTCTCCTCGACGGTCCGGTCTCTCGTTTTCTCTTATGCTCCCGATCTCCTCCGTGATACCAGACCGGTGCGCGCACAGCTGACACTCATTCACAATTACTCACCGGCCTCGAGTCACGGTCTCGCCCCGGCTTCTCCACTACACTATATATTTTGAATTTCTGCAATAAATTGATATGAATTCAATTGAATTATGACAGGGTGGACATGTCAAGCTTGACAACATTCAATTACAAATACAATTTGATGGTAATTGAGTAGTTATTGTGTGCAGTAGATATTTTAACCTGACTGAAGAAATGCAAAATTAAACCAAAATGTGTTCTAATTACACTCCCCTGAGCAGTGTGTGGGACATGCCAAAATCACATTCATCGAATCAAAGAAAATGGTATAAAAAGATAAAAAAATATTATTCTTATTGTAGTTGTATGTGTGTAAATATTTGGCCATTTATAATAAAACCTCAAAATGTCATTATTCTGAATTATGTTCATGATGGCTCAGTGATTCTGACGTGGACACCAAAGACACTTTGTATTAATATTTACTCGAAATCCCATAGCCCTATTGAAGTATGCAAGCCAAATATTTGACCAGAATATGTTTGGCTTGTTTTGGCCAGTGCACAACCACCTAGCAACAACCCAGCACACCATACCAACCTAGTAATATCATAGCAAACAGCCAAAGAACTTGAGCAGTGGCAATGCAATGCTTTGACCACACAAAACACCCAAGCATTAGGGAAAGCAACACTTAGATTTATAGTCAAAAAGGTCTCATGAATTTTACCTTCCTTTTTGTTTACTCCATCACACATACTCACATGTAAAGTGTGTAAGTATGTACATACATATATCATTTTCCAAGCGGAAAAACAGGATAAATAAGAACTGAGGGATATTACCCGATTAAACAAGAGTGCAATTCTTAGAATATCTTGCAAAAACGCTGAATACAAAGGACTTTCTAAGAAGCATACGACCTCCACATATCCACTCGGTTGTAATAAGCAAGAGAACTGTATCCCCGAACTGGCTGCTCGGCTGCACAGAAAATGGTTTCTATTTACAAATGAGGTGATGCGGACAAGGCTCAGATGGATGGGGGTTTGGGCTGGTTGGATCAGGGCTCTTGGGATGCTGGGTATTTACTCAGTCATTCATCATCCTCTGGCACATCCACTTTACAGAATCTGCAATATACACCCGTAGTGATGTAATTCTCCACATGGAGAGCTGAAATACCATGGTCTTTCCTCAGTGTGCGTGTTATCTATTATAACATGAATATATATTGTTATACACCATGGAACCCAAGAACATTTATGTATGTTTTAAGCATTAGTAAATATCTAACTGCATTTTTGTGTTTTAATTCTAGCAATATAGATTAATTCATCTGAACTAATTTGTTTTTCAAGGTGGCTGGAAACTGAAACTTGAAGTTCTTAATGAGCCCAGACCAAACAGTCATTGTCCCATGGCATGTTACATATTTTAATTTAAACAGCTATGCTCCCAATTTTCAGCATCTGTGAAGTAGCATTGTCATTCACTCCTTCTATAATGAACCTTGCTTCAGCACACGTTATCTTGCTGTCTTCCTCTAGATCCTGCAGTGAGGGACTACAGCCACAAATCCCCTCCATGTTTGTGTATGTACCTTTCGAAATGATGAACATTTATATGGACAGCATATCTCTTCATGCCCCCGATGCTTGCTTGGTTCACTGCATGGGCACTAACCAGGTTATTCAAAAATGAGTGACATTTGGTCCAGCAGAACATTGTATTTTCAATCAAACCACATGGGTCTCGGGTGTAGTTTTTCTTTAAAACAGTATTGAGAGAAAAGACAATATTTACCCCCACATTAAAATCCCATGTGAATTCGGCAGTAGTCGGTTTGTGAGTGCCAACTGTCTGCTCTGGAATCCCAGGGTGCACTGAGAACAGGCTGGTAATGTGGCAGAGGGTGATGATGCAAGCAGCACAAAGCTCCCTGGGGAGCATGAATGTTGATTAAACATGTGCTCAGCCTTGGCTATTGAGCAATGGGACGTGGAACAAATGTCAAACGTTTGTTAATTTCTCTGCAGCAGATGACTTATCAGTGGAGGGGGTGGAACCCACAGCAATGAGGCATGACCCCAAAGAGAAACCAATTGGCCAGCCCGACAAGATCAAACTTCAAGAATAAATTTTAAAGGGAAAGGAAGAATGTGTCCTGTTAGTGTGTACTCATTCACAGAGGAACAAAGTATTCCGTTTAGTGATCCAAATAACAGGGTAAAAACATTAAATCATTACATTTTATGCCAGCTTTTATTAGCTGGCATCTGATAATAATGTGAATACATATATAGCGTTACCACCATTGGTATATGGAATAAAGAGATAAGAGTCAGAAATTCAAAAAATATTTATACTGTAAGTATTTAAAAAATAAGAGGTCACTGTTATTACGTGGTATGCATGACCTGCGTTAGCCTCTGCTAGACAACAATATTAGCATGAACATACACTACATTTTTGTACCCATGAATAGCCTTTAAGCTACAGCGGATATAAGTGAATAAAGGTGTTCTTATTGTATGATTATTGCAAACATGAAATATGGGGAAATGATGTGTTGAGATTCTGAGCAAGCAGAACAGCACGAATGAAGCATGTGATCTATGTTTCGTCTGGGCCGGTCTGTCTGTCAAATTTGACAGAGTTTGGACTTTAGGATTAATTTTATTTGATTTATTTTAGGGTTCTTGTTCACAAATAATCTATGTTAATGATGAGTTGTTCCTGTTATTACGAGTTATTAATTTTTATATGTTTTATGTGTAAAATCAATGTTGATCTTAATCAAGTATTTCAAATATATTATATGACATAGGTTTTTTGCATAGGTTTTTTAGAGTTTTAATTACTTATATATAAGTGCATCTGACAAATTATTAAGTTCAATGAACTAATTTAATTTATTTAAGTAAATTTTAAAAGTGAAGTTTTCAATACTGCATTCAACAAGTTCAGCTAAAGTTCTGTTTTTTAAAAGTTTAAAACCTGCAGAAGTACCAAGGCAACGTTTCCAGATAACGTTGTCTCTTAGCTCGCTACAGACTCTAAAGGTATACCTTAACTAAAGTTATATTTTTCTGGGCGTGTTTCCCCGAACTATAGAGGTTTCTTTCTTACGTCCCACTTTACCATGTGCAGTCCATGGCTCTTGTGCTGAATTATTGGATATAAATCGTTCGATAACTAATTATTCACTCCATTCAGGGACTACTTCACTGCGTTATGTGACATCGTTAACAGCCACCTCTATCCTATGTTTTTGCCCCTTAAATTGTATGGTCAGCGGCACCAAAGGGTAGTTCACCACATCCCCATGTACACACCTTACCTTAACCCTGCGCTTGTATCCATTGCCACAAATTGAATCAGGCTTTGGTGAATTGACGTTTGGTTACATCCTGAATCCACCAATTCCTAATATGTACCCCCCTAATACCCCCCTAATACTCACAGTTATTTGGTACAGCCTGTCCTGACCGAGGGCAGCCTGAGGGTTGTACGGAACCAGGATCATCATACCGACCTCCATCATAGGACATCGGTCGATAAAATGTCCGGGGTCCCCACAACGCCACAGGCCGGCCCACGAGTCCCCGTGCCCCAGCGGCAGGAAGCAGACCCAGGTTTGGTAGAGGGAGAGGGAACAGTAGAGGGAGAGAGAGAAAGGGATGGAAGGGTTACGTCGACCCCGGGGCACTCCTGGAAGGAGTCCTCAATCCCCCTCCTCTGGGCAGCCTTGGCATCCCTGATCCCTCCCTTCAGGTCAGCTATAGCAGCACTCTATAGCGCCCGATCGCCAGACCTGAAGGCTATGTCCAATTCCCTGCTGTCGGGATGCACCTTCAGGCCAGGTTTTTACAATTTTGGTTATGGTAGGAGCTCTATTCCTGAGGGGGGTATATGCTGGAATTAAGTCCACAGACATATGGTCTGACAGGCTCAGATGTGGTAGTGATATGGCCCTAAAGCCCAACCTAGTGTTAGAATAGACCTTTTCCAGTGTATTTGCTCCCCTGGTAGCACTCTTAACGTGCTTGTGAAAGTTATGGAGCACTGCCTTCAAATTCACATGGTTAAAATCCCCTGCAATGGTGTGAACCGCATCAGGATACATGCTCTGCTGATTACTGATGGTGTCATGTAAATGACACTGTTTTACTTACTGTTTTGCAAATGTCAAGGATGATTCGAGAAATGTACCAAAGCGACTAAGAAAAACAGTATAATGAATATTCGCTTGCAAAAGACGTGAAATGTGAACAGCGCCTTAGGAGTGTTAGCACTCCTCTCGGGGGCTCACATCCACGCACAGTGGATCGAGACCTCAAGTCACGCACGTGCTTCACGATGTTTTGTTTTAATCGTTTCCTTAGTATTTTTTCATAAAACACTAAACACGGTGCATGTTTCCACATACATTTACACATTGTGATTATATAGCAATATTGCATATGATAGTTTATATCTGTGCAGCTATTAAGGATAACGTTACCCTGTCTTTCTGCAACCTATTGCGATAATATATGTTAAACAAATTGTGATAAAGTGGAGACAATCAGTAGGCAATTATCTGCTCAATGCATCACTGATGACTTCGTACCCCTTGTTTTCCTTAACTCCCTTCTTTCCCTCCCCTCCTTTTCACCTGGCCTACTAAATGTCCTCTCGATCCGATCCTTTCCCTCCTCCTACAGGCTATCTCTCTGTCTCTACTGCCTTAACTTGCACACACTATAAACACCTCCATCACCACTGGTACTGTCCCCAACTCATTTAAAAAGCCCTGGTAACACCGTTACTTAAGAAACCAACACTCGACCCCTTGGTGGTCAGCAACTACAGACCAATTTCACTCCTGCCTTTCCTTTCCAAGGCCCTCGCAAGGGTAGTGTTTAACCAACTCTCTGCCTATCTCTCACAGTATGAGCTTCTGGACAGTCAGCAATCCGGCTTCAAGAATGCTTTGGAGACCACTCTCATGTCTGTCGTGGAAACCTATTTAGCAAGGGCTAAATCCTTGTCATCTGTCCTTATACATTTACAATAGCATAATGCTTAAAGATCACTGTAACACATCTCCATAAAAGGGAAGGAAGGAGGCGGGAACCGGCAAACATTTAAACATTTAATAAAGTAATATAACAGCCGGTGGCACCTCACGGACGACCGCCACCGAACAATACATAATATAAATACAAACATAACACAAGTTCGGGCCCGGTCCTCTCTCTTCGACGGTCCGGTCGCTCGTTCCTTTTATATGCTCCCATCTCCTACGTGATTCGAGGCCGGTGTGCGCACAGCTTGCGCTAATTCACAATTACTCACCGGACTCGAACCACGGTCTCGCCCCGCCTACTCTACTACAATCACATTTATCGTGTTTAAGTATGATTTGAAGAAGTGACATTAGCAAAGTAAGCAAAACACTTTTGTAAACGAAACACCTGTGTATCCTGGCTCATGCCTCCTCAGACAGCCTCATCTCTCCTTGATCCTCGCCTACTCCCAGTTCAATTAGAGAATTGATATTTCCTTAAAGATGGCTGAGCTCGATCGGTTTCCGGGTCATAGGATCGAAGACGAAGGAGTGAGGAAACTAGGCATATTGAGAAGCATCTAATGTCGGCAAGGAACCTGGGGGGGGGGTGTTCGATGACCAGCTGAAATTCAGCTCCTACATCTCAGCTGCTAGTCCAAGCTCTGGTCATAAAGACTGGACAAGTTGTAGTTGTCTCGAACTGCTCTGAGGCTTGACAAGTTGAGGATCTAAATGCAACTTCATTAAAAGGAGAACAGGTACAAACAGGCAATAAGTTCAGGGCAGGCAGTCAACAGTCAGAAACGGGGTCACAGGCAATGGTCGAGGCAGGTAGCAAATGTTCATACAAGACAGCAGTACAGTCCAAGCTCCAAACACAGGGTAATCCCATACAATCAGAAAATACTCAGAAATGCAGTTGACACCAACAATACTTGAGAGACTGAGAGTACCAAGCAGGCTTGTATGGACTGAGGTAATGAGATACATTGGTAACGCAATGACAGTACGGGTGATGAGGGGAGTGCCCTCTAATGGATTTGAGAGGGCACTGCAGCTGGTGACTGTGACAGTAGTGCTGCATTAACACTGTAGTCATTTCTGATAAATAATATGGAAGAAAGATTAATGAATCAGTAGGTAAGAGCATACTGATTTTTCAAGTAAGTTACAATTGGATACTTAATCATTTAATGTTCATTTATAACAACTAAGGCCCCGTTTACACTGCCAGATAAAGTCGACCCAATTCAACTTTTTCCTTCAATGTAACACAGATCGGATATGACCTAACATAGTGTTAACTGGAAAAAAAAACGCATGCATTCGGATATTTCGAGATCAGTTTCAGGCCTCATTCATATTGTCAGGGTACGGGAAATGATAGAACGCAAGTGCAGGCAATGAAGGGGTTAACAAAGATACTTTATATATAAAGAACAAAACAAAAACCCACCTGGGGGTTAAACACTAATAACAAGGGATAAAAAGACAAGGGGGGTGGAAGTCCAAGTGGGAAGAAACTCGAGAGCGCGTAGTCCCGGGGAAATTAACAGGGGAAGTCCTGGGAGAAACAAAGCTAGGGACCTGCTGGGCCACTGGCAGGAAGGCCGCCTGGAAGGTCGGCTGGAACACCGGACTGGACGCCGGCTGCAACGGATTCAGGACCACCGGACTCGGGACCACCGGATTTGGAGCCGCCCTCCGTTGCCTCTTTTTCTTCAGTCGAGCTACCCGCCTGGTGATCAGCTGAAGGAACGAGGTGAATGGGACAGGCGGCTCGGAATTGGAGACCTCGGACAGGGACTTGCAGAGGACCACTCTCAGGAATCATGACCAGCGGAGATGGGTAGCTGGTACTCGATAAGTTCGTCGTGGATTCCGATCGAGCTGCGGCGGTTAGCCACACGGCGTTGAATTAAAATGGCTTCATCGCTCTCATCTCTGTCCAGGAGAGTGGGTCTCTGAGACCGGCGTTAAACAGCACCGCTGGTTGCTCCTCCCCGAAGACGCTGTGCTCTGCGCGAAGACTGCAGAGGTCAGTGTCCATGGCTGCTTGCTGGGTTCAGTTACGGCTTGTTTGTTCTGTCACGTTACGGGAAATAATAGAACCCAAGTGCATGCAATGAAGGGGTTAACAAAGTTTACTTTTTTTATAAAGGGCACAAATCAAAAACCCATGCGGGGGTAAAACAATAATAACAAAGGATTAAAAGACAAGTAAAGAGGAATGGAGACTAACTGACACTAGACTAGAATTTATATAAAACTTGGACTGTACTGCTGTCTTGTAGGAAACAATAAGCAACGTCTTCAATAAAGATCACTCTCTGGCATGGGCGTAAATCTCATTTAACAGTAGGGGGGCCCAAAACATATAAAATTTCTCCAGAGCAATTTTTGGAGGGGACACAAATAATAGTCAAAATTGTACTTACTACGACAGTAAGCGACAATATGCATTAGGTTTATCATGCAGACTTGCAGTCATATTATAAATGAACTGAACTGTGAACAATAAAGGTTTTTCCATTAATATATATTTTTTGTCTTTGTTGTGAAGACAGGAACTACCCATGATACTACATGTTGACATTGAGTCACTTTTTTAAACAGTTTTAAAATGTTAGCCTGATTTATACTGCAACATTGTTTGACAAAGTCACCGTACATCGACATTATTGAGTGGTTGTTATTTTCCCCTGTAGTGCCCAATCTCCGCTAACAAAATTGTTCATGTTCGTGTACCCAAACAAACTTAAATTCTGTGTTGTACTCGTTTATGAATCGCCGAGATTCAGTAAACTGAATGTTTAGCTTTTCACAGAATCTCTAAAATGTTTATGGAAAACAAAGTTCACATTTTTTCTGATTTTCAATAGGTAGTCTCATATGTAACTGGTGCGCTGCCCCATCAAACAGACCGTGTGATTTCCTTATCGAGTCGGGTCTACCTATTACACATGCATGTGCTGCAGAGACCGTTTAGAGGCTCTTTTGATACCCGTGGAAGTGTCATCTATCAACGGCCAAGGCTATTCAACAATATTAATTATATGATCTCTAAAAGCTAGAGACCATAACCCTAACCCTTATTTCGAAATTGGCTATACTCTGTGCACAGACAAATTTGACCAGGTTATCTAAATTGCCTCTAGCATTAATGTCTGTACGTTCTTTTGCTAACTGTATTGTGTGCTTCATTCTTTTTCCTTACAGATCAATCGTTTCCGGAACCAACTGGGGCTGGACACTCTGTATGCCTCGTTTGACAAACTAACTGGTCTTATCCAACACTTTTCCCAGCAGGTCACACCGGAGAAAAAAAAAAAACCTATCCCATCACCAACTTAATGGGTGCGCCTGAAGACCTTTCGCATAAAGTGGCACGAGCCCAGGTGGTCCAAACCAGTGCGTGTCAACTCACGAACATCTCACTGTGTCCGCCTAGAAGGAAAAGGCGACACCTGGTATTATTTGTCTTCTTGTGTGTCATGTGATTCACCCACCAGGTCTCTGGAACAGACGGCTGTGGATCTGAGAGCTCAGGTCCAAGAGAGGGAGGGTGTTGAAGGTAAAGGTGAAAAAGAAAACCTTTTACAGATCGTACACAAGAAAGACAGGATGTGAGAAAGGAAATAACCCAATGGAATATTGTCCCTCATGGGGTTGGGTGGTAAAGTATACAGGGCCATGGGTCCCCTGGAGCAAATTCTATGGTGCTGATAAAGAAGGATGGAAAAAAGGTTTCCATTCAGCGTGATTACAGCATCACCCAAAATACCATAACATTGTCCATAGGTCACTTGACAAAAAAAAATGTATACAGTAGAAACAAAAACTGTCATGTATATTTCCCTAGGATTGGATGTGATGGGTAAGGATCCCAAAGGACTGATTAAGATAAATATAGTGCAACCCCCTGTTGTGATAAATAATTCGCAATCACAGCCACCACCTCCGGTGAAACAATCGAGTGTTGACATAATAGAAATAGATTATACTAAATTAACACCTGAAGATGTGATTGAAAAAGCCACAGGCTATGGTGAAAGCAATTTATGGTTAGAATGGTTAATAAATACGGCCAAAGAACAGAAATTAGATGATTGTGTTGCCTGTGCAGGTGCTAGACCAAGACTCCACATTGAACCGGCCCCACTGTATCCTAATGATACATGGGGGTATGACTGTATGTTGTCACTGACCAGAACCCTGGGCTCCACCAATTGTACTACTCTAGCATCTATATTTCCCCCAATATCTAATGAATCAAAAACAGGCCCATTTACGCCCAGAAAAGATAATAACACCTGTTTTAACTGTACGTCACAATCACCAACTATTAATTATGGACAGATTAATGAGGAATGGTGTAACGTCATCATACCTGACAATGGAACATTGATAGGGCCATGGGCAAGAGCAGGACTATTTTACTATTGTGGTGATAGACGGCTGTTCACTAGAGTGCCAAAAAATACATAGGGCCTATGTGCAATGGTTAGATTAGGAGCGCCATTGACTTTGATTGGTGAAAAAGTAAAAGTAGGGCCACAAACAACAGGTACGGGCTCACTGACCCGCCGCAGATGGCGACATGTCATTAGCAAAAGGTCAGCAAGTTCCATTGATTTGTCATTAAATAGCCCAACCTATATTGATGCTATTGGAGTACCTAGAGGTGTCCCAGATGAGTTTAAATTGGCTGATCAGATAGCAGCAGGCTTTGAGAACATTCCTATTTTAGCAGGGTTATTCCCAGTAACCCCAAACAAAAATGTTGATAGAATAAATTACGTCCATTACAATGTGATGAGATTGACTAACATGACTAGGGCCGCAGTTAAAGGCCTGTCAGAACATTTAGCCCCAACATCTCTTATGGCAGTGCAGAACAGAATGGCATTAGATATGCTGTTAGCAGAGAGGGGTGGAGTATGTCACATGTTTGGTGATTTGTGTTGCACTTTCATTCCCAACAACACTGCCCCCGATGGCACTGTAACAAAAGCTTTAGAAGGATTGAGAACACTTTCCTTAGAAATGAAAGAACATTCAGGTGTAAATAACCCCATAGGTGACTGGCTGGATAAAGCATTAGGCAAATGGAAGGCGCTGGTCATGTCAATAATAGTCTCAATTGCAGTGTTCTTGGCAATCTTAGTAACTTGTGGTTGTTGCTGTATCCCATGTATCAGATCATTGTGTAACCGACTGATAATTGCAGCAATAGAAAAGAAAGATCTCACCCCACCCCCTTACAGTATGCCCCTGTTGGCTAGCCAATTGATGGATGGTGATGACAAAGAAGATGAGGACGATGATGAAGATTAAAAGGTGACCTCTTTCAGAGGTAAAGAGAGGGATTGAAGGATTTAATCATTTAATTAGTTACGTAATTACATTTAATCATTTAAGTAGTTTTGTCTTATATAGAGGTGAAGTCATAATATTGTGAGTGTTTTAATACATACATTTGATACCCAAGCTATGTGCTGATATTGAAGTGCTTGCAACAAAGGAATGTGAGTTTGTGGGGGAGAAAAGGCATCTTCGGCTGCAGTTGTTTAGGGGGTTTGGGGAGGTATTTGGAATGTTGTTTCAGAAGTGTTTTACAGGAACGAGATAAGGCTGAAGTTGGTGATTGGTGGAGGCAAGGGGGATTCTGGCCCCCCGGCAGAAGAGAGATCGGCGTGAAATAACAATAAATGCTGTGAATATGTGCTGTGGGGGTGGTTGTTCCTGGGAAGGACAGAGGAGTGTTGTCCAGCAACCCAGCGCGCTGTATTTTTGTTAATCTGATTAATAAACCTCAGTTTGATTAGAAATCGCCTTTCTCCAATTTTTGGACATGCAGGGCATTTTTTTAAAGTCCAACAGTAATCAGCATTTTTTTAAACAACTAATTTATTAATGAATCAGCATGAACTACATTAAAGAGAATCACTTCATTTAAAGTGAATAAAATATCCTTCTTACTGGAGTTCAACATCCACGGATGAACTGAGCCGGATACCTGACTTGAATGTATTGCGCAATAAGCAGGTGAGATTAACGTGGATAGCAGGCATTGGGACAAACCATCGTGAGAGGCAGGGGGAACTCAACAGTTTCTAAATTTAAAACGCAATTTTCGCTTTTGTATTTTCTACTAATTACACAATTAGATTAGATAAACATAAATATATTTATGACAATAGCGAATTTAATTGATCGAGGGGGGGACAACCCTCGGATAGAGGGGGACATGTCCCCTCCGTCCCCCCGGGATTTACGCCCATGCTCTCTGGAACAGAGCGCTGGAACAAAACGCAGCCAATATATAAACACAGCCATGTCTATCTCACACTAAACACGTGATGCTATCATGGTTCTTCCTCAAGGCTGGAAAAGCCTGAACAGAAGTGGCAGAATCATGACACATATGTGGAAATAAATCAGCAGTTTGAGTGCAGCTATGACATGTCAGAGGGGATCTGGCCCTCCCGGTTGAGCCTGGTTTCTCCCGAGGTTTTTTTTCTCCATTAATCAATCATTGGAGTTTGGGTTCATCGCCACAGCAGGGCAGTGTTGGCCTGCTCACCGGGAGACTGCATTCATTCATTTATTTATTTATTTAGAAATTAGATATTATTTATTAGAATGATCTTACTCGTTGTATAAACACCATGCACTGTGCTGTGTTCTAACTTATCTGTTTTTCCTGTTTGCCCCTGTAAAGCTGCTTTGAAACAATACACATTGTGAAAAGCGCTATATAAATAAACTTGAATTGAATTGAAAACTTGAAATAAATCAGAAATAAATCAGACATGTGTCAATTTGACTGTCATGTAAACAGGCAGATCGGATTTTCTGAGGCATTGTGGTCTCCCAGCAAACAGGGAACGTTCCCGTAACTTTGGCTAACGTTCTCTGAAGGTTCTCTCAAAATTATCAGAAACGTTCTTGCAATAACGTTTGTAGAACGTTTTCTAAACGTTATCTGCAATTTATAAACGTTCTACAATGGTTAACATTACAAACGTTATAATGGCATTGTTGGTCGAACGTTCTAAAAACATTAGCATTGAAAACCTTACTTTTGCGTAGGTAATGAAATGCTATTAAAACGTTAGCATTACAAACGTTACAATTGCATTGTTAGCGGAGCGTTCTAAAAACATTAGCCTTTAAAACGTTACTATTGCGCTGTTCATGTAACATTCTTAAAACGTTAGCATTAAAAACGTTATAGTTGCATTGTTAGAGGAACGTTCTAAAATTATTTGCATTTTAAACGTTACTATTGCGTGGTTAATGTAAGGTTCTTACAACGTAAGCATTAAAAACGTTATAGTTGCATTGTTAGCAAAACGTTCTAAAAACATAAGCGTTGAAAACGTTACCTTTGCGTTGGTAATGTAATGTTCCTAAAACCAAACAATAACATTAATACAACATCTAAAAAACTTGAAGTTTTGAACGTTCTAAGAATGTTCAAACATAAACGTTTTTAAAACTTAATGTGAACGTTGGGAAAACGTTATTAAAATATTCATATAATGGAAAATTGAACGTTTTAAAAACGATCTTGAACATTTTTATACTGGCAAATGGAATGTTTTAATAATGTTTTTAAAAACGTTCTCGGAACATTAATATAACAACAAATGGAACCGTTCTAAAAACGTTTTAAATAACGTTCTTATAACCAAATAATTACGTTAATACAACGTCTAAAAAACTGGACGTTTTGAACGTTCTAGGAACGTTAAAACATAAACATTTTTAAAACTTTATTGAAACGTTACAGGAACGTTTTTATAACGTAAAATTGTTAGCTGGGCTGTACGTAATTAAAACGGTGACAATTTGGTAATTGCCCATAGTTTCATGACGTATGATCAGGAGGAAGTGTGGATGCGGTTAAATCAAAGACATTAAACAATTTGATTAAACAATCACAGCATATGCGCAGGCTGCAATGATAGCTCTTTTCCTCCTCCTCCGCCTCAAAATCAATTTAATGTTTGGTGAATTTGTCATATATTGTAGAGCTCACATCAAGCACATTGCGCGTTTTAATTCCATCATAGCTAGAGAGTAATCTTTGCTCAATAAACCGCATTCACGCATGTGCGATGTTTCAAATGGTTTGGCAAGTGTAAGCACGTAAATCGGATATGTGTCACAATTGAACGTATGTGTGAACAAACGGTCGAAAAAATATAGATATAGGCAACAAATCAGAATTGAGCATTAAGACCTGTAGTGTCAACGGGGCCTTAATGCCGTTTATCTCCTGTAAAGTTACATTTAAAATAACTATCCATAAACTACTCATTAACAGTTGCTAAAAAATAATTTTGCAACTAAACACTCTATAAAAGATGGCAAATTATTATTAGAATAAATAATAAGAATTGTTTTAATTATTTTAACAAATTATTTCGGGAGTTTCTTAGAATTCGCCATACTGTGATATCTGTATTTAAATCGATTCAAAAGCAAAACAAGTCAACCTATTGCGTTTTTCAATCAAAAATATATTAAAGATCCCCCTATTAATCACTTTATTGTCACAAATGTTTTTGTAGCAAAATTCGAAGTTTTTCTGCTCAATCAAGTTTTTAAAGACAAATATTGCAATGTTACTTAAAGGGGGAGGGGCCTGAACATGCCATCAAAGTAATGCGAACCCCCGTGGGTTGCAAAACACTCAGCAAAATGACTGCTAACAATATCAGAAAACGCAATTCCATCAAACATTTCAGTGTCCAGGAAAACATGTAAGTCATAGGGAAGTCGTAAGGATCCTCGTCGAGTGCAGCTGCTTGTAATTTCAGCAAATAATTGTGTGTTTTAGTTCCGGTTTCTTGTTTTTCCCATTCTCCTCAGCCATTTTGCCACCCAGAGATACGTGTCCCAGGGCGTATCCCGACATGTGCATGTGTTATTACTAAAAAGTTATTTCTTAAAAGTAAATAACGAAAACACTACCCTTCAGCTTTTGTCCATCAGACTCACAAAAAGAGAGATTTCAGATATGTTTTTGAGATATTTCTTTGGATATATAATATAAGTAAAATTACTGCAAGTAAACAAAATTTGTTAAAATTGTATTTTTAATAGTAATCAAAATGTTATATAACCAGTTTATTGAAATAATAATCTTTAGGAGCGGTTAATGAGTATTTAATAGATACATATTAGTTAACAGTTCTTGTACAGTTCTCCAGGAGACATAAACTAAAAAATGCGATGCAGCCAGAGCACAGCGGCGAGAGATGTCCGAAGACAATGCATGCTGTTGAGAGATCGAAATATGCTCTTTCAGACACCTGGGGCCCGTTCTTCGTACGTCGCTAACTAATTTAGCTGGATTTGATGGTTGACGATTTGGCATGAACCTGGATTGTTTGGTTCTTCGAAGCTCATCATAGACTTGCTGTCATAGCAACAGGTGCGCAATCTTAAACCTGCTCGCGTGCAGGCTTATTTCATGTTAACAGGATTAGATCCGGGCTTTATAAGCGGAGGTGATATAGGAAGTCTTTCGCAGCCACGTCTTGTCCGTTTTTACGTCAGGAATCCGTTGCTGAAGGTGCCAGAATAATTCGAAGAGCTTTTCGAATTAATCACGTTTTGCGAGATCGACAGGATCCTTTAGCGCAGCGCGATAATCTACTGATTGAGAGATATCGTTTTTCTTGAGAGGTTGTAATCTACATCAACAACTTGTTTGATCCACACGTTAAATGTTCGACTCGTCGGAGTCGGGCTTTAACAACTGCACAAACAGTTTGTTTAGCTTTGCGATTCTTTGCGAGTGGCACTTTCCTTTACACTATTGGAGATGCAGAAAACTTGGGTAAAAGTGCTGTATGTCGTGCCATTCGCAAAGCTTATCTGTCACTCAAACAGTTTTTAGGGGGCTTTGTGGTATTTCCAAGCCACTTAAGACCACAGGCTGTGAAGCAGATTTTTTGCCATTGCAGGTACATTATAATTGTTAATTAAGATCATGCAAACATGATCATGCCAAAAAGTAGCCTAGGATTTACAGTATTTGTTCCTCAGGCTTCCCTAACGTTATTGGTGCCATAGACTGCACACACGTCCCCATCAAGGCCCCACGTGGCCCAAATGAAGGGGATTTTGTGAACTGAAAGGGATTTCACAGTGTAAATGTGCAAGTAAATTACCATTATGATTATTAATATTCCAGATTAGCAATAAATAAATAAAATAAAAGTAATTTTTAATCAAAAAGTATGCAGTTGACTGATTACACATATTTTAGATGGTGTGTGACTCCATGTTCCACATCACAAATGTGGTAGCCTGTGCATGACTCCAGGATTATCAGAGAGTCACATTTATGAACATAATTTGAACGTGGTAAGGAAAAAAATATTTAAAACTCACTGTATTACATAATTTTATTCTGAGTCTAACAAAACTACATTTTTCCAGGTGCTTACGATGGGGATCCTGCTTGGTGACAGGGGCTATGCCTGCCGGCAGTACTTCATGACGCCATTCCCTGACCCAAACCCTGGACCACAAACCCTTTACAATGCAGCTCTAGCCAGGACAAGGGCACGCATTGAAATGACATTTAGCCAACTAAAGGGAAGATTTCAGTGTCTTAAGAGTCTACGGCTTGCACCTGACAGGGCCTGTGACATTATTGTTGCATCAATCCTCCACAATATTGCCACCATCAGAAAGGAGAGGACACCTGTGGTGGAGGTGCAGCCTGACGATGACCTCCAGCCAGTGCACTTGGACCTAGTGGCAGAGCTGCACGGGACAGAATTGTAGAACACCATTTTTGAATTCTTTTTTTTTTACACATAAACCTTCATTAAATTAATAATAGAAGCCAAGACAACATGCTTAGTTCATGGAGTTTTATCTCAATTATTGTTTCTCAAGAAAAGCCAGTGATGGTCATCTTTTGCCTGCAATAAGATATATTGTTATCCAAGGGCAGTAATAGTGCTCTTTGTGAAAAATAGTGTTTTAGCACTTACTCTGAAGTACCTTTTGAAGCAGCTCAATCTCTAGTGCCAGTTTTTTCTTCTTTAAGGTGACAAGTTCAATTTCTCCCCTTAATTTTTGTTTTATTAAGAGCAAAATATTCAATTTTCTGTTGAAGATTCTGTTTATATAGGGTACCGATATCCCCCTGTGCCAATAAAGTTATTTGTGCACTTACAAGTACTTCCTCCAAAGGACAGTCATCTGAGAGGGTTTCTTCACTATCCTGTGCAAAAGAAAAATGGGTATTACAGAGTGTTGCACTTTCTTTCCTTTTGATGTAAAGTTAGAAATGTCCACTTACTGCACATATTTCAGCCACCACTTTCTCGGGAACAGGTAAAAGTGTTGGTGTATTATGTAAAACTACAAAAAACAGGAGAACTCAATGGCATTACAACACACTAGGCAAAAATATGATCAATAACATATTGAAAATTATTTTTACATATGTTATGCAGTTTTCACCTTCACAAGTCAAAGCAATTGACTCAATATTTATCTGTTGAAATGACTGTACCAGCCATTTGGATTATAGACATAATTTAACGCAGCAACAAATTATTTACAGTTTAGCAAGATGTTTTAAAACCTCATTAACCTGTAATTAAGGTGTTGCTGTTACTGGTCCCTGGCTTTAAGTCTAAGGAAGAGCTGCCCCCAGGGATACCCTTTACAATGGGTCAGTTCTCATTTAGCCCAAGGGCCAGCTCTTCTGCCGGGTTATAATGTGGGGCTGCAGGACCACCACCTGTTTTTTTCTGCTCCGCCTTATTCTTGATTGCTGATTATAAACAGACAAACACATCATTTTTAATGTTTTTGGTAACAGATACTAATCAGTAGAAGTAGAAAGGATTACCAGTTTGAAGAATATTCTTGTTCTTCACTTTAACTTGTTCCCATG
The DNA here is from genome assembly GCF_015846415.1 of Triplophysa dalaica. NCBI lineage: Eukaryota > Metazoa > Chordata > Actinopteri > Cypriniformes > Nemacheilidae > Triplophysa > Triplophysa dalaica. The sequence continues at coordinate 4,877,140 of NC_079554.1, read as the reverse complement.
TTCTAGTGGGTCCTGAGCGGGCTCTGACATTAAGCAATGTTATTTGAAATTGTCAGGATTAGTCAGAGTGGGGAATCGAACTCGGGTCTCTGGCGTCAAAGTCTTCGATTCCACCACTGAGCCACTGGAGAGGTATGAACCCAAGTGCAGGCAGACAACTTGAAGTTTTAACAGATATTTATTTACAACAAAACGACAAAAAGGCAAAACAAAACCCACGATGGGTAAAACAAGACTGAAATAAACTAGAAACAAAAACAAGGACTAACTAAACTAAGAAACAAACACTTGAACAACAATAGACTACCCTTACTAAAACACAGGGGTAACTGGAAAAAGGCAGGACAAGGCAAGGCAAGGCACGGCACGGCACGGCACGGCAAGGCAAGGCAAGGCACGGCCATTCAAGAACAGGAACGAGGGACATCAAACAGGCAAGGTAAGGCGTACAACGAACAGCATACAATGAACCAGCACAGGACAATGAACACAAGGATGTTTTAAAGGGAAAAAACACAGGATCATTAATAAGGAACAGGTGCTAGGGATTAACACTCAAGGAAAGGAAATTAACACAAACTAGGAAACAGGATGGTAGGAACGATGACACAGACCAGAGAGAGATGAAATCATCTCTCTCCCACATGAAACAGAGGATCCTGTATGATTTCACCTCTAGACTAAGAAATACCTGACAAGATGAGGTGGAATCATGACAGAAATTATTAAAATAAGAATATAAACTGTAATAATAAGTGATATAACCATAACATGGAAAACTTACGCATTCAATTTGTCTGCTACTTTCTCAACTCAACTCTCAACTCAACTTTATTTATATAGCGCTTTTTACAATTTTCATTGTTACAAAGCAGCTGTACATGAGACACATTGAATACAAGTATGAATTCGAAAGCAGCGCCCCCGGCCAGGCAGATAGTGCAAAACAGTATGCAAACGGTGGTGAGAAACCCAAAACTCCCATCGAGAAAAAATAAAAAAAAAAGAAACTCAGGGGAACCCGGGCCCAACCAGGGGATTCCAGTTCCCCTCTGGCAAAAGCTGCTGCCTCTGCACAAGCTCAACAGTGCTTGCACAACAAGGCTTAATAAAATATAAAAATTTAGGATTTAAGATTATCATTAACAATCTAATAGCATTTTAAATGTTGTAGGAAAAACAAAGTTGTCTGTCCTTTATCCAGCTCTATCCTCTTAGCTCTTTTCAGGTCACCGCTTCACTTTCTGCCAGCCCTCTCTCCTGGCTTTTGCACACTTTGAAGTGTTCGCTGGCGTTTTAATTATTTTTTCAAACTCAGCATACGCTTCCAGTAATAATTCTTGCTCTGCTGCGTTGAAAAACTGAGCACGCTCTTTTGCCATGGTGAGCAGCCAATAGCAGCGTTGCTGATCAATGTTTCTACTATCGATACATATCCCATTTTAAACAAGCGCATGAACGCGCAATTATCTCACTAACTCAATCCAGCGATACTAATCATATCCGGCAGGTGTGTTCGAAGAATCTAATTAGCCAGATCATGATTAGTACGATTATATCATGTTGGATGTCTCATTTGATCTCGGATGTTTACATACGAAGAACGGGCCCCTGGGGTGTATTCCAGAAAGCAGGGTTAACTAACAGTCAGCTAAACCCTGAACTCTCGGTTGATTAACCCAAACCTTGCTTACTCGGGGTATGTCTGTTCCAAAACACCTAAGAAGAGTTATTTTAATCAACATCCCGAAAGATACCCTGAGTTAACTCGCTCACAGAAACAACTTGAAGACAGTGTCAATGGATCACAGATTTTATGAGTCACCATGGAAACGGCCTGGAAGCTTAAAGTTTTTGACTGTAAAACAATGTTATAAATCTGATGCTTTTTTCACAGAAGACTGAAATCTGCATCAGAGTATAAAGTGCAGGATAAAAATCATAAAATTAAATTATTTAGGTTATATGTTTATAAAACTATATACGCTAAAAATTAATTATTTAATTAAATATATCCATCCATCCATTTTCTACCGCTTATCCGAACTACCTCGGGTCACGGGGAGCCTGCGCCTATCTCAGGAGTCATCGGGCATCAAGGCAGGATACACCCTGGATGGAGTGCCAACCCATCGCAGGGCACACACACTCACTCATTCACTCACACACTCACACCTTACGGACAATTTTTACAGAGATGCCAATCAACCTACCATACATGTCTTTGGACCAGGGGAGGAAACCGGAGTACCCGGAGGAAACCCCCGAGGCACGGGGAGAACATGCAAACTCCACACACACAAGTCGGAAGCAGGAATCAAACCCCCAACTCTGGAGGTGTGAGGCGAACGTGCTAACCACTAAGCCACCTTAATTAAATATATGAATATTTAAAATATATGCACAAATTTTATACTATAATTTTTAAAATATATACTTATTTTGGCTATCTTTGTTACATACACTGTAGATTTGTTGAGATGTTTGTAACTGTTATTTTAACGTGTTTACCATAGTATTTTACCAAAATTGTTTGGTTTATATGTATTTGATCATATTGGTAATTTGGAAGGCAGTATTAAACCTCCTTTTTGTTCCTTCTCTGTACGTTCCTTTAAAAAAATCTACCTTCGTTTGGTTTTCTGATTTTGCATTGCTGAGGCAGTCATATTAATAGTGTCATGGTTCCGCCATCATGTCATGTCTATTCTTGGTCTTGAGGCGGAGCCATTGCATATCCTTAGGTTTCGTGTGGAGAGAGAGCGATAATTTACCTATCGCTCTTATATACTCTCTCTCCGGTCCGCGTCTCTGTTCCTACCATCTCGTTTCCTAGTTACCTTCCCATTAGTGTTTCATTAACCACACATGCCCCTTGTTAATTATCCTTTGTCTGTTTCCCTATTTAATGCCCTTGTGTTTGCTGTTCTGTACCACACTGTTCACCTCGCCCCCTGTGTTTCCCCAACACCCATCAGCCTCTGTGGACCGCGCCGACGGAGGGAGTCGTGGGACTCCCCTTCCGACTCCAGCACGGAGCTAGCCGTGACCCCCACCGCTTCTCTGCCGCCGGCATCACTTCCCGTGGGCCACTCTCGGAAGAAGAAGCCGAGGAGGGGAGTGCAGTCCAGTCCTGCCAAGCAACCGGTGGTTCCAGTTCCGGTGGCACCCAGTCTGGTCCAGCCGGGGTCCAATCAGGCATTCCAGCCGGTTGTCCAGCCCTTGTCCAGTCTGGCATTCGAGCTGGGGCCCAGCCTGGCATTCCAGCCGGGCCCAAGACAGCTCCCCCCAGAACTCCTCCTGTCAAGCCCTCCGGGGCTTCGCGCTCCCAAGTGCCACCCAGGGCTAAGATTGTCCGGCTCCCACCTAGCCAAACCCCTCTGAACCCCCCATGTGCTCTTGTTTGCCCCCCACCATCCCTTGTTTGTAGTTTTTGTTGTCACACCCCAACCCTATTATCATGTACTCTTGTTTGTGCTTAATCTTGTTTGCCATGTTTGGCCTTGTTTTGTCTGTTACCCAGTCTGTCTTGTCTCGTTAGTCTTCCCCTTGATGAACACCTGAAGGTGTTCATTTAAGGTGGGGCTTATGTCATGGTTCCGCCATCATGTCATGTCTATTCTTGGTCTTGGGGCGGAGCCATGGCATAGACTTAGGTTTCGTGTGGAGAGAGAGCGATAGTGTTCCTAGCGCTCTTCTATACTCTCTCTCCGGTCCGCTTCTCCGTTCCCGCCATCTGGTTTCCTTGTTACCTTCCCATTAGTGTTTCATTACCCACACCTGCCCCTTGTTAATTATCCTTCGTCTGTCTCCTTATTTAATGCCCTTATGTTTGCTGGCCTGTGCCAGTTCGTTGGTTCGTACAGAGTTGTGTCGTGTCTTGCCTGTGCAATACCTTATCTGTGGATATATTAGCTTGCATGTTGTTTTGTGACGTTGTGTCTGTTTGTTTTGATTTGATTTAGTTTTTACCCCACGTGGGAAGTCTTTTGGTTTCTTGTTGTTATATATATTATTTAGTCTTTTCTTTGTCACCCCCTTTCGTGGGCTTTTATTTTGATCCTGTTTTGTGTATAATTAACCTTTGTTGGGTCAGGCGAGTTTGCTGGCCAATTAAGAACACGGATGCCATGGTCCTTAAACCAGGTACTTGTAGCTTTGCTACTGTGTGCAGGTGCCAAGTCCTTTTGGATAATGAAATCTGCATCTCCATAAAGTTGGTCAGTAGCAGGAAGCATGAAGTGCTCTAAAACTTCCTGGTATATGGCTGTGTTGACCTTGGACCTCAGAAAACACAGTGGACCAACACCAGCAGATGACATGGCACCCCAAACCATCACTGACTGTGGAAACTTTACACTGGACCTCAAGCAACGTGGATTCTGTGCCTCTCCTCTCTTCCTCCAGGCTCTGGGTCCCTGATTTCAAAAGGAAATGGAAAATTTATTTTCATCAGAGAACATAACTTTGGACCACTCAGCAGCAGTCCAGTCCTTTTTGTCTTTAGCCCAGGCGAGGCGCTTCTGACGCTGTCTGTTGTTCAACAATGGCTTGACACAAGGAATGCGACAGCTGAAACCCATATCTTGCATACGTCTGTGTGTAGTGGTTCTTGAACCACTAACTCCAGCTGCAGTCTAGTCTTTTTAAATCTCCCCCACATTTTTGAACGGGTTTTGTTTCACAATCCTCTCCAGGGTGCGGTTATCCCTATTCCTTGTATACTTTTTTCTTCCACATCTTTTTCTTCCCTTTGCCTCTTGATTGATGTGCTTGGACACAGAGCTCTGTAAACAGCCAGCTTCTTTTGCAATGAACTTTTGTGTCTTGCCCTCCTTGTGCGAGGTGTCAATGGTTGTCTTTTGGACAACTGTCAAGTCAGCAGTCTTCCCCATGATTTTGTAGCATACAAAATCTAAACTGAGAGACCATTTAAAGGCCCTTGCAGGTATTTTGATTTAATTAGCTAGAGTTATAAGAGTGTGGCACGAGGTGTCCGCAATATTGAACCTTTTCACAATATTCAAATTTTATAATAATACTAAATTTGGGGTTTTCATTAGTTGTCAGTTATAATCATCAAAATTAAAAGAAATAACATTATAGAAATTTTACTTTTTGATTGGAATTAGTGAAATAAATCAACTTTTTGATGATATTCTAATTATATGACCAGCACATGTATATGTGAACAAGCATAGAGACAAATACCCAAATTACTCTTCATCAATCTACACACAAACTCCATCAGAGAATAATCGAAGTTCAGCGCGTGAGAGGCATGGTCGCGTGGTTCTTTTACGATGGTGAGACTGAGCTGGAGATCTACACAGAAACAAAGTTATAAACTGAGTTCAGCGTGAGCTGTAACGTTACCCACAATGTCCTCGACCATGATACTGTCCACTCAAAGAGTCCAGGATGTGTTAATCACTTGTTCTGGACGTCAAAACGAAATTGCGTGGTCATGAATCAGGGGTGTACCAGAGACGAGGGTGAATCTCGGGTAGATATTGTAATGCTGCCAGGAAAGTTGGGTGTGATTTGACTCCGGTTCCTGATTGCATCGCTGCCGGCGGCTAGTTTGTATCCTCTGACACTTGCTTCACCTCACATTTGTTCTTGGTCTTTAATATTAGTGTATTTTACTATCGTTACCTATCACTGTCGTTGCCGAATTATTCATAACTTTATATTCAAACCTATATTAATTGAAACTTAACGCCGCTAGCATAGTATTAGCGAGTTAGCTTGTTTTCTGTTTACACTGTGGAATATCATCTCCCCCTATTTGTCTAGCGTGCTAACTGTTTCTCTTTTTAAGCGTATATATTAAGACTCATAAAGCAAACTTGGTAAATTAGGATTGCACTTCATACCCGGTGAGTCATGGCTACTATTCTTATTGTTGTTACTTGCACCTGATGTAATATGTTTAGTTAAGCCTTCTCAGTCAGTGGCGAGGGTTTTACATGCGATAAATGCAGGGAAGTATTTTGGCTGACGTAGAAGATCTTAGAATTAGAGTCTCGCATTCAATCTTTTTTTGTGGATAGTAAGATTGTTAGGACCGTAGAAAACACTTTGGATGCGAGCAACGTTAGCGCACACCGCTCGGTTCCGGTTGAAAATCCCCTGCAGCTGGGAAACTTTGTGACCGTGAGACGGCATAGTCACAAGACAAAACATCACTCAACCGTTCCGATTAAAGTCTCCAACAGGTTTGCCCCCCGCTCAGTGACGCACCGACTGAGAAACCTGCTGAAAGTGCCCTAGTGATCGGTGATTCTATTGTCCGGAACGTTAACATTGAGGCACCAGCCACCATAGTCAAATATTTACCGGGAGCCAGAGCGCCTGACATCAAGTCAAATTTTAATGTGCTGGATAAGGCTAATCGTAAATTCAGTAAGATTGTTATTCACGTCGGCACAAATGATGTTAGACTCCATCAATCGGAGATCACTAAAGATAATATTAAAGAGGTGTGTGAGCTCGCAAGCACGATGTGAGACACTGTAATATTCTCTGGCCCCCTCACTGCTTACCGTGGTGATGAGATTTATAGCAGATTATCATCACTAAATGGCTGGTTGTCTGAGTGGTGCCTGCAGAATAATATAGATTTTATAAATAACTGGAAGAGTTTTGAGGGCAGACCTGACCTGTTGAAACGAGATGGTCTCCATCCCTCCTGGGATGGGGTTTCCCTCCTCTCTTGAAATTTGGCACACAGTCTTAATAATGCTAAGGCTGACTACCTGGGGCCCAGGTCAGGAAGGAAACAGAATGGCTAAACCAACTGTCTGCTTGTCGTCTCGCGTTGCAGAATACACAAAATGTACAACATGTAATAATCCCTTCTCACAAACATCATAAAATAGAGACTGTGTCTGTCCCCCGGATTAGCAAACATAAAATAATGCGTAAACCTCTTGAAAGTAATTTAATAAACGTTAAACAAATCAAACATAAACAAAATACAGATAATCAACTGTTACCACTCAGATTGCTCAATATTAGATCTCTCTCAAATAAAGCACTTTTTGTTAACGATATGATATCCAATGATAAAATAGTCATGCTCTGTTTGACAGAAACATGGCAAAAGCAAGATGATTATATTACACTAAATGAATCCGTTCCCCAAGATTATTACTATAATCACAAGCCTCATCTAAAAGGTAGAGGGGGAGGTGTCGCTGCACTTCACAATAATTCTTTTAGCATCTCTCAGAAGTCTAATTTTAAATACGATTCTTTTAGAGTCATGGTACTTCACGTATCAGCCCCTAATACTAAGGACCAAACATTTTTAAAATACAAGTTAGCTATTGTATATAGGCCTCCAGGGCACCACACAGATTTTATTAAATAATTTGGTGGGTTCTTATCAGAACTTATTGGTTACACCGCACTAGTTTAACCACACTTGGCTTCAGAGCTGATGCTCTGGACAGCGACTCCCCCTGAACCATTCCCCTGACAGAGGACCTGCTCTCTCAGGGGAAGGACACGTTCTGGCATCCCAGATCAGACCTCTGGAACACCCATGTCTGGTCTCTAGACGGGACGAGAAGATCCTAAGATGGCTACTCCCCCTATACGGCTGAGACCATCACCCAGGCTAGGGCCCATCTACTAGGCGGTTACACGCCTCTAGACGGTGCCTCGTCTCGTCCTGGTGTCTTTCTCAACGAGAAAGACCCACTGAGGTGCTTGATCAGGATTGTGTTCCCCTTCTCACGAGACTGGAGACTAACATCTCCCTTCCACACTGAAAGTGTATGTAGTCGCTATTGCCACTCATCACGAATCAGTTGATGGAAAGTTTCTAGGGCAACACGACCTGATCACCAGGTTCCTAACGAGCGCGAGCGGGCGGAATCCGCCTCACCTCCACTCCATGCCCTCTTGGGACCCTAACGTGGGTCCAAGATTCCCTCGGAGGCTCCGATCTTCCTCACCTGAGTAAGACGGCCCCCCTGTTGGCGCTTCCTTCAAGAGGGTAGAGGACCTCCAAGCATTCTTTGTGTCCCCGGATTGCCTTTAATTCGGCCCTGGTAACTCTCACGCTATCCTGAGACCCAGGCCCGGATACGTGCCCAAAGTTCCCACTTCTCGCTTCGGGGTCCAAGTGGTGGACTTGCAGGCGCTCCCCATCGGGGAGGAAGACCCAACCCCATCCGTGTTGTGTCCTGGACCGCACGCAGAGCTTCAATAGCTCTGACCAGCTCCTTGTTTGTGTTGGAGGACAGCAGAAGGGGAAGGCTGTCTCCAAGCAGAGGCTGGCGCACTGGGTCGTAGATGCCGTTACGACGTCATTCCGATCTCAGAATCTCCCATGCCCTTCGACAGTGAGGGCTCACTCCACACGGAGTTTAGCCACCTCCTAGGCACTGGCAGAAGCGCCTCTCTAGCAGACATCTGTGGAGCTGCGGGTTGGGCTACGCCCAAACACCTTCGCAAAGGTTAACAGCCTTCGCGTAAACCCGGTGTCAGCCCACGTCCAACGTGGCGACATGTAGGACTGGCATCCGGGAGGGCGTATGCCTGCGAAAGCACCATCCCACCCTCCAGCAGGTTGGGTCAGTGTGCTATATACCTTTTTCTTCTTACCCAATCACATGGCTAAGAAAATTGGTACCTCACCAGCCTTCCTTCTTACCCAGACTCTGGTTAAAAACAGGCATTCCATCCATCACTAAGCAAAGCACCCCCTTGGGATTGGTTGGGCAGAGCAACCTTTCCCTTAGGCCGGGATACCATATGACCTATCACAGATAGTTCTAACCGGCCTGGTGCTATCAGACGCAGTAACACCCCAACCGTGGGCTGTTCCGTCTGCTATACCCTCATGACTATGGTTCCCACACACGGTAACCCATGAGCTTCCCCAGGTGGACCTCCACCTCGCGGTTAACTACCCAGTCCGCACATTCCATGCATTCTCCTCCAAGGACGAGACCATACTTTTATCCACCATATTCCTCCCCACGGGTAGGAGGTGGCCTCTGTAGCGCTTCTCTGATTAAGAGTCGCGCTTACCCGGTGTAAACTGATCCGGACGGCCTCTCGCCTATAGAGAGCTAAGGCCCAGTCCGTGAAGGTTACCGGTCAGGGCTGTACCCATCTTTCTCCAGGAAAGCTCTGGAACCCCCCGACCACCACACTGGAAGGTTACAGTTTCACGAAAGCTTCGAGATGACACGCCCAGGCTTGTTACCGTCGCTTCGCTGACATTGTGACGCGATACAGCGTTGTGGCGTTTTCCATAGGCAACCCCATCTGTCGTTCTCGACACAACGTCAAGAAAGGGAACGTCTCGGTTACGTATGTAACCTCAGTTCCCTGATGGAGGGAACAAGACGTTGTGTCCCTTATGCCACGAACATGTATCGTATTATGCTGCAGTTTGAGAGGTCTCAGGCTCTTCAGAACAAAAGGTAAGTGAATGCTGCACGCCGGCTTCCTTTTATACCAGATTTCCGGGGGCGGAGCCCGGCATGCAAATTGCATTCGCCAAATTTCATTGGCCGTTTCTATAGTAGTCAGAGTTGATTGGTTCTCAAGGGCGAACCCCACTGTCGTTCTCGATACAACGTCTCGTTCCCTCCATCAGGGAACTGAGGTTACATACGTAACCAAGACGTTTTTATTTAAATAAGTTGTCAGCGACTTCAGATTCTGATTGTCAGCATAACAGTGATGAATTTATGAACTACTTCACTGGTAAAATCCAAGATATTAGAGAAAAAATTATAACAATTCAACCTCAAGTGAAACCCGCTGAACAAAATAACTACAGCACCCCTAAGGAGAAATTGCAATTATTTTCTACCGTAGATCACGATGAAATCTCTAAAATCATTAGATCATCCAAATCAACAACATGCGTGCTAGACCCTATACCTACAAAACTACTGAAAGAAATGCTCCCAGAAATTCTAGATCCTCTTCTTAGTATTATTAACTCATCTCTGACATTAGGACATGTGCCTAAAGCATTTAAGGTGGCTGTTATAAGGCCCCTTGTCAAAAAAAACAAACTCGACCCTAGAGAATTAGGGAGTTACAGGCCTATATCGAATTTACCTTTTATATCTAAAGTTATGTAGCTTCAGCGCTAGTTCTGCCAGGAAGACTCAATCTTGTATCACTCATTGCCAATCAACACCCAACCAATCACCTTCCGACATGAAACATAAAAGATCGCCACTTACCCCTTCCTATGTCCGCAGTCGGAGCTACGTGATTCGCCCCCCATCCTCCCCACCACCACCAGGAGGTCCTTGTCAATATAACCCCAAGGGGGTTGGCTACGCCCCCGCCTTACCATCTCAAGGCGGGAAGTGGAGGACTTCTTGGCCCTCTGGATGCGAGCCACGGACAGGGCCTACTCCAAAGAACTGTTACCATCTTATTATATCCATATATATTCTGTCTATCAGTTGTCAAATAAATGTTGTATACTCAACTTTGACCTCCGAGTCTTTCTGGTAGAACTGGAAAAAGTAGTTTCAACTCAATTATGCTCCTTCCTGCATAAGGTCTTGTTCACGAGTGAGGGAAGGATGGAACGGGAGATTGACAGACGGATCGGTGCAGCTTCTGCAGTAATGCGGTCGCTGTACCGGTCTGTCGTGGTGAAGAAGGAGCTGAGCCGCAAGGCGAAGCTCTCAATTTTCCGGTCAATCTACGTTCTCACTCTCACTTATGGTCATGAGCTGTGGGTCATGACCGAAAGGACAAGATCCCGGATACAGGCGGCCGAAATGAGCTTTCTTCGAAGGGTGGCTGGGCGATCCCTTAGAGATAGGGTGAGAAGCTCGGTCACTCGGGAGGAGCTCAGAGTAGATCCGCTGCTCCTCCACAACGAGAGGGGTCAGCTGAGGTGGCTCGGGGATCTTTTCCAGATGCCCCCTGGTCGCCTTCCCGGGAAGGTGTTTTGGGCATGTCCCACCGGGAGGAGACCCGGGGAAGACCTATGACACGCTGGAGGGACTATGTTTCCCAGCTGGCCTGGGAACGCCTCGGTGTCCCCCCGGAAGAGCTGGAGGAGGGTCTAGGGAGAGGGAAGTCTGTGCATCCCTGCTTAGACTGCTGCCCTAGCGACCCGGCCCCGGATAAGCGGTAGAAAATGGATGGATGGATGTAATATTGCGCCACTTGACGCTCATCAAAAGCGCACACATGCACCCTAAAAGCTTAGAAACATTATCTTAAAATAAAATAACCCTGCAATATAACCTGCTCCGTAGCAAGTTATCTTCGGAGAGTGAGTTGCTTTAGTTACTTACATACCCTGAAAGTTATCTCCGTTTTTGGAACCGAAAGTTGGGGTTACCAGCTAACTTACCCTTAAACTCACCGGGTATGTCACATAACCATCTTTCTGGAATACACCCCAGGTCTACTGCTGAAATGCCCACGAGAACATAACATGCTGATGAGGGGGTGAATCCGCTGCCGAAGAGCAAAAGCTGAATGAATGGGCAAGCTATCTTCTTTTATTCCCGTATGCACTGGCGAAATTGGTATGCACATGCCATTCGCCAAGTTCATTGGCCTTTTGAAATTACGATAAAAGATGAAAGATTCTGAAAAACAAACCCCATTCTATCATGACACAATGTTGAGAGACCGACAGAAATGGAATTATGAGACTTGGAGGAATATTCCCTGATAGCACACAGACATCTGGTTGACGTCTATTTGACGTCTCCATGTAAATCTGCAAGACATTTACAATACATAGTTTGCTCATCTGCAATAAGTCTCGGTGATGTCGGATGTCAGACGTCATATGGACATCTAGAAGATGTCTGTAAGATGTGTATGATTTAGAATGGATGTACAGCTGTTCTTTCTAAGATGTTGTGAGGCACGGAGCAATGACACACACACGAGGAGGTGATTTAAGTAATCCCCGAAGGGTAATTTTATTTAAATCCCCGGGCAGACCGAAGGATTCCAAACAAAACAAAACAAAAAGACTTCCGGGTTCCCGGGCTTTGTCACGTGGCTTGCGCGTCCGGCTTAGGAATGCGATCCGCAGTTATATCCACTGGAAACAAAAGGGGGATAGCGGTCCTGCCTGTTCACTCCCCGTCTGTGCCTGTAACCACAAAAAGACTTAACATGAGCGTTCGGGGTGTTTCGGGAGATGTTGCTCACCTACTCTCTAATGGCTCTGGCTTTTATAGCCGGTTGTGATGAGCCAAGATGATCGGCAGGTGTGCTGCTCTAATCTCCCCCGTTTCCATGGCGACGCTGATTTCACACTGGGTGACTCGTCACAATGTTAAGCAGATGTTTTTACAAAGAAGATCTCCAGATCTTAAGCAGACGTTGTTTAATGTTAAAATATGAGACAGACAAGCGCGTGCGTTTCAGTAGCTGTTTTTACTAGGCAACCCCGTAGCCCCGACTGGCAGACCAGAACAATCGATTGTCAATCACATCCCGTAACATCCCCTTTTACAACAAGAAGCAAAGAATCCCCTTTAAAGAACCAAATATGACAATATATATATATATATATATATATATATATATATATTGAACCATTGGGTTTAGAAAAACACGACTTAAGGACTGTAGGAGATAGCACACTTTATCCTGGTGGACCGATTAGAGTCCAAGAACTGTGTCAAACACCGTTCTGATCTTGCTGATGTTTTACTGTAAATGTGTGTGGTCTGTACAAATAAAAAACAACATATATTTATAGGTTACAATAAAGTATACATCAAGTACAACCTAATACAACAGTATAACAATACTGCAGTACAGTATAACATACTATACAACAATGTGAAATGTAGTATAATAATACTGTTTAATGCTTGTAAATGCAGTTAGAATGTGATACTATACCATTAGCACTGAGCAACGTAATAGCGTGTTAAATCCGCCTGTATTGAAATAACTGTTCAATTTAAACCATAAACCTCCATATCAACAACAATGCGAGACAGATTCAAACAATAATATACATGTTAAGAAGCGCTACATTTAAACCGAACATAGGAAAAAACATATTCCACGGTGACGATGAAAACACGGAAAAAATACGCAGATAATAACACTCGACAGATGCGGTTAATAAGGAACATATAAATCACCCCTAACGGTGAGATCTTGTAGGGTTATCACTTAACATAACCTTGAGTGTATATTTATAATAAATAACTCACTTTGTTTGATGCACGCACACTATTTAACATAAGCGTGGCTTGCAGGTTTCTTGCACCTCCTCAATACTTCCGCCTGTATCATCTCTGGCAGCACACTCTTAAAGGGGCCGTGCACGCAAGCCGTTTGTACATATATATATATAGATAAACTTAAGTCACATACAACTTACTCAACTGCAATAAACTGGAACTGTGACTGAGTGTTAGGTCCTTGTGAGATAAAAGCTTTTTTCCACGAAAAATATCACAACTCATTCCTACAAATTAAGTCTCTTAGGTGGCCTGGACAATCTGCCAGCCCTGGTGTATGCATGGCATTCTGAGATTTTGACAGTGCCAGGTGTAGCCTGTGGCATGGGCTTAACAAGAGTTACATCAGCAGCCAAGGGGTCCTCTGCAACACTCCCTTCTAGTGTATGAGGCAACTCTGGTTCCGAACTGTCCACTGCCTGTGTGGATGTCGACTCTGCAACTCTTAGGTGTACTCTGTTGCGTCTATATATTGATCCACACACTTTTTCAAGATAAGATCGTGGTGCCACTTTTTGAAGGCAGGTGCCTACCCTCCAGCAAGCTGAGTTTTTCCCTGGAAGGGGCTTCATACGAATGCTCTCTCCTATGTCCAACTCCGGCAAATCACGAGCCGACCTGTCATAACAGGATTTTGCCAACTGCTTTCGGTGGTGATGACACTCCACAACCCTTGTCACAACACATGGCTCCAGAAGCTTGTTTGTCACTGGAAGAGACGTTTTCAGTCGTCTTGACATTAACCTTTGGGCAGGGCTGCTTTCAATGTATTCCGTTGGGGTGTTTCTCCAATGAAGGATTGCTTTTGTGTTCTGTCATGCATGGCTTTACGCAGAAGTTTTTTTGCAATTTTTACAGCTGACTCTGCCTTTCCATTTGATTTGGGATATCATGGTGAACAAGTGACATGCTCAAATTCCCAGCTGGAGGCAAAGCGCCTAAACAGAGCACGAAACTGAGGGCCATTATCCGTGATTACAATGTCCGGCTGACCATGTCGAGCAAACTGAGCCTTGCTAAGCTTGATAACTGTCTCTGCCGATAGGTCAGGTAGCAGTTCAATCTCCCAAAAATCTGAGAAGTGGTCTACAAGTAGAATATCATCTTTTTGCCGGTGACTGAACAAGTCCATGCTGACAATTTGCCAAGGCCTAATGGGAATGTCATAAGATAACATTGTTTCCTTCTGCTGGTTGTGTGCAAATTCATTGCAAGAAGAGCAGTTACTCACAAAGTCCTTGATTTCTGCTTGCATGCATGGCCAGAATAATGTCTCACGGGCTTGACGATAGCACGCATCACCTCCAATGTGGCTTGAATGAATCCGCTTGAGCATCTCTTGACGCAATGACTTGGGGATCATGAATTTCTGTCCTTTGTATTAGATACCATCTTGCGCACTAATTTCATCTCGGATGATGAGTGGTTTGTTTTCTTTCTCCTCAGGCCGGCCAGCAAAATCAGTGGTTTTAAGGGCCTGTAGTGCATCATCCCTTTCAGTGTATTCTCTGATTCTCTTTAGCCGCTGGTCAGTCATGTTGAGATATTCTGCTTGGTTAATGTGTTGTACATCGTCCAACTCTTTCTGGAGATGACATATGGCATGTCGTTGGTAGACTGCTTCCTTTCCTGTGCCATCAACAGCTGCTCTGCTTAGCATGTCACTGATATACATTTTAGCCCCTGGCTTGTATACAACCTTGAGACTGTAGTTTTGAAGTGTCATGAGCATGCTTTGAAGCCGCTTTGGTGCAACGAGAAGTTGTTTGCTGAATATAGAGATCAGGGGTTTGTGGTCAGTCTCTGCGGTAACCAACTCCGTACAAGGTCCGTACAAGTAATGGTGAAATCTTTGACAAGCGAAGACAATGCTGAGACACTCTTTCTCGATTTGTGCGTAATTTTGTTCAGTTGGAGTCACGGCTCTTGAAGCAAAGGGGACAGGCTGTCCTTCTTGCATTACACAGCACCCGAGACCACTTTGGCTAGATTCGCTTCGTATTGTGATGTGCTTAGTGACATCATAGTAGCACAGCACAGGCATTAAAGTGGCCAAGGATTTAAGATCACACACTGCCGCATCATGTCTGGGTAGCTAGTGCCAAAGAGTGTCTTTGTCAAGCAAGCGTCGCACGGGCTCACAAACAGAAGACAGATGGGGCATAAATTTGGCTAGGTAGTTAGCAAAGCCGATGAGGCGCTGTACACCTTTCGGGTCCATAGGGTTGGGCATGTCGATGATAGCCCTCATTTTCTCTGGGTCGGGCTTTAAGCCGGTGGATTGAAAGGATGTGACCATGGAACTTCACTTCGCTGACCCTAAATTGCAATTTCTTTAAGCTAAGGCGCAGCTTGACTTCTCTACAACGCTCCATCAGGGCCAGAAGTTTGCGATCATGATCATTTTCTGCTTGCTGATCTGTGTCACCACAGCCTACGACAAGAATGTCATCAGCGATGGGCTCAATCCCAGTCAGGGCCGCTAACAGTTCATGCTGTTTCCGTTGACACACCACAGGTGCCACAGAGACACCAAATGGGAGATTTAACCACCGTTTTCTGCCCCATGGGGTCCAGAATGTGGTCATGAAGCTAATCTCTTCATCCAGCTTGCACTGCAGAAATGCATGTTTGGCATCAACCAATGTGAACATTCTTGCTTTAGGCAGTTTGTACAACACATCCTCCAGAGTTGGCATTATATAATGAGAGCGTTTCAGAGCTTTGTTGAGGAACTTTGGGTCCAAACAAATACTCAGCTTGTCCGGCTTTTTTACTATTACCATGCTGCTGATCCAAACAGTTGGCTCTGTAACATCTGTGATATGACCTTCCGCCTGATACACGTCCAGTTGGGCTTTGACATCTGCTTTCATAGCGATTGGAACATTCCGGGGGGCACACTGTACTGGTACTCAAAATGGACATCGCCAGGCAAAGACTCCACAGGCAGGTTGAACACATCACTGTACTTCTCGATTAGCTGTTCCTTAGTTAGAGGCCCAGACCTCACTTGTTCCATTTTGAGCACATCATCTGGGATTGTAAATTGCATCAGGTTTAGCTGTTCACAAGTTGACCCTGAGAGGAGTGGACTCTGACTTGTCTCTACTATCTCAAATGACAGTTGGTATTTTACTCCGTTGATGACACATTCAGTATGAAAACACGTGAGATGGTGGTCTAGTGGGTTAAACCACTGAACTGGTAAATCAAAGGTTGCTGGTTCGATCCCAGCAGCCACCTCCAGTGTGTCCTTGAGCAAGACACTTTACTCCATGTTGCTCCAGGGGGATTGTCCCTGGAGTAAGTGCACTGTGAGTAGCTTTGGATAAAAGTGTCTGCCAAATGACTAAATTAAAATTAAAATTAAATTAAAATATTCATAGAGTCCAGCGACTTGCCTGAATAAAGAAGTAAGTTTATGTTACTGGGGTGAAGAAGTGTATTTGGTGCCACCTTAACTTTGTCCTTGTAGCTCATCACATTGCATGTTGCCCCTGAATCCAACTGACAACGAAGTGGCTTGCCATGTAACCGCAGAGTAACAAACCATTTCTTTCCTTTTGTGTTCACTGTGCTAGCAGACTCATCATCACTGTAACCAGACAACTGCTCTTTGGAATCTTCAACGCAGTGCAGTTTTCCCACTGTAGCTCTGTTTTTGCTTTTAAGGCACACTTTAGCAAAGTGATTATCCGTTCCACAGAGTCTGCATGTTTTCCCATATGCTTGACAGTGCTCCCTGCCTCTTGAGTGCACATTACGACAGTATTTACATGTGTCACTGGTGTCTGAAATCCGTGGTGAATTACTCTGCCTCCGCTGATTATGTCTGAACAGCGTGGACCGTTTCGGCTGGAGACATGTACGCTGCATCCATTGCTCTCATGTGCAAGGCAGTCTGTTCAGCTGTGCGACACATCTCAATGGCTGTGAGCAGCGTTAGATTTTTTTCACTTAACAGTCTGCGTCTGGTGCCCTTATTTGTGATACCCAGAACAATTTTGTCACGAAGCATTTCATCTTTCTATCCCCCATAGTCACAAGTTGCCGCTTTTTCTCTCAATCTAGTCACAAAGTTGTCTATGGATTCCCCTTCTTCCTGCTTACAGCAGCCAAACACATACCTCTCGTAAATGAAGTTGCTGGTGGGCTTGAAGTATCTTCCCAATGCGTCCAGAATTGCTTTAACGTCGACTTGTTGCATCGCTGTGAGATTCAAATCGGCTGCTACAGTGTAAACTTTAAGGCGAACAAGCTAGGCATCTTCTGACACCATGTTTCATGTTCAAATATGAGAAAGACAAGCGCGTGCGTTTCAGTAGCTGTTTTTACTAGGCAACACCATAGCCCGGGACTGGCAGACCAGAACAATCGACTGTCAATCACATCCTGTAACAGACGTCTCCAAGACGTATTGCAGATGTCTTGCAGATGTAAATGCAGACATAAAATAGACGTAAACCAGATGGATTGTGCTATCTGGGTTAAGTTCCGTAAAGCAGGGCAAGTGATCTTAGTATCCGGAAGAAATGTAACGAAATGTATTTTAGGTCTAACCAGAAGTGCAATTAGCAAGTGCAGGATATGCAGTGTAAATAAATACAGAATACAATATTAGGAAAAATACTATACAATAGGCATGTAATTTGAAAATACTTTACAGAAGGTATGTTCTATGAAAATATGACAGTCGGTATGTACTATGAACAATATATACAGAAGGCTATATACTTTGAACATTAATGTACATGTGGCTATGAACAGATAAAAATGTAGACTATACAATAGACCAAGTGACTTAAGTGTGCATTAATTATAGACATTAGCTTTTAAAGTTGCAGTGCAATAGATGAGTTAATGCGGTCATAAAGGTACGGTAGAGTATATGAGTCAATGCGGTTATTAAGGTTACAGTGCAGTAGATGAGTTAATGCAGTTATTGAAGTTATAGTGCAATAGATGAGTAGATGCAGTTAATAGAGTTAGAGTGCAGTAGATAAGTTAGTGCAGTTATTGAAGTTATAGTGCAATAGATGAGTTAATGCAGTTCAGTCAGGACCTTTCAAGTCAAGAAAAACCCAAGTCAAAATTGAAGACAGATAATCTTTTATTTGGCAGATTTGCTTACTTTACGTTTGGTGGTATGGCTCTGTTCTAAATTCCCGATCCTTCTTATGAGCTCCATGAGAAGTAAGATGGGGAAGAAGCAGCATCATCTGGGGTTGACTCTCCTGATTTAGCTGGGAGAGCAGCTCAACCCCCCTTAGAACAGAGTGTCCAAAAAAAAGGACAGCAGAGTACGGTCGATCAAGTAAAATTAAAGGAGGACCTGGGGAGGTGGTGCGTTTAGAGCAGCAAGCATTAGAAGCAGTGAGGCAGGCTTGCCTGAACCGATATTTAAATAGGGCGCCCAATTGAGAGAACGTATCAGATCGGCTGATGGGCTGGGTTAGGGTTGTGATCAGCTGATGACAGCTGATAACCAAGCTTGACTACAAGGCATGCCGGAACTAACGCTAAGAGCAGTGCAGAGAGAGTCTCTCAGTAGATGAGACGAGACAAGACAAGAGACAAAGCAGGGAAAATATGGGCAAGGACGGGGAGTGAGAAAATGCGACCGCCTCCGCTGAGAGCCATACGAGAAGTTTTTCTTGTTTGCCGTTCCAATTGTCAATGAGCAAAGACCAGAACCTTAGATCTGATCTGCAGCCTGCATCTAGGGTAACCATGTCCTTAAGATCCTTGACAGACTTGTAGAGGTCAAGAAGCCTTACTATGAAGGACCTGCCCTGGGGAATGATTTGCATGGCAAAATTGAGGTGGCCTAACAACGATAGCAAATCTCTTTTTGAAAGAGACGTTGACACACAAGCATTTCTCATGACTTCTCTTATGCGATTGAATTTTTCCATGGGAAGAGAGGCTTGCATGAGATTGGAATCCAAAGTGATGCCAAGAAACTGGATGACTTTGAGGGGACCTACCGTTTTTCCTCAGCGAGGACCTACCGTTTTCTCCTCAGAGAGGGTAATCCCTAGGTCGTAGAATGTGCGATTAAGTGCTGATATGCAGCGATCTGGCTTGGAGTGTGGTTGTGGATAATCTACTAGCAAAAAATTGTCTAAAAAGTGAAGCACGAACGGCAATTTGGAGTTGTTGAGAAGAATCCAACACAACACTTCTGACAGTGAATTGAATATTTTTGGACTGCTGCGACAGCCGAACCGAAAAAACAATTGGTTTCTCCATTTAACACCAAATAAATGCCACTGTGATGGATGTAAGGGCATGATTTTAAAGGCGTCTAAGGCGTTAAACCTTTCTTAACCTCCTTCTCTAACAATAAATCTACTACTTCGGGTTCGTTAGAAGCAGAAAGTAATTTATTGCAGACAAAAGAAGACTTGGGTAACAGACATAATCCTGCAAAAAAAACATGGACGAGACCAGTTAATAAATAATTGACGAAACAGCGATTAGGATGATTTCTCAATGCTCTTCCCAGCTTGGGGACGTTGATTGGAGTTGAAGGTTTTATTTCTTTTTCTCCTTCCTCAGAAAGCGAGTTCGTCTTGGGCAAACTGATTTTGGATGACCATCCCCGCAATAACTACAAGCATGAATATATTTACAACTATAGAATTTGCAAACATTTTCATTAAAATTGTAGCACAATGGAGTTGCAAATGGCATCACCTTAGAATCGCCAGCCTTGGGACTTTGGCAAGGCGGTTGCAGGGACACAGTTTTTGGGCAAAGATTGGATGTGTGAGAGTGAGAGCCACAAATCGAGCAGGAAAGAGCTTGGTGACCAGTGAAATCTCTGCTGATGAGGGCCAAATCGACTACCGACCAGTCCAGTCTTTGATTGAATCGCTGAATGTACATGGCGGATTTAGCGGAGAAGGATTTATGATACTCATTGAAGAGATTTCCACCATAGGTCAGAGCAGGTCGGATATAATGGCAAAATACGAGTCCAACTCTGCCCTAGGAGCAGGATAAACTTCGAAAATGACATCTCTGTATGCTCCGAACGCCATGTTAAATTCCGCTAGAGTTATATCGCCGCAATCTACAACACGTCTGTCGCATGATTCTGAGCCCAGTAATATGTTAATAAGGTTGATATCGTTACCTGCTAGGATATGGCTTCTCAGCTGATGAGAAATTACAGCAGCCGGCGAAAAGAATGGAGAGCCGGTGGACACGGGAACTGCGCTTCCCGTTGGAATGACGACATCATCCTGATCAGGAGAAGGGCTGCAGTTATCTAGCCGATGTGAATTGCGATGTTGACGGACCGTGAAAACGGGGATCTACCAGATCGTGGGTTTTCGAACCTGATTCTAGAGCCTGAATTCGGGAGTTCATGTCAGAGAGTGAAGACAACACTGGATCGTTGCTTTGGGCCGTCGAGTGGATTGTTCGGGCTAAACCGGTGGGACCAGCTGACCGTTTAGGTGTAACGTAAGCCTCAGCCGGAGTGGGTGCGGGTTCGGAATTTTTTCTCTTATGGGTGTTTTTCTTGCTGGAGAAAGGAGGAGGTATAAGCGATTCTGTTGAAGACATGTCGACGTTCTCACAGAATAGAATGGACAAATCTTCGTGAGTAGCTCCCGTCGGAAACGGAACATTGCTCTTATACAATGTCTCCAATATCTTTGGCAGTGGCCAATCATTAATGCTGGGAAGACTGGAGGATATGCTTGCCAAGCGAGAGCTCCGACGGACTGGAACAGTGCTCTCCTCTTGGGTGGCATCCTCTGCATGGATGGGTTGCTATTGCCGGGATTCTTCGATGGATTCGAAGTGCCACGGATCTTCGTCATTTGCGGCGAAAAACATTTTGAGGAATCGGGTGAGTAAAATCCCAAAAATGAATAATCTCATTGCGAAGGGAAACGCTAAGGAAAAAATCGCTTGGTAGAGCAGCAAGCATTAGAAGCAGTGAGGCAGGCTTGCCTGAATCGATATTTAAATATGGCGCCCAATTGAGAGAACGTATCAGATCGGCTGATGGGCTGGGTTAGGGTTGTGATCAGCTGATGACAGCCGATAACCAAGCTTGACTACAAGGCCTGCCGGAACTAACGCTGATGCTTAATTTATTGCAGTTATAGTGCAATAGATGAGTAGATGCAGTTAATAGAGTTACAGTGCAGTAGATAAGTTAGTGAAGTTATGAAAGTAGTACATTAGTGCAAATGAGCATTCAGTATAACATTCCTGGTGTGCAAGTGAGCAGTATAGAGTGCAAATGATGCTATGTGTGTGTAAACAGTCCGGTGGAGCAGATAACATGAAGTACTGGTGTGTACAGTTCAGTCATGAATGGCAGCACTGTAGTGCAATGTAAACAATGTAATAGCAGCTTGAAGTTAAAGTTATGAAGGGGAGTGGAATCAGTGGGGGGCAGAGATCAATAATGAAACAGCTCTGGGGAAAAAACTCTTTCCTAGTCTGCTGGTTCTTGTCCGGAGGCACCTGAAGCGCCTGCCGGAAGGCAGGAGAGTAAACAGTCTATGAGCAGGGTGAGAGGAGTCCTTGAGAATGCTGCGAGCTTGACGCATACAGCGTTTCTTCTGGATGTCCTCAATGGAAGAGAGATTAGTCCCTGTGATGTGCTGGGCTGTTTTCACCACCCGCTGCAGTGCCTGGCGCTCAGCAACAGAACAGTTCCCGTACCAGACTGTGACACAGTTGGTCAGGATGCTCTCTATCGTGCAGCGATAGAATTTCTCCAGGATAGTTGAAGACAGTTGGTTCTTCTTCAGTGTCCTTAGAAAGAAGAGACGCTGGTGAGCCTTCTTGACCAGGCATGAGGTGTTGGTTGTCCAGGACAAGTCCTCCGAAATATGGGTCCCAAAGAACTTAACACTGGAAACACGTTCAACAGCCATCCCATTAATGTCATCTCCTTTGTCTTGGAGGTGTTAAGGAGCAGGTTGTTGTTTGAGCACCATGTGGCCAGGTGCCGGACCTCCTCCCTGTAAGCAGTCTCATCGTTGTTGCTGATGAGACCAATCACTGTTGTATCGTCTGCAAACTTGATGGAGTAAGGTCCATTCACAGGCCTGCAGTCGAGTGTGAAAAGGGAGTAGAGAAAGGGGCTCAGTACGCATCCCTGTGGTCACCAGTGTTGAGGCTGATGATGGTGGAGCAGATGTGCAGATGTGGCCTACCCTAACATACCCTGGAATGTTTCGGAATGGGCACAATGGAGGTGGATTTAAAACATGCTGGAACCACTGCTTGGGCGAGGGACAGGTTAAAGATATCCTTGAAGACCCCAGCGAGCTGCTCCGCACAGGCCCTGAGTACGCGACCAGGGATGCCAGCAGCCTTGCGCATTTATCCGGCTTAGTGGAGTGTTAACATCTGTGAAGTTTAGTGTGATGATTGGGTGGTCAGTAGAGGCTGTGAGCTTGGTGGCGGGTTCCTTATTGTCTCTCTCAAAGCGAGCATAAAAGTCATTAAGCTCACTCAGGAAGGCGGCATCTGTGGCTATGGGGGTGGAGTGGTTGGGTTTGTAGTCACTTATGGCCTGGATGCCCTGCCACATGCGTCAAGGGTCAGAATTGGAAAAATGCTCCTCTAGCTTCAACTTGTTGCAGTGTTTGGCCTTTTTGATGCCCCTCGTCGGATTTGCCCTGGAAGTACTATAGGCCTTTGCATCACCTGATCTGAAGGCAGTGTTGCGTGCTTTCAACAGGAGGCGCACTTTCTTGTTCATCCATGGCTTCTGATTGGGGTATATGGTGATCTGCTTCTGAGTTGTGACACTATCAATGGTGGTATTGATGTAGCACTTTTTGTTAACAATTTGATAACCGATCATAAAATAGACATGCTTTGTTTGACAGAAACATGGCTTCAGCCAGATGATTATATTACTCTAAATGAATCCATTCCCCAAGATTATTACTATAAACACGAGCCTCGTCTAAAAGGTAGAGGGGGAGGTGTCGCTGCACTTTACAATAATTCTTTTATCACCTCTCAGAAGTCTAATTTTAAATACAATTCTTTTGAAGTCATGGTGCTTCACGTATCGACACCTAATACTAAGGACAAAACATTTTTAAAATTTATTCTAGCTATTGTATATAGGCCTCCAGGGCACCACACAGATTTTATTAAAGATTTTGGTGGGTTCTTATCAGAACTACTACTGGCCGCAGATAGAGTCCTTGTCGTCGGTGACTTTAATATCCATGTAGACAATGGTACAGATGCCTTGGGACTGGCTTTCAAAGACACTCTTAACTCTATGGGCGTTAGTCAACATGTGTCAGGACCCACTCACCTTCGTAATCATACTTTAGATTTAATACTTTCTTATGGTATAAATGTGGACGATGTTAAAATCGTTCAGCAGAGTGAAGATATTTCAGATCATTATCTGATATTATGTTTGCTTCAATGGCCTACGGCTGCAAATCAAACTCCTTGTTACAAATATGGTAGAACGATTACTTCAATTACCAAAGATGCGTTTCTCGATAATCTGCCTGAATTGTCTAAAATATCTAGCATGAGTAAAAGCATTGACGATTTTGACACTACTATTGAAAATTTTAACTCTACTTTCTCGGAAATATTAGACACAGTTGCTCCTCTGCGTTTAAAGAAAATTAAAAATAGCAGCCCAACACCGTGGTATAATGAACACACTCAGACTCTAAAAAAAGCGTCCCGAAAATGGAGCGCAACTTTAAGAAAACTAATTTAGAGGTATTTCGTATAGCATGGAACGTCTAGATCCGCCTACTTTTCAACACTAATAGTGGAAAACCATCACAACCCTATGTTTTTATTTAACACCGTGGCTAAATTAATAAAAAAAAAGTCGTCATCGACGTCAGATTCTGATTATCAGCATAACAGTGATGAATTTATGAACTACTTCACGAGTAAAATCCAAGATATAAGAGAAAAAATTATAACAATGCAACCTGTAGTGAAATCCGCTGAACAAACTAACTACAGCACCCCTAAGGAGAAATTGCAATTATTTTCTACAGTAGATCACGATGAACGGTCTAAAATCATTAGATCATCTAAATCAACAACATGCATGCTAGACCCTTTACCTACAAAACCACTGAAAGAAATGCTCTCAGAAATTATAGATCCTCTTCTCAGTATTATTAACTCATTTCTGACATTTGGACATGTGCCTAAATAATTTAAGGTGGCTGTTATAAGGCCTCTTTAAAAAAAAAAAAACTCGACCCTAAAGAACTAGGGAATTACAGGCCTATATCGAATTTACCTTTTATATCTAAAGTTCTGGAAAAAGTAGTTTCAACTCAATTATGCTCCTTCCTCCAAAGGAATGACATTAATGATGAATTCCAGTCTGGATTTCGAGCATGTCACAGTACAGAGACTGCATTGATCAGAGTTACAAATGATCTGCTTTTAGCGTCTGACCGTGGCTGTATTTCATTATTGGTGCTGCTAGACCTCAGTGCTGCATTTGACACCATTGAACACAGCATACTTCTACATAGGCTCGAAAATTACGTTGGCATTAACGGAATAGCAATGAAATGGTTTAAGTCTTATTTATCCGACCGTTTTCAATTTGTAGCAATAAACAATGAGGTGTCCTGCAAATCACAAGTCCAGTACGGTGTACCACAGGGCTCAGTCTTGGGGCCTCTGCTCTTCGCATTATACATGCTACCTCTAGGAGATATAATAAAGCGACACGGAATTAGCTTTCTCTGTTATGCTGATGATACTCAACTTTATATTTCCTCGAAGCCTCATGAAACCCAGCAGTTCCATCGAATAAAGGATTGCATAGTTGACTTAAAAATGTGGATGAGTAACAATTTTTTAATACTAAACTCGGACAAAACAGAAGTGTTACTTACTGGACCGAAAACTGCTATGCGTAACAACCAAGAATACTGCTTAACGATTGACGGATGCCCCATAAAATCCTTGTCATCAGCTAAGAATCTTGGCGTTGTATTGGACAGTACTCTGTCATTTGAAAGCCATGTCGCCAACACCTGTAAAATAGAATTTTTCCATTTTAAGAATATATCCAAATTACGTCATATGCTGTCACTGTCAGATGCAGAGAAATTAATTCATGCATTCATGACATCAAGACTAGATTACTGTAATGCACTTCTAGGTGGTTGCCCTGCAGGCCTATTACAAAAACTGCAACTGGTTCAAAACGCGGCAGCTCGAGTTCTTACACGTACAAAAAAGTATGAGCATATAATCCCGGTTTTGTCAACCTTGCACTGGTAACCTATAAAGCATCGCATTAACTTTAAGATCTTGCTTATTACCTTATCACCTCAGAGGATTTAGGCAGCATTATTTAGATCAACCGGAACCAGGAACACATCCAACAACAAATGATGTACTTGTTGCATCAAAGAGTGCAGAACAGTACTCTACTCTCAGGACTCTCAGGACGCGACAACTTTGTTTTTCCTACAACATTTCAAATGCTATTAGATTGTTAATGATAATCTTAAATCCTTAATTTTTATATTTTTATTAAGCCTTGTTGTGCAAGCACTGTTGAGCTTGTGCAGAGGCAGCAGCTTTTGCCAGAGGGGAACTGGAATCCCCTGGTTGGGCCTGGGTTCCCCTGAGGGTTTTTTTCTCGATGGGAGTTTTGGGTTCCTCACCACCGTTTGCATATTGTTTTGCACTATCTGCCTGGCCGGGGGGGCTGCTTTAGAATTCATACTTGTATTCAATGTGTCTCATGTACAGCTGATTTGTAACAATGAAAATTGTAAAAAGCGCTATATAAATAAAGTTGAGTTGAGTTGAGTACAGAGGAGGGGTAGCTGTCTATGTCCGTGTGAGAGCCACTGGTGGCCTGAGAAGCAAACATACTCCAGTCTGTGTGTAGAAACCTTTCCTGGAGTGTAGAGGCAGCCCCCGCAGGCCACACCTTGATGGTCTTCACTGATGGCTTCACACGATTAATGAGAGGTGAATACTTGGGGGTGAGGAACAAAGAAAGGTGATCAGATTGACCCAGGTGGGGGAGGGAGGTCGCGGCGTAAGCTTCAGCCATGTTTGTATAGACATGATCCAAAGTTTTGTTTCCTCTTGTGTGGCAGGAAACATGCTGATGAAATTTAGGGAGCACTGTCTTTAAGTTAGAGTGATTAAAATCTCCTGCAACAATAAATGCAGCCTCCGGGTGAGCAATCTGTTGTTTACTGATGGCTGCATGAAGTTCTTTCATAGCAAGCTTGGCATCAGCATCCGGTGGAATATAAGCAGCCGTTATAATGGTGGAAGTGAATTCCCGTGGCAGATATAACGGTCTACATTTAACCATGAGATACTCAAGGTTAGCCGAGCATTGTCTCCCGACAATAACAGAGTTTGTGCACCAAGCTTTGTTGACATAAATGCGCACTCAACCTCCTCTTGTCTTACCGGATTCCTCTACCGTTCTATGTGTGTTGTTCAGATAACCTGGACACTACAGTGCTGTGTTGAGTTTTATAATTGTTATACTTTGCTTTATATATTTGAATAGAGAATAACTCCAATTGTGCGTAAAATTCAGTCTTTAATGCACATATTATATCACAAATTAATTTTATCCACCATGTGAGGGATAATAATTGTTTAAATTAAATAAATAACAATTTAACAACATGACTGTATTGTCATTAGGACATGCTCATTAGCACGTCCTAGAAACGTTCTTAGTACGTCGCTGCAACAAATATGGTTAGTCACAGGTATGTCTTCATGAGGTAATCACCATGTCCCAACAACGTCCAATGTTACATTGTCACGATGAATATGGGAATCACAAAGTTACGTCGCTTTACGTTATTATAGTACGCCTTGGCAATGACTATGGTTCGATCCAGGTACGTATAACAACCTACCTGGTTAGCTGGTAACATACTAAAAGATTTAATCATAAAATTTAATTTGTATTAGTAGTTATCAAACATTTATTTTATTTATTGTTAACTTGCATGTGCTTTGCAAGGATTAACTGGTTTTATCATGGTAAATCGCTGTGCAAAACAACCTTGCTTCATTGATATGTTGACATTACTTTGCGTTTATTAAACAAACACATAAATAAAACACATAAATAAACACATTAAATAAACACATCTGTGCCTATAACATTGTTTCAGTAGCCATTTGTGTTAATATAATGATAGCCGCGTCCACCGCGCCTGTCTCTGTTTAACGTTAATGCAGATATGAATCCAAATATGACCACTTCTAAAGTTCGGTATTAACTGTAATGAAACATGTATTATAAGTATTGTTTGCCTGCAGATGCTCTAGTTGGTCTTGGTAGTTTTACCATGGTTTTACCCTGTTTGGCGTTTGCTGTTATGTGCAGGTTATATGTTATGTGAGTTTAGCTGTCATAAAGAAGGAAAGCCTGGTGGTTTAAAAAGTAGTGATAAAGGAGGGTCTTGAAATAAACATTTATAGATCTGTGAATTACCAATCATCAGTGGTGAGCCCAGCCCTGCATTTGTCTTACTGCACTGTGCTCTGACAAGAAGACCAGTTTTCTTTATTTCCTCTAGTCCAATCTAACGGGCATCCTCTGTGTGCCGGGATGGAGGTTCTCTCCTTTGTGAGTGCTGGACAGGTGTCTAACTGAATGATGAATGTTCTTGCATCCCTCCATAATTGGCTTCTCTCCGTCTGGCTTCAACCTGGCTGCCTGTCTACCGGGCGGCCAACCCATCTGTCAATCAAGTTTGCCTCATTGCCGACTGGCTGGCCCTCTTATAGCTATGCTAATGCAGTCACTGGTTTCTGATTGGCTGTTGCTTGGCCAGCCTAGGCTAATCCATTATGGGTCTGACAGTAGTAATCTTCCCCCCAACACCGGGTCCCGTGTGCTAAACGTTATTTGACCGTTCCTGTCACGCTCCTGCTGGCAAGGAAAGTGATGGATGACCCTGCACAGAGTATGCTCGTTTATCACTCCCTCTGACTTGTTTGTGTGGCACTGAAAGAATTAGGCACTGTGATTTTTTTTCAAGATTACTTTTTCATTAAAACATGCTTACACGGTCCAAAAAGGTTAGCAACCTTTATCAGTTTGAGAGCTAGGAAGCTTAATTTTAATAAACTGAGATTTCGACTGGCTGTTACGCTGTGTGAACCTATAACCACGTTTAGTGGATTAAGTGCAACAGATCTCAGCCATAGATTTAATCCTTGTCCAGCATCTGAAGATGATTAAATTAAATATACAGTTATGGCACTGAGGTTTTCCCCCATTAACTCAAATGGTTTGTTTTCTTGCCTTTCAATGAGACTTTGGAGGGTCTTACCACACACTTTGTGTGAAATTTGCATAGACGATCGTATAGTGACCGCACACATGAGGTGTCAAAATGCTGACATGCTGGTGGTTCAAAATACCAGGGTTGATGTCATCACTTTTTAATTTAGCCTCTGTCTCCTAGACCACGTAACTGCAATTTTACAGAGATGCCTATTGCAATGGTACTCAACTGGTTTGGCCATGGGACCCATTTATGTAGGAAACATACATATGAGACCTGACCTGATTTAAAGGCACCAAATACAGGGGCCTCTAATGAACTTTATATATACACATACAGATCCCCTTTATTTAGCAAGCTTTCAAATGAATGAAAGATGTCAAGCAAAGACCAACTATAGCACAATCGCAAATTTATTTCTTTATATTCCATGTTTAAATTGTTGGTGGATACAATTCTTAAAAATGAGGACAATTGGAAGACTAGACACTTGACATAAACAAGGACGGGTGTAGAGAATTATAAACAACACAAAAAAAACCCGAAAACAAATAAACAATCATATAATTTAACAAAATTCAGCAAAAAAAGAACAGTTTTAGCTGTACACAACCCTCATGAACCCCAAAACACACACAACATAAAAAAATAATTCTCAGCCACTAAATGGGCAAAATCAATGCAAAGCAAAACAAAGATGTTGTATCACAAGGTTCAGGCAAACACCACCTTAATGAACACAAATCAAATCGAAAAGAAACAAATACATATAGAATATTGGCAAATTACCCAAAAAATCAGCTACCCCAATATAGATTAACACCTCCACAGCAAAGCCAAGAGCATTAAAGCCAAAAGCAACTCACGTACAACTACCATCCAGTACCTTCACAGTGAACCCAATAACTGTGTTTCAAATAAAAGCCAAGCAGCAGCTGGCGACATATTCTCTACACACAATGGTGGTCACATACCAATAACAGAATTGGAGGCAGCTCACTAATCTGGGAAGCAAGGAGATGCCCATACCACACCAACACAAATCATATACAAATGATAACAAGAGGAAGTTAAGCATCTGACCTGTGCTTAAATAAATTCCCAATTACGCAATCAATAGCCACCTCCCCCACCCTTAAAGTCACATGCTACATTATACATATATATATTTTTAAACAAGTTACTAATATGACTCTTACTGATGAATGAAGAGACAGGGCTGTTACATAGCAATCGATTGCCACAGTAATATAAACTTATACAAAATAACAAAGTGAAAATAATATGCCATTTAGGGGTAATTAAAACAGGAGTTACCATTGTGAATTCACAATATTAACATGAACTGATAATGAAACATGAAAATTACTGCTGAATAGAATCAATATCAAACCTTCATGCATATCCTACCCAGTTAAAGGTGCAGTTTGTAAAAAAAATCAAAAGCACGATCAAAATAACAAGGTTGCCGTAGCTTGATGACGCTGTGAAGGAGCCTGGAATGATGGAATCTGTCGTCTTCAACTCCACCGCTGATGGCCATCAATCAGATGAGAACGAGAAATCATTTTAGCAGATGAGGTAAAGTTTAAGAATTGTTGCTAATAAATGTGGTCCATAAATAAGTCACTGCTTGAAAAAAGTTAGTACCTTGATAGACGCTAGACTCTACATCCGTATTTGTCCACAAAACTGTTGTCATGCGGTTTCTACTTCAGGAAAAAAGGTTACAAAGGGGAATGCGGAAATGACACCATTAGCAGGCGACTGCACAGCCCTGTGTCACTATTTAGAATTACAATTTTCTCACTATATTCAAGTAATTGGAAACATTTGAGATATTGTAAGTACTAAGCTGAACAAGATATATAACACTAGCTTAGTTGTTTTTGGATATTGTACTGCAAAATTGTTACAAACTGCACCTTTAACACATTAAGCATTAGTTATGTGATTTATTGGTAGTTTACTTTTATTTCACACGTTGCATGCTCAAAGTCTCTTTAGCACTTTAGTGAAGTGATATACAGTGCGGGCTGTTGCATTTGCTTGCCGTGAGCACAGCATGATGTCTGACAGGAAGTGAGGTGAGAGACTTTTTTTTAATGAAAGAATACAGACACAACCTGACAACATCTCACCTGACCACAGATATTGAATCAGGACAGCACTCATGCACTCTTTCCATGAACTGCATTGGTCAAAAGATTTCAAAGGTCTCACATTAAATCTTTTTATAATTATATAGTTTTTGTTGTTTTTACCAGTTTTGGGTCGCGACCCAAAACTGGTAAAAACAACAAAAACTATATAATTATACCAGTTGAGATTTATATATTACCCACCAGTTGAGAAACACTGGCCTCTTGAAATGAAAAAATCTTGAAATCCAAAGTATTTTCTCCTGCTTCTCAAAATGTTGTCCACATAAAAAAGACATACTCAGAGGTGGACAGTAATTGAATAAATTTACTTGGGAACTGTACCTTAGAACACTTTTTAAGTATATGTATTTACTTTAAATGTGTGACTTTTATCAGACAAATATCATTCATTTTACTACACTACATTTATTATAAAGATCCCAAAGTAGAAAGTCGTTATTATGTTGTTGTTTTTCCTATGTTCGCATTTACATATTCACTGAACCATTTTTTTCAGCAAAAGTCCGGCCTGCGATCTGCCAGGCTCTTCCAATGTTGCCAAGTATTTCAGTATTTCTAACTCCATGGTTTTGGGGCTAAAAAAAGTTCCATTGTTTTAACAGAAAATATTGGCAGCTGTGGCTAGCAGTAAAATTCCTTAAAAAATACTAGAAAATCTCTTAAATGGCCTGGAGTTTAAAGCATCAGGGCAAAAACTACTAACTGTATGAAAACTTATGTCATTTTAGTCTAACAAAAAGAGTTTTACTTGTAGTAAAACTAGTACTTAATGTCTAAAAATTAAGACATTACATTAACTTAAACTTTTGCAGTTCATCATTAGTACAAAGTTGCCATTAAACAAAGCAATTTACTCATTGCCTTATCTTTACTTAAACACAGACTCCCCTCTCCAGCATAGTGGTGACCCACAAAACTTGAATGGCTGTAAATAAAAATAATTATATGGAAAAATACAGGCAGCTGTGGTTACCAGTAAACCACTGTAAATGAACATGAAAAACATTTACACAGCTTCTAAGTTTAAAACTGCTTTAATGTCATGTTCCCTTTCTGTCGGTTCTGGGGTTTGACTTGAATACCTATCATCTTCTGACTAGTTTTGAAAAGGCCAATAAAATTGGCGAATGAAATGTGCATGCCGGATATCCGGGTGTAAAAGGGAGACGGCGTGCTGCATTCATTCACCTTTTGTTCTTCAGAGCCTTCGATCCTATGATCCGTTCGTCTCCTACTTTCTACGATCTTCCGATGTTCCATAGCTTTCCTGTAGCTCAGTGGTAAGAGCATTGCGTTAACAACGCAAGGTTGTGGGTTCGATACCTGGGGGATTGCAAATACCTATGTATAGGATAAAGCAATGTAAGTCGCTTTGGATAAAAGCGTCTGCCAAATGCCTAAATGTAAGTGTAAATGTAATTGAAAGAGCTCAACGAGGGTAAGACTGACCCAGTGCTTATGCAGGTACTCTGCACCGACCTTGCTCTACGGGTGACCAAGGTTACCGGGCGGGTCCAGTGTCGGACAATGTCCACACTTGTGGTCAAGGAGAGACACCTCTGTCTTAACCTTGCACAGATGAGTGACGTGGAGAAAGTCCGCTTTCTCAACACACCCATCTCGCAAGGGGGACTGGACTGTCTGGTGATACTGTCGAGGACTTCTCCCAGCAGTTCTTGAAAGTAAAGAAGCAGATAAGGGCTATCATATCTTCCCCTTCGGCCGTGGAGATCCCGTGCACTGTCTGCTTCCCAGCAGCACCGGTACTCTTTTTGTCGCCGATTACAGTGCCCCCCCACTCAGACGGCCCCCAGAAGAAGACATCGAAGAGGAGACCACCACCCTATCAACAGCCGTGGCAGAAGCAGAAGTGGCCCTCATCGAGAACATCATCGGGCCCGACCCAGGCCATGCCATCGTTGGTCGGTCGATCCGAGACGGTCCCTGCCGACGCACTCTATGGTCAGTCATTGTACTATTTTCACCTCCCTTCTTCCCCCAAAAGGACTTTATTCCCCGGTACAAATATTCACAAATGAATTCCACTCTTGTACAGCTGGCTTTGCTTTTCCTAGGCCTGTAACAAATTCTGCATGGATAGTCGCACTTGTGCGTGGAGTTTTGTTTACAGATCCAGGACGTATTGAATTTCGCTCTTGCTTTGAGAAGGTCTGTCCTCCCAAGTCTCTCTCAGAACGTCCAAAACCCCTCTGGGCTGGCGTCCATAGATTGAATAGGGCAAACCACGTGGATGCTTGCGGGACTTCCCGCAGCTAACAAGAGGGGTTCTAAACATTCATCCTGATTATTGCCATCCTCTTGAAGAACTTACGAATCAAGGTTTAATTGTGTGATTAAATCGTTCTACCAGACGTCCGTTTTTGGGTGAAAGACACAAGTATGAATCGATTTAATGCCCAATAATTTATAAAGTTTGCGTATCGTACGTGACATGAACGCTGTGCCTCGGTCCGTGAGGATCTCATTGGGGATCCCCATGCGGGAGATTATGCGAAACAATTATGCACGTACCCAACACTCTTGGCAGAAATGCTATGGAGCGGTACTGCCTTGAGATATCCGGTTGCATAATACACCAGGACTAATGCAAAGTGAAGCCTTCTCGCTGATCACCAGGATCATTGTCCCCACCTCCATCACGGGGCACCAATAGATAAAATGCCCTAGTGGCATAAAGTGGGACAAATGTATGGCATGGAGAGAGCCTTGAAAGCGGTGGGATCGGTTCCCAGCATCGGCCCCGCCCCCAATCAGGAGGTTCTGCAAGGGGAGGTTTTCTCGAAAATAGTTTGAGGAAGTCTTCAGGGTCGTCCTGCGGCCCGATCTTATTTGGCGTCAGTAGATTGACTGGAGTTGGCCACGCTGCCTGATAAGGGCCCGTCTGCCACTTGGAGAGGTCGATGAATGTTTCCTTCCAATGCTCTTTAGCTCCCTTCGACACTTGTGTCGAAAGTTTACAGTACTGCGGGTCAAGCTGCTTCCACCATCCCCGCTACGGCCATCCTTGTTTTTTTTCATGCCGAGGCTTTAAAAGACTTGGATGATGGCAAGATGACCCTGCTCACATTTAAGCTGTGCACCACCACTGACCTCGCGCCCGAGCGATGAAGGCCACTGCGATTGCCCTGGGTCGGACAATGTCCACGTCAATGGTGCAGGAAAAGACATTGTGCCTCAACCTTCCACAGATGAGTGTCTCTCAAAAGGACCGCCTTCTGGATGAGCCCATCTCGCAAGCTCGGCTTTGTGGTGACACAGGTGAAGAATGTGTCACAACACTTTTCTGAGGCAAAGCAGGCGGAGGTGAGTCATTGCCTGCCGCGACCCAGCCACGTATCGTTCGTCAAGGTCCCGACCACCACCTGCCCACCAGCAGCCCTGCCTCTTCGCGGTGGCCCCTCCGCTATCCCAGTAGACTCCCTTCCCGCTCGAACAAAGGGGGAGTTCCACTGTATGCGTCTAAAGTCCAACAGTGAAGTAGTTTTCACGAAGAGAATAGTTGCCTGACATCCAGTCACCCAGGTTCCGAAGAACAAAAACATGAATGAATGGGCGCCGCAATCTCCTTTTATACCCGTATTCACGGGGCGGAGACTGGCTTGTCCATTCCATTCACCAAGGTCATTGGTATTTTTTACTTCCTCTCGGCGATGATAGGTTTTCAAGATCAAACCCCAGTCTGTCTCTCAACACAATGTCGAGAGACCAACTGAAAGGGAACTCTTTTAATATTTAAGTTGGTAAGGGGTCTAATGAGTATGTTTTGCAATTAAAGTAG
This sequence comes from Triplophysa dalaica, assembly GCF_015846415.1. Taxonomy (NCBI): domain Eukaryota; kingdom Metazoa; phylum Chordata; class Actinopteri; order Cypriniformes; family Nemacheilidae; genus Triplophysa; species Triplophysa dalaica. Next base: position 4,842,657 of record NC_079554.1, on the reverse strand, counting down.
TGCAAAGTATTGCAATCAATTTAATGAAATCTTCTTGTGTTATAGGTGAGAATCACTGTAGCTTTTCTTTTGGGGCGAAGGTTGATCCTAATTCATAAGTCTTGGAGGACTTGGAGGTTGAGTTCTTACCATTTTGTCTCATATGTTTTCGATTTTCTCTGTAAAAAAATCATGAATTCATTCTTACCAAGGTGCGGCGGAATAACCAGGTCAGGTGATGTCTGTTAATTTCTTAGCAATTGTACTAAATAAAAACCTTGGATTATTTTTGTAAATTTCTATGAGGTTTCGAAGGTGCTAAGCCTTTGCTGCTTTTAGTGCCTTTTTATTAAAAAATGTTTGCAATTTTAAAGACCTCTAATTGGGTTTGTTTCCATTTGCGCTCCAGTTTACATGTTTCTCTTTAAAGGGCGAGAGTGGTGCCATTGTACCATGGTGCTATGTTTTTCTCATTAATCTTTTTTGACTTCATATATAGGTGCGCTAGTTTCAAATGTGTTAGAGAAAAGAGTGGCCAAATTGCTGGTCATGTCATCGAGCCATTCTGTATTTATTGGTATGGTTATTAAATGAGTCCGATCTGGCAAGCTATTTGTGAAACTATGTTTAGTAATGATCTGGTTGAAGGTTTGACAGAGAGAATGCACAGAATTTCATGTTAAACAATCACCATTAAAAGATAGCTCTCCTGGCCTCATTCTCAACTTTGACCTCTGACCTATTGGCCCTAGGGTGTATATAAAGCGAAATAGGGAGCCACAGAGATGACGTAGTTTTGTATGCAAACCCCTCTAAAAACATAGATGCGGAGTCATTCATGAAGATTTTACTAGGGACACATTTTTAATATAGTTGTTGGAGGCTTGGTGGTGGTGACCACAGTGTAGTCAGTTTTTATTACATTAATCAGTGTTATATGGAACCATCACACACCATTGGAGATGGCAAAAATGAAAAAGCTGTAAAAATTAGATCATTAAATGAACTAGAAGAAATATTTAAAGATAGTAAAATAAAATAAGGATTGAAACCATAAATTAGTTTAAGGGCACAGCTCCCCTTACGAACATTAACAATTATTTTTTTGGAAGAAGTGTAGTAACCCCCAATAATAAATTATTTACAAATTGTTTTGATATTAAACGTGGTTAAACAATCTAGAAAATCCATATTTTGCGATATTAGTATAGACTTTTTAAACAACGCAAAAAAACAAGCAAAGCAAGTTGAGAAAATGCAGCAAAGGCTCTTTGTTATGTTTCTTCTTTACTTGATGTTCCGCACTGGGGGAAAATATGACCCATATTTCACGTGGTTGTACTATTCTAGCCGACAGCTTTCACAACGAATTTAGCTCTAAAACATATCCACTCAGCATCTGAGTTATTTGTGTCAACATTGTCTCTGCTCAAAAGGATCTTTTACTGTTCCATTCCATATTTGATTGTTTGCATGTTGGAGGAACACAAGTTGCTTAAAATATTGAGCAAAATTAAGAATAATTAGAATACGTTGGTGTATAGGACTAACTTCTTAAAACAAAGGTACCATAAAATAACTATTTGTTACAAAGGATTTTAAAATAACCATTTGTCTTTCTTACATTTCAGGCTATATAACCTTTTTGTAAACTACATAGAAAATATTGTAAAACAGAAAGGTTATGTATGTGAAACGTTCTTTTTTTTTAAACATTCCACGAAACCTTTTAGGAACCTTTATTATTACCTTTTTAAATGTACCTTAAAAATGTATTTATCCTACCAGATATTTTACACGCAACGGAATATTAATTTATATAACCGACATAATAACCGATCTAATTTTATCAATTTTCCAAGCTGATTTTGTCTATACCTACAAAAAATCATGCCATTTTCAACGAATGTCTTGGTAATCATAGCATTTTTTTTATCTCAAACAGGAAAGAAAAAAGCATCACAACTAGTAATTTATTATTAAAATAAAATTCAATGTCCCTTACGTTATTCCAAACTCTCTGCCCCTCCCTTGTGTGTGTGCCTGTGGGTTCTCATCCAGCGCCAATGTAATTCTCCTGATCAATGCTACTGTGGAGATCGTTACAACGGTGACACTGATAAATGACCACGAACATACAGAATCTTCTCAACAATACTGCAGGCTACATAAACTAGCCAGTGACTGCATCCACACGTTTGTAAGAGCAGTCTTACCTAACTTATCAAAGAGCATGAGAAAAGCCATTTTTAAATGTCAGCGCGAAAATGCATTTACAAGTTCTGTGATATTAATTAAATGCATGGTTTGGCTGTAGCTATGATCTTAAATATTGTGCGAGGAAGATACCGTCGAATGTTTTCGAAAACGTGAATTCATGTGGCTTCTTTCCTTGCATACCTCCAACCAAATCTTTAACGATTTAATGTTTTGTGCGCAAATACGATCATCATTTTCCTACTCACTGACGCTCCTTTCAGCAATAGGCTACATGATGTACTATTAAAATTTTATATTTATGATTTTACATATACGAATAGTTTTTAAATAGCCGCTTCTTAGTGTTTGTTTCATGCAAATAATGAAATTACATCTAAGTTATTAAATCTAAGTTTTTTATGATTTTTAAGTGAATATTCACACGAAATACATATTACAGAAGCATTGCATAACGACAATAATAAAATCAACAGAGATTTTGAAAATGAAGCATTTATTTCAAGAACTCAGTAGAAATACTGAATAACTTTAAAAGACTTCTAAAAGGAAAATGGACCGCGCAAAGATGATAAATCAAACATAGCAAAAAATCAACAAACAAATAGTCGACATTTTCATAGAAAAAAACAAAAGTGAAACCAGACCAAAAATGTACATCAATAACCTATCTTCGTTCTTAAATGATCACTGGTTGGTTTTACGAATAACATTTACATAATTATGTACAATTAAATAGCTCTAGTGGTTCAAAAAGTCTTCCAGACAACTTTACAAGAATACTGTTGCTCTCCAATTTAACAAATACAGCTTGGCAACTACTTTCCTTAATGATACTTTTCAGAACAACTACCTGAGGAAGACTACACATTGTTACAGGCATTTGAGTAAATGTTTCATTTTACTCATGTAGAATTATAAATGTTAGAGGCTTAAAACTAGTAAATGACACAAACCCAAACATAAAACATTTCCGTAGAGAAAGAGCATCTTCCAAAAGAAAACAAATCATCACATTTTAGAGTTTGTGATGAATTTAAGCACTTTTTAGTAGAGTCTTGTGTGTTTGGAAAAAAATACATTTAATACAAGTTTGTGCACCTGTGCATGAGCAAATATGGAATATTTTCACCTCAGGCAGCCACTCTGTTGAGCAAAAGTGCACAACTGTGGTTCCCATTCTTCTTGACAGTAACAAAAATAAATAAATAATTAAAAAAGAAGAGATTGTGATCCCCAAGTGTCTTAAGAAGTCTCTCCTCCAAAAATGCTTCAAGTTTGTCGTTGTTATGTTGGTGCTCCTGTGGGCAGTCCTTTGGCTGGGTATACCACTTTGATGAGGTTTGAGAGGTTCCATAAATAGAGGAAATAATTGGTAGCTGGTGTGTGACAGGGCGTTATCCGATCCGAACGAATGTGAAATGGACTCATTTGCTGCTCATTCTATTGTTTGAGACTGGGGCAGAGGCCACTATCAATACCAAGAACACTGGAAAAAAAACTGGATAGTGTGAAATTAATTCATCCTTACACTCAGTTTAAATAAATATTACATTAGGCTCAGATGCTTTAAAGCATCACACATTTCAGAAGAACAGATCTGGATAATGATCCACCAGTTTATGGAGTACAAGCAGAGATAATTAAAAATGGGAAACAATCCTCTAAATGACGCAGTTACAGTTACGACTCAATAAAGAACAATCATTCAATAGAAAAGGTATGGTTAAATAGTATGGAAATTATTTAGTCTGCATGTATCACTCATGATCTGTCTATGTGTCTGTGGTTTCGTCGGGGGGTGTTTCATCTCTCCTCTGCTCTTCCTTCATCAGCAGAGGCTGAGGTTGTTATTTGAGGGTAAAGGGCTGTGTTGGCGCAATGGAAAACTGGATGTGGTGCCTATTTACATATAAAGAGCTCTATTAATCAAGGTAAGTGTCATTAAGGAGGGGCTCATTGGGCAGCATAGTGTGGGTATTAAATAAAATTCTCCATGCCAGGCCGCCTGCGGCGAGCAATACGTCTTGATTTGTGGACTGTCAGAGACAGGCGCTGAAGATGGAGCCCCTGATTGAAGGTGTGTATGTGCTGGGGGGATGTAGGAGGGAAAATTGCCATCATAATCAGATTTCACATGCAGATAGAGAGAGAGACAGAGAGAGAGAGAGAGAGAGTGAGAGAGAGAGAGAGAGAGAGAGAGAGAGAGAGAGAGATGTATATTCTAAATAACAACCCGTAACCTTACTTTTATGTTTGTTTTCCAAATAAGGGCGGAGTTTACATGTAGTGCCATTGTCCGTCCATGCCCATGTTCATACCCATACCTCCAATGGGACCTGCAAGACAGAGACATTTTTTTAAAAACTGTAAAGGAAACAAATATTAAGAAGCTTTCATCACCCTCTAACAGAACACTTTGAGTTATATGAAGATATTTAGTTTGTTAGTATTATCTAAGGCATCACATACCACCAGGCCGAAGACCCATGTGCTGTTGGCTGTCTAACACAAAGCCACCCATAGGTTGACCATCAGGGCTGTATGCGGTTCCTTGATTTACTAAAAATGAGGACAAGATTATATATGTGATATACTGTATGCATACATTGTGTACTTAGAAAATGTAAAGCATTTCAGAATACCTGGTAAAACAGATCTTTACCTGCTCTGTTAGACTGATCAATCATGGGTTGCACAATTCTTCTTCGAGCATTGATAAACCTTTCAAACAGAAATAAACAGACAACATGTTCTGTAGTACATCAGTAAAGGTGATGTCACTTTAAATTTGTGTTCTTATGTATCGTTGGTAATCCCGCCCACTGCTGGTATGGTGGGTATTCGTTGATGATGCAAGGCACAAATGGTATGTGCAGTTGTTAAATACAGGCCTTAACTGATGAAGCTGGTTTCTACAACAGTTCTTCACGTTATGTGATTCAACATGTGCTAAAGCTATGTACATTACTGACAGCACACAGTTTATCTTATTGTCAATTTAACACTTAGCACTTTAACTATTATAAGCTTCGATGGATGACGATATATTCATTAATGCATAGTGATTTATTCCAGGTCTTTGGGTTAATTAACCTGTCAGGAATCCCGAAAAAAGCAATGGACTCGTTTAGTACTAGACTGAGGAAATACTCTGATTTATGATGTAAACAACCATGGGCCTCATTTATAAACTTGACGTAGGCAAACAAAGGAGGTATAAATGGGCGCACTCAATTTCCGAGGCACGTATCGATATTAATAACAAATAAACGCGGCGTAAATACGCACTCTTTTGGTGATAGGTGAAGCAGTAATATAAGCAGAAAGATTTTAAACTCTCGATATAGCACATTTGATTAAATATTCCACTCGTATGAATGAAGTTGAGCACTAAATTACAACAACAACAAAAAAGATACATTTATTGGGAATGCGCTGCTTTTAAACACTTGTGACATGTTGCGTTTTATTGTTTTAATGGTAGCGAGAAATGCGAGGTGCATTTTAATTCCTCTAATTTGTAGAACTAAAATTGTTACAAAAAAATTATGACCATAAAAACATTTCTAGCAAGAACAATTATCAACAGTGTCCACACTAATATTAATATGGATCGGGTGGTGGAGCGGTCCATTGGCTCATATATTCCCAGCAAACACAGTACGTTTTGACGACGTCTGCAGTTCGTATTCATTTGGTAACGGTGACATTACTTTGTGATCACGTTTTGAGGACGTCTTGGCAACGTTCCATTTCTATACGTTTTTGTTAACGTTCCAACAACGTCCTAGTCGTGAATTAATCCCATTAATAACGTTGTAGCGACGAGATGTACTTGTCTCCGATTAACCTGGACACCAGGTTTTTCCAATTTATTTCCGCGGGTTTTAAGGATGTAACGAATGTATCCTTCACAGCTTTGGCTATCCCGAGATTCATTGCGCGCCTGTAACAGCTTGATTTTTTCAATTATCATTCAAATCTTTAGTTAAAAAAAGTATTTAATTCATAGAAACGGTCAATTTCCCGGTTTTAATATTATGAACTCAAAAAAAATCAAAATGGGGCACAATACAGTCTTCTGTATTCATATGAAGGAATTTTCCGTATTAATTGTTTACAGTTGTTTTACCTTTATTGTACATTTTGCACTGGGTTCTATTAAATTTTAGCATTCACAGAAATATCTGTAAAATAAAAGAAACTGTTTTTTACTGGTAATAAAAAAAGGTTCCGATTTTCCAGACCTATTTGATTAGGAAGTATACTCCCATTCCGGCGTAATAATCAAGAAAGTTTGCTGTCATCAGTGTTATCACGCCGAGCGCAGGCTAACTTCAGTCAACATACAAGTTACCTATTTTGGGACTATTTTCAGTCGCTGCGTGATAACACCGCGCATGCTGCGGTCATGTTACGGCAGCAAACTTCCTTGATTATTACGCAGAAAATAAGTCTGAAAACGTGTTATGTTTGATAATACAATAAATTGATTCGTGTTATGCACGGCATATGCAATATTTTTGATAACGTAAGGCGAACGAACCAGGATTCGATAGAATAAAGTTGACTGAAACCAAACTAACGCTGCGATGGGCGCAGGGAACAATCGCACTCAAGTTCAGATCGCACCAAACCGGCCCAATCTGAAAACGTCCTAGATCAGTAGCACGCTAAGTGATAACATTATCGGGAAACGCAGCATCCGGTCCAGGTACGTCATCAGAACGTAATTTTGATAGTTGGGTTCCACGTCTCATACCGTCATGTGAATGGCAAAATATATGGAAATTGCTTCAAAGCAAATGATGTGGCTCTTGCTGCAATATAACATCGAAATACTGGGTTCATTGCTCAATAAATCTTCAGTTGGCATTGGGCCAGTTGCCGTAGGGTATTATTATCTTAACTATTTTTCTGACTAATATGCTCGAACAGAGAGATAGGAATTGCCACTGGCATGAATTGAGCGAATATATTACTCATAGACAATGGGTGTATGCAGAACTTTGCTGCAGGGCTAGCAAGTAATTAATAATTATATCATTAAATTAATAATAATTACTAACTGTGAATATAATACTTTATAATTAGACATATAATTATATGGGTAACATGAAATGAGCTGATGAACATTTAAGAAGTGGAGCTTTTCTAATCATTTAAAAAGTAGTATAGACAGCTCTTGTTTAATTCAGCAATAGACAACTAAATTAATTTGACAATATAAATAGACGCTGTGCACGATCGCTTCCGCGTTTTGTCTCGGCTCGCTCAGTTACATCCAGCTCACATAGCGTCCAAAATCAATGACGTTTTCACTCAAGATTAATTTGGGATAAGACAATATTTGGCCGAGATACAAATAGCCTATTTAAAACCCTGGAATCCAATAGTGCAAAAATTATGAACTGAAAAAAACGACTTTTAAATTGTTTATCAGAGGGGCTGTAGTAGATGCTCCCGAAAGCAGAAATATACATACCAAACTTGAGTGGATAATTCCCAAATAGCGGGCAGCAGCGAGTGACGTTTGTTGAGTTGTTTCTGTTAGCGTTATTGTTAGCGGTGTTGCTGCATTTACTCACATAAATAAAGTTTTGCTATATTCACAGTATAGGAATTTAAAAAATATCTTCATGGATAATGATCTTTAAAACTTTAAAACTGGGTATATTGTCATCAAACACTGTATATTGTTCCAGAGCTGTAAACATTTCTTTGTTCTGCTGAACACAAAGGAACATATTTGGAAGAATTAGTAACCAAACAGAGCACGATCATTCTAATAAATATTATCTAATAAATAAATAAATAAATGCAGTCTCCTGGCGAGCAAGCCAACACTGCCCTGTTGTGGCCAGGAACCCAAACTCCAATGATTGATTAATGGAGAAAGAAAATCGTGAGAAACCAGGCTCAGCCGGGATGGCCAGATCCCCTCTGACGTGTCATAGCTGCACTCAGTGACCCCGACCAAAAGCCACCGATCAAATATCCACGAGGAAGACGGACAGCCCACCATGCGCAACCCAGAAAGTCCCACTCGCCGAAAACCGTGCAGGTTCAACCCGGTCCCACTCCACGATCGACACCAGAAAACAGAGGAACAACCAGGGAAAGAAGTAATGGCATGTTGTAACTATATTCCTCCGTTGTCCGACATTGACCACAAAACAATACCAAACCGGACCCACACAGCCCCAGCAAATGAATCCCCACAACCAACGAGCCCCCCCCCCCCCCACTCCCCACTCCCCACAAACATCCACCCAGGAACATCCAATGTAGAGCTGTCAGTTGGCTGAAATGTGAGCATTTTTAGTAAACATATCGTTATCGTTTGGGGGCAAATTACCTCAGTGCTATAAGACTGGAAGTTGCTTAGCCAGCTAAGATTTTAGTGGAAGTACATCATCACTCAGTGTGCATATTGTCTATTATAGTAAATTAAATAGATGTTAGACAGTCTAAATAGTACAAACGTAAATTACCATGTTATGAAAGGAGAGAAACAATCTCTGAATTTATGACAAGCTGCACAGAATAGTCCACAATCAATATAAATAATTTAATAGCATGTAAATTCCAACAGTTTAAAAAAGCATTAGTTGATTCACACCTTAGATATACTTTATGAAATAATGTTACTGCATGTAAATGCAAAGAGTTGTTCTTCTAAAAGCAGTGTTGAAGATTGTAGTGGTGTATTAAATTATGCAGTCCAAAAATTCATGGATGACTCATATCTAATTAAACGTGAACTAGAAAAAAATATGATCAATCACAACATAACATTTCGCAGCCTGATCATTGTTGCTTTTCTTTTCTTTTTTAATTTATTTTGTTTTCCTCATTGGGGCTTTAAACCCAATCTACTGGACATAAAATGGAAATGTTACAGAGAACCATTCTGAATGATGAGTGGTCGGGCAAATTACTAGGAAGTCAAAGGTAAAAGGTTACTCACCAGTTATTTACTTGTAAAATTGTAAGTCCCGTGTCCTGTGCTAGTTGCTTCTTCTGCTCTTCAGATGGATAAGGGTGCTTCAATTAAAAAAAGGAGGATAGAGATAGAGTGAGGAAACCGAGGAACAGAGAAAAGAAGAAGTGAGGTTACTGTGAGTATTCATCAAGGAAGCAAATATAAATAGCTTCATTTTAGGGAGTCATGTACTGTACTGTCTTTGTCATTTACTAAGTGAAGGAAAACAACCTTATTTATAAAAAAAAGATGTTTAAATGGCTAATCCCATATCACCAATTTGTATCTTGTGGGATTAAAGGCAGAATGCTGAAATCCACATGGCTTTCAGGAAATACATAATCTATGATAAACTTCCCATTTACAATCATTAGTTTGAGAATATTTGTTGTATAGTTCCTGTTGTTGGCAGAGAGATTGTGTTTTCGATTGACATCATTTTACATTATTTGACAAATGATCGAGTGGGTGTGAAAGAGAGACAATGTAGAGTTTTGTTTAGGGTTGAATAGGGCTTGGCCCTCAGTGGCCCCATGGTGGCCCCTGATCCTCTTGCTCTCACTGTGAGTGCAGAGGGAGGGCAGCAGATGGCAGGCAGGGGTGAATGTATAGACAGCACAAGGTCGTGGATGTGCACCGATTTTGGCACTGGCATGGCTCCACCTCCTGTGGTCAATGGTGAACAAAGAGTCCTGTTACATGTATTCTTCTACCGCTTTCTTTATCTGTTTAACAAACACATGACGGTGCTGCAGACATTTTCCCTGCTCACCTTCTGGATTGGTAGCTGTCATTCATCTTATAAATTACTGTAAGCCCCATCCTCTTACATCAATACCCAAATGACAGTCAAAGTTTTCTTGTAGCTCAGTTGTAAGAGCATTTTGTTAACAACGCAAGGTTGTGGGTTCGATATCAGGGGATTGCACATACCTATGTATGTAGGTATAGGATAATGCAATGTAGTCGCTTTGGATAAAAGTGTCTGCCAAATGCATAGATGTAAATCTGAGCTGTGCTCTGGGATCCAGCTTTAAACCCTTATCAGGACCTAGGATTACGTTGATTGTTGCTATTAAGGACATTTAGATAAAGTTTTGAGATCTGTATTGAGAATCTCATGGGCCCATAAGCCTTTCCGAAAGTCTTTAAATCTCAAAGTGCCTTGTTATATAAGACACAGTCATATTTGCGTTAATTACAAATACGTCTATTAGGAAGGTCACTCCCTGTCCAAATAAGCATGCCAATGGAGATCTCTCTATCTTGTTCGAGCCAATCTAAAAGATATAAACTGTAATTTTATACTGAATTTAATGTTCCACCTTACTTTATGACTGGCACCACAGGGGGTCTTTATCACAGATTTCTGAAGAGGTCACAAAAGATAGAGGCTCAGACCATATGTAAAAGCGCCATCCCCAAACCCCCCCCACCCATTTAAAATGTGTCTCAAATTAGACTGCCTCAAAGTAGAAACCAACAAAATGTAATCCAACAGCTTTTATTCAGCCCCAACCCCAGATGAATGCATGATCGCCTGGGTGTTGCAATGGGGCCATTCAAAGGCCAAAGTCCTCTTTACCACTGTTTTTGTCAGAAGACACATTCTGCAATGGGAAAAACGTTTGCTTCACAAATCAGTATGAAAAGGATCTGGGAACAGTGGAGGATAATTCAATCAGGCACTCCTCTTTTCTAAACTCTGAAGGTGGGTAAAAGGGAAAGGATTGATTTGTGTACAATACCTGTGTAGCTCTTAGAAGGTGCAGGAGTTGACATTTTCACAATGTCCAGATATTTAAGACAGCTAGAAACGCCACAAATATTGGAATCTTGAAAATTGTGATGTAACATTCATGCCTTAAAGTGTAAAGTGCGGTAGGGTGACTACAGCCAACAAACTACAACCAGTTTTAACAAGCAAGATGGTTGGGAGGTCCAAGGAACAGATAAAAACATACCCTGCCAGTTTTAATGCAATTTTGATTCAGGCCACTGAGCTACGTACATTGGAGTTCTAATTCTCAAAGAGGCACATACAACACAGGTCAACCCTTGGTCCAAAATACACTTGGATTCTCTGGCCAAGCTAAGATACAATGACATTTTCTTTTTCCTGATATTACCAGGATAAGGAGAGTTAAGCATGTCTTACCGTGAGATGTTGGAAAAGCCACGCCCGCATGATATTGGTTGCTACTTTTGGGAAGATTCCTCTTTTTTTCTGCCGCTTCTTGTCCTGGTCATCCTCATCCCCTGTGCCTGGAGATGCCAAACTGTTATCCAAGCCATCCCCTGATAAACAACAGCATGAAAATGGGGCGAGAAAGCAAGAAGAGCAGAAGATATGTAGAACGTTTATAATGAGAAAAAACATCCCCTTCAGCATAGCACAGATGTCTATTCAGACCGATCATATTGCCACTTACTAACACAATGTGAAACAGCAATGCGGGGGTCTTGATTTGATTAGTAACAGTAACACAAGGACCACAGCAAGCAAGAGTATCCATGCATTGACAGGGAACAGTATTAAACAGAGTGAGATGAAGGGGCATTTATGCCTCTCTCTCGCTCTGTATCAGCGTGAGAGATCTTAAGGAAAGCTCTGCACCAACTCCGGTGCTATTAATTCAATGTAAGTTCTGTCTTTGACATGGGTTAACGAACGTCCAGGCTCCATGCCTGAATGGGGAGTGGAGACTTGCACTGTAAAGAGAATATCTTACTTGCATAATGCAATAGAAAATACTTAAAACACAAGGCAAACGCATTGCAATACCCTTGGTGTTGCTAAGGTAAATTCACCATTAGAGAATGCTTACTGCTTTCAGTGCATGTATTGTACATATGTTGCAAGGTGAGACTGTTAGATAGTCACTGGCTAAATAAAACAACTGAGAAAACACGAACTTTTCAAGGTGCAAAATAATCTATTTAACAAGGAAACATGACCACATAGTCACTTCAGAAAACTTTATTTTTTATTGGTTAAATAAATTTAGCTAAACTTAATAACTTACAGGTATTAACAAACGTAACAACTAGATATTAAAATAGCTAAAGTACTATATTTTTTTCAACAGCATCAGGAATGTAATCCAACACTGTGGTTATCATTACAGCAGCCATCACAATTTAAGGAATGATTCCTGTACACACTTGATTAGCATGCGTTTCTCACTCAAACTTTGCAGTGTATCTGTGGCCTGTTAGAATTGTGTATATTGCTTTATTATAAATTGCTTTATGTATTCTTAATCTCCATTATCTTTTGAACTGTCATCTTTTTGATAAGATTAAGTTTATGTGCATTCCATTTACCTTAAAATCACAGTAAGAACATCCATAGACTAGGCAGGAGGCTGATTTTAAACTAAGGATTCCGTCTTGTCCTCCCTCCCTACACTTTTTTCATGCTTTCCTCCTATCTCTTTTTCACTTTTCCATTAACTGTGCATAAGGCAAGATGATTTCCTTTTAACCATCATGCTTATTTTTCTTGCCCTGAGGGTAAAGATGCCTTGAAAGCCTGCCCAGAGGGTGTGTGAATAATGTATCTGAGGAACTCCTCCTCGGAGGCGGAACAGGAACCCTACTTTTCTTGAGATTGGCCCTGCTGTGTCTCTTTGTTTTGGGGGATGCGTCAATCAAAGGCGACTGTATGCACCATATTCACGCATTAATATTTAAGTTAATGAATAATGAAATTTAAATATAAGGGAGGGGCAGTGGTAGGTGGAATTTAGGCAGACTCATGCTGAGGCTGCAAAATGCCAAGAAAAGTCAAGAGAAGGGTACTACCATAGTTTTTGTCCTCAAAAGACAATTATTTTTCTTCACATGTTTTGGAGTTTATGTGGTGACCAAATGCCAAAAAAGATAAGAGAGGAGAAGGATTTATGATGTGGTTATAAAAACCTACAAGTTGTAAAGTTAATTTTTGGAAGTTGTGAAAACGCTTTTGTAAAATAATTAAGAAGAAATAAAGAATGACACATAGAAAAAAAACAATCATTCAAATGAAAGTAAAAGAAAAATAAGTAGATAAAAAGATAAATAAAGAGATAAATAAAGCCAGGATCATTATATCTAAGGATGGGCTGAAACAGCCCACTTCCACCCAATGCCTTTTCTCCTCCTGTTCCAGAAAACGAAGGCCGCAGGGCTGATCCAACTCAACGCTAATTGTTTCTGACTGTTCCCTGGCAACTCGGCCTATGCTGCCTGAGCGACTGCACTCTCTTTAAAGACTGCTGTTCTCTGCTCCCAGAGCCCTACGTCACTCCCCGGCCAGGGAGCTTGCACACGCAGCACAGAGGGGGGCCACAGCAGCCTAGAGGAAGGCTCTAGGCCCTAAGGCTGTTTAGGAAAAAAACATTACCCTAAGACATTGAGAAGAGACTTATAGCTTCCATTTCTCACCAATTTTTCATAGTCCTGCAGTTCAACTCCATGTCACACCAGTATCTTCAGACATATGGAAAAAACAAGGTCCAAAACTCAAATGGTAATTGTTATACTGAAGCTGATAATTAGTTGAATTTGATATAGATGAATGTCATGGAAACAAAGAGGTCAAGTGCAAACTAACTTGCTCTGATGACTGCCACCCCACACACATCAGAATAAATCCTGTTTGCTTGCTTAATAAGCTCACTGTGACCTCAATCCATCACTAATTTCTCCAATGGGGGCCATAATTCCGACTACTGGATGCAGCAGACTGGATAACTACTAAATGTTCTTGACAAATACAGATGCTTTTTTCCTCGCTAATCACTTTGCCCTAAGCATATTGATTAGATGCTCTTGTCCCCTGTGGCAATGCTATCATGATCTGATAGACCATGGAATTGGTATACACGGTTAACACATAAAACACTGCAGCATGGATGGTATTGGTTATGTTGTGTTATACAGAGGCATAAGCTCTTGCCACTTGTTGCACCACCATGCTCATGCAAAAACCATGCTGGGATTTAACTTTTACTGAGGGTTCAAATATAGATGTTAACATCCTGTCTCAGCCTGTGTCTTTCAGTAACCATAGAGGTGAACATTGGGTTGGAATGTCCTGCAGCTTCCCTTTGTTCCCTTTTTGGCCTTTGTGATGGTCATTCCAACATACACGTTTAGGATAGCTGTGTAACCCCCCCCTCAAAATAAGAGGCGCACCAACAAACTTAGGTCATTGATGGCCTCACTCTCTTCGCTTCTTCTGACCCAGTAACCTAACCTGACATACAGAAGATCCTGACATGTCTCAACAACATGGGGATCCCTCTTCAGGAGACAGGTGCTTTGAAGACGGCCAGTAATTTCTGAACTCGAGCTGAGTGACTAATGTAAGATCCCACCCCAATTAACTTGTCATTGAAAAAGATGTTTGCTTAACCCATCTCTTGAATGATGAAAGCAGGGACAACAAACCAAAGTCACTCCTGGAGGAGCAGTGGCATGTGTTAACTTCTTTTCTGGTGAGGCACAAATGTCAAACCCGTCGTGTGTGGCCCTTAATGTAAAAATATGTGTTCGGTGTGTCATGTGAACCTATGTGCAAAGTCTGCATCATGTCAAAATACGTGCCTGCTGCAGACGTATTAAGTGAGTATTTTGTGAACGTGAGCATCTCTTTTATCATAAACGCTTTCAACGCGTCTGCAACAGGCATGTATTTTGACATGATGCGTGATGTACAAAGGTTCACATGACACACCAAACAAATTTTGATATTACGAGCCACACACATGAAATGCCAAACACATATTTTGCATTCCTGCCTCCCCAGAAGAGATGTCACTGCACACCAATGTGAAGTAATCGTACGTAGACGTTCCTGATCCCAAACTAAATTCTGCCTCTGATCACCCCAGATATTACCTCTCCATTATGACTAGTATTTGAATTGTTCTGTCCTTCATGATGGCAGGGGTCATTAATTTCCCCTTTCTCAATGGAAGGTCTTTGGGATCAAAAGGTTGTGGTCTTTGACTGTTCCCCCACTCTTTAAAAAAAAGCCTGGTGATGCCACCACACTGATGCTTTTCTTCAATTCAGATAGAGTAGCAATACATAAACATTACTAGCATTTAATTAAACATAATTTCCTGCTATGTCAAACATCTATTGTGGGTGTTTAAGAGACACTTTGTGATGGGACTTCATACTGCTTCAGACTAAGTGTATTATAACATAAGCAGTAAGATGTAGCTGAGTAGTAATTACGGTTTACACTCATACCCTTTAAACCATGTACATTTTATAAATATACATTCTCCTGAATTTTTTTGTAATAACTCAAAGTTCTCAAATTTTAAATAATTGATTAAAATGAATTAATTAAAATGAAGGATTATGCCCTTAACTGATGCCTTTCCTACCAGATATAGTATAATAGTAAATCGAGTAAAACCTTCTTACCAAGTTCACTGCTGTTATCTCCACTCTGGGAAGCATGTCCCCCGCTTGAAGGTCCTGGGGTGCCAACTGAAGGAGTGGAGTGAGTGTCGTCCATGTCTCTCCAGGATGTTGGATTCTGAGGGTCAGGTAAATGCCAAATTATCTCCATCGCACATCAAGAACAGATACATAACACAATTGATCCACAGAGAAACAGGCTAAATTAGTAGTGAATATAGAACAAAGCACAGCAAGTTTGTTTAAAGACCTTACATCACCCTGTCTGTCCCATGAGACTCCTTTGCGAAATTAGAAAAAAACTAAACAATTAGCTTTCCTTAATATCAAGACAACTCAGGAATATGATTCAAAATGCAAGCCTGTATAATGAACTGTATATGACGTCAAAAAAATCTCAGTTTTTAGTGCCACAGAATATTTAAAAGAAATATTCACTCTAATCTTAAGCCTTCCCCTAAAATAGTTTGACTTGTAACAGAACTCGCAAAATGTAAAGTTATTTTCCACAAATCTCAGATTTGTTCCTGTGACAGGAGGTGGTGTGTTGATAATGGGAAGCACATCTGTAAAGAACACACAGTTGGTCTCTGAGTAAAAGAAGACTCCCCTTCTGCTTGACAATAACAATCTTATCAGTTCAAAGACAATGGTGCATTCACGTGCAAATGTAACGCTGATCATTAGAGCTAACAGAGGGGTGAACAGTTAGGGGGTAAATTCTGACCCTCCGCAACACCTGCACCCAACATGATGTGCAAGATCATTGCCATCCTCATTGCCTACTTCTTCTTAAATAAACATGTCCTAGGGCTATGCCTTAATGATATTATGAGGGCAAAGAAAAATGCATTTAGATAATATTGTTTTAAAAAATTGCATTTGTAACTAAGTAATAACTAATTTTCACTCTTTGTGTATATGACTAGAATAATTCTGGAGACTAATAAAGCAGAATGCCAAGAAAACAGACCTGGAAAATGCACAACTGAGACAAGACAAATATTGTGAAAAACACCAAGAACATATTTTTGGGAGGTCTGTTCCTAATTTTGAAAACAAAAACATAAATGCTATTTTACCTAATTGTTTGAATCAGTGAAACATCATTAATTATTATTATATATTTTTTTTACGTGACATACAGCCATTTAAACCTGTTACAGTTATTATTCGAAGCAAACAATAATGAAATAACAAAATAACAAAGAAATGAATATTAACATAAATGATTGAATATAACGTTGAAAACGTTGAATACATTTTGGAGGCAAAATATGGGCTTTTAACATGGACATCAGCAGCGCTTACTGCGTAAACAGCATAAACAACTTCGCTCATGTGTCAGTCTAGCTTGGAATAATTTCATGATGATACAGGCATGCAATTACAACTCACGCGATCTGCAATATTTGTCGAGGATCCTGAGAGGTCATCGAAGTCTGATTTGCATCCATCACGTTCATCAATTACCAGGTCTATGGGCATTTTCCCCTTTAAGCAGCTTATATATCGATGACAAAAGTTGTCACAAAGCTCGTGCACCTGATATGAAATAAATTAAAACTAGTTAAATTATGATAGAAAGCATTAAATCATTGGCCTACAGTTGACTTTGAGGTCTTCATTTGTACAAAACACATAAACACATACCTTTTCGAGTTCCAAGAGATGAAATCGTAATACTTGTATTGACTGTATCATCTATACAAATAAATTAGATAATTAAACACATGAAACAATTAAACAACTAAAAAAAACAATAATAACCGGCTAGATATATTATTATTTGTGTTGTAGCTGTTGTTTAAACGGTAATTAGTATTAGAATTACGAGCTATGGCGTTCAAATAAAAGGTTTTGGTTTTTTTATTGTCATGTTATTACAATAACAGAAGTCTAAATAGGTTTCTCCAGAGTCGATGCTTTGAGGGTGCCCTAGGCAAAGACCCCCACGCCCCCTGATAACACACGGCCTCATAAATCACTAAGCTTCCATTATTTTCGACAAAGAATCCGCCAACAAAGCTTTGAAGCAAACATGCACATTCACGTACAACTACTGCGCGAGATTTATCTAACAACAATTTACACTCACCAAATTGTCCAACTCTGGGTTAGAAGAAAATAACGGCTTCTCTGCCCGTATCTAAGAGACATTTTAATCACAAAAAGTATATTTAAAAAAAAAATCACAGCTTCAGAAAAATATATCATAGCCAGTAACGCATTTACATAATTTTGAAAGCCAATTTCACCGCAAATTAATCAGTGTTGTTCAGTAAAACCATATCTGTAAAACTCATATGGTATTTCGCATAGTTTGTTGGTCTGTTACCTGTTTGGCAAACACAGCGATGTCTTCGTTAAAAGAGTCAGATGAGCACACATCTCCACCAGCGACACCGGGCTCTCTTGGTGTGCATGTGGCAAGCTCACACTTCTCAAAAACCAGCGCCAAGAGGGGAAATAACGGGTGCCTTAAAGAAATGGCTATTGTTTTTGGTAAATGCGCACATGATACAAACGAACCAAAAAATCAAATAAAAACATTGGATATTAATGTTTATGACTACACTATATTTTATAAAGTAATTACTTTCACACCTCTCATTATCACACTGTTGTTGCACTGTGCATGTGGGGTTGAGTGAAAGATATACACTCATTACATTAAGTGCTGGGTTGTTTTTGACCCATGCTGGGTACATTTCGGACAGAAGACTGCGTTAAAAATTACTCAATATTGGGTCTTTTCAACCCAACTGCTGGGTTGTTTTCACTCAATTTTGGGTAAAGATAAACAAACAATTGGGTTAAAAATAACCAGTAATTTGTAGAATGTAGGTATTTATTAGAATAATAATGCAGCACTTTTTCAAACAATATTGGTAGATTTACCACCCTTGTGTAATATACCTCTTAAACTGACTTCTGTAGTTCAGTTTTAAACAAAGTTTAATAATACGGCATACTATTTAAAGATCGAATTAAACTAAAATCCACTAGTGAATGTTGTTTATCAAATAACAACCGTTTCCGTTTTAATGTCTAGATCATATGTACAGTATTGCAAGTAGCCTACCCATAAATTTGGTCCTTGTCTCGTTTAAGTGCATCGTTGACAGCTGAGCCCATGCTGCTGGGCATGATACTGTGTGGTGCATGGGCTCCGTAGTGCTGGTTGGCATGTGGTGGTGGGCCGTGGTTCAAGTGGTGAATTTGCGGCAGTGGCCGCGGCGCGTGTGGATCACCATATATCGATGTCGGAACCCCGACTCCTTCCATTCCCCCTCCGTAGTGACCAAGGTCTTCGTACTATATCAAGAAGAGACATAATTGTATTGTTAGATAACTTAACGGTTCTATTACTTAGGAATATATAGCAAATATTTAAAAATTAAGGAAAATTTACAGTTTAACATAGTTAGTTCACGTGTACAGTTAGACAAAGTGTTTGTAAGTGAACATACCCGCTGAGCCATCAGCATATGAAGATTTTGTTGATGTAATCGAATCTATGCGATTATCCCGCAATGAAGCAATAAGTGTGTATTAATTCCTTTTGTGCATCCAGTTTAAGAGCAATGAGCTGTGGGTAATCCGTTGAAGTGACAAACCATATCCTGTAAAGAGTTTCTGGTTTACTTTTAAACTGTATTGCCAACTACGCTTTGAGGTAAATAAATATTGGACACCACAAATTCCTTATATTTAAAATGTCAAAAATTGTGTTCTTGTTGTCAGATGAAGTCTAGCATTAGCAAATACCTTTAAATCAGAAATAGTTTTTATATCCTGAGACGTTCGCATTTAGCATGGCATCACAGCTTGGTGTTAGTAGAAAGAAAAACTATCCGCATCTCATGTTCATTCGTGACCCACGCTGGAGTTAAGTTGATGGTCGGTGCAGGTTCCACTTAAAGCAACTGATCCCCTGATGATAACTGGGGAACGTGGTAGGTGTTACCAACCCGACACCTCTACATAAAGCAAGAGAAAGAAGAGCGCATTGACTACGAGCAGCCAGCGAGGGTTCACATTGGATACGCGCTCCATGACGCACTGTAACATCCTTTACCAGTTTTGTTAATATGGGTGGAGTCTCTATATTTTTGAAAGTGCTAAAATCAGATCATTGCACTAAGTGGACTTTTTTAACGAATTCAAAGCATCACAACATTTGAACCTAAAAAGATAGACCTTAAAAAATGTATACTTCGTTTAAAATGTAGTCTATCCGTCCGAGTGTCATATAAAATAATATTGAATCTTATTGTTTTCCCTTACAAACCTACAGTCGACACAAATAAATCCAGCAGTATCTTTTTAAATAATAGCAAACAAACAAATGTCTGTATTTGTCTACATTTAGCTTTTATTAATAATCTCTTGCACTTGTCTTTATATGTATATAAATGTATGAAATATAAGTAATTGTATTTTTGGAACATTAAGAACAATTGTTGTCGGTCGAGAGCAAAAAAGTGTCCAAATAAAATAATTATTATTACTACTATAACAGTATTACTATTAGTAGTGGTTTAATTATTACTGTTGAGACCAAATGATCTCCGACTTCTCCTAACTCTGCTTTATATTTAATCTTATTGAGTTAATAAAATCGACAGAGGAAAAACCTTAGCTAATTTTACGTGCCAAACCATTTACTCTGTTGTAATGGATTTCATAGTTTAAATATGTGTTTGACTTTATTTTGCAATAAGAAATAAAATTAAGAGTTTATTTCCAAGCACAAACATGTTTTTAATTGTGCATTCCAATTAAAATCAATCAAACTTGGTTTATTTTGATTTAAGCCATAATAACTAACACAATAAATCAATGAAAACATGATAATGTAATACAAAACGGAGTTCTCATTTTGAAAAAAAATATATAATCGATTATACAATTGATATAATATGGTATAAAGAATGAGAATTAAAAAATCTGAAAAAGTCTTTACAAAACCTAGTTAGTCTTTAGGTTTTCTAAATAAAACCTTCTACATAATGTTAATAATAGTCAGTAAAATATATTTTATACTTACTGTGTAATGTCACGCCAAAGATTGAAATAAATCATGGTTTAAATCAAACTTTCCAGTGATTTATTTGGGTTCCTGCTTCATCATTCATTTAAAAAATCAAAATTTTTAACAACATCTCAATTTCCGAGAAGATCCCCATTTAATTACATAAAAAACTACGTTAAGAGGGTTTGTGTGTGTGTTATCAATAATCTGAACAACTCTTATTTAGACTAAGAATTCCTGCAAACCAAAAGATTAAAAAACTACAATAAGGTTTACAATGACTGGGGTACGCTACTGACCAGCAAGTTCATAACTGCATTAGGATATTTGATAGCACGTGGAGTAAAAGCGAAATACTTATATAATAATAATTATAATTATAATAATAAATAAATAAAGGATTTCGTAAACTACCTTTGCTGATAGGGTGAGGATGTGTATCTAAACCGAGCGTTTCTTTCCAGTACTTCAGATCCAACCAGTCTTCTGCAAACCTGCAGATAGGCTTCAATACCACGCCTCCTGTGCGTTCCACTGCAACAAAGTAAGTTTACCTTATACCACCACCTAGTGGTGCATCTTTATTTCAAAAACAATCTTTTTATGTATTATATTAAAGAGGTTAGTGCTAGGTATCACAAACATAAATACACTCAAATACGCGATCCATGACAATATTATATGAAAAAATCCCGAATACATAAAATATCAAATAATATTGTAGGCCTACTTAAAATAGTTATAAGTGAATTTAAATGTTCCAAAGCAAAGGATGAGAGTTTTAATGTTCCAAAGCAAAGGATGAGACGTTGTTTCGAACCGACACATGGGGTTTGACTTGAGAACCTATCATCTTCTGACTAGTTTTGAAAAGGCCAATGAAATTGGCGAATGATATTTGCATGCGGGACTCCGCCCCGTATATCCGGGAATAAACTGAGACGGCGTGCTGCATTCATTCACCTTTTGTGATTCGGAGCCTTCAATCTATGATCTACTTTTTTTAAAGAGCAAGGAGGGGGACGGACACATGTCATGAGATGTCCCTTGCAGCATCGGAGGGCGACTTCAGGTCATGGGTTTCGATCCCAGGGATTGGACATACATAGAAACAATTGTATAATATACTGGAATGTAAGTTATATTGTCTTCTCTCTCTTGGTCATTAGCTGACAGAGGCTAATATTTACCAATGTTCTAATACAGAATAAAATCAAACCGCAAACATCTTATTATTGTGTTTATCAGTATGTTCCCATAATTTATAAAGAATATGATAATTGTGGATGAAGATGTCTGAAAAAGTTTGAACTGTCTTAAAGAAGGACGTTTAAAGCTATGATTTAATTCATGTTTACCTTGAACAGACGCTTACTGAACGCATTCTTTTTTTATGGCAGGCAGGCTTGCTGGCTTGTGTTAATAGGACTTACCGCCATCTACTGTCCTTGTGTTCTTATTAGTGGTGGGCCGTTAACGGCGCAGTGAGACTCTTATCGCGCGATATAAAAAAATGTCGCCGTTAATCTATTCTCAAAGTTGGGTTGGGAGCTGGGTCTATACTACGCAAGTTATGATGACTTTCACCTTGATATTTTAGCGCGGATGTATACCAGCTTAACTGCACTGTACGGAAGCACACACGTTTTCCAAATATAAAAGTAAAATATGAGACGTCAAACATAAGATCAGATATATACCCAACAAACATTGGTCCGACGGCAACGTCGTGTCCCTGGCCTAAAATAGTCGCGGTAGGACGGCATAAACCGGTAAAAATATGTGACATATAACATTTCCTAAAAATGCATTGAGATACATTTGTACATGTCAACAGATCTCTATGGGTTGCATGTATGATTGTTACTTTGACTTTAGCTACGTGTAATTATATAAATATTGAAGCGGTTGAAAGGGCGTCCTCTTGTGACGTCCTCTACACGTGCATTTTTAGTCCATCGTGACCCTTTGTAAAGTTCTTATGAAATAAGCAAAATAAATTGTGCTTACCTTGCATAATACTGCAATGATTCATTTGAGTGCCCAATTAGTTATAAAAAATGTTGTGATAGACGTCCGTTGACGTTACACGTCAAACAACACCCATTGCAAAAAGCAGGAAATCTTTTTTTTAAATACACGATCATTTGTATTCATCTTAGTTAAATGACACATTTACATATATAATGTTATAATATCTGCTTTCACAATTTAAAGTGGATGATTGCCAAAACTATGCTGTCAAAATCGGTGATTCATACTCCACTCCAGTTGGTGGCGGTAATGCGCCTTCAGTTGATTTACCATCCGCAAAAAACTCTAAAGAAGAAGAAGACTCGGGAATGGCGGTGTGGTTTATTTCGAAAAGTGACGGAGTTATACAAATACTACTGTTGGGTAAGTGCATTTTGTTTAGTTTTATTAATGTGGTTGAGTCTTACTTGTTGGACACGAAGGAACTGAAAGAAAAGTTGCGCACATTGTCAACTGCCATGTAGTTTGTGTTTGGCAGAAATTAGCTAGCAGGCTAAAAGGTAGTTTAAAGTTACGCTAGTTTCTACACTTGAACTGTGCTGTGTAACGTTAATGCTTCTTGCTAGGATATTGATAGCAAAATCATTAATCCCCCAAACTGCTAACTCGTTCCCTGCCACAGTTATCTTGTCATTTAAAAATCAACCGATCACTGCCAAAGACAAGTTATTATTCATTACAGAAAATGTATTGTGAGCCATCAAAGTTTAGAGAACATGTTAAAAAACGCTGAAGCTGGCTCAGAACTTTTTTTGTAAAGGCTGGTGGGTAAAGAGCTAACGTTGGCTGTGTTTTGTGTCAGTTACAATTAACATTAAGTTGAGTAATTTCATGCAACTACAGGAACAATGTGTAAATAAATCAGGGGTTCCAAACCTTCTTCCTTTGGGACATCCGCCCTAATTATTTGTATTAAACACAAAATGTGACAGCAAGTGTCACATTCAGTTTAGAAGTAGTCATGTGTCCAGGTGTGTGTACATATTAATGAACAGATTTTTCTTTCAGGATTCCAAAGGAATATTTTCCATGCTTTTCGGTTTTAAAGATGAACTTCAGTGAATATCTGGCATTCTGGAACATGGCAAGTCTACATCTTCTATTAAGAGATTCCATTGTGACAAAGAATGTGTGTGTTTGTGCGGATGTAGTTTGTGTTTGTTTGTTTTTCTCTATCTCTTTCTCTGTGTAGATACAAATATTTGGGTAGTAAACAAAAGAACCATAGTGACAGCAACAAATCTGAAAACAAAACTGTAATTTTTCTGAGGTGAAGTAATCCGGAGTCATTTATTTCACAGAATCACGTTAAATGCATTTATGGTGAAATTCATTATGAGGGGTGGTGGTCAACTTAAAAAGAAGCCATTCAAAGCTATACTATGTAATTCAAGGTAATTTTGGCCTTATGACATTGCAAAAATCTCTTGTTCCTTGTCTATTTTTTCATTTATGTAATTTTTATTTTCTCTATTTAGTGGACTTCTCTGTAAGAACATCAGGTTTTACCAGAAATACCACTTTTACAAAGTTTACAGGGTCTTTCTCAAGGGCACCGCTAATCTAACATATATTCTTTGTCACAATCTAGACTCTTCATAGAAGATGAAGACTTGCCATGATCAAGAATACCAGCTATTTGCTGAAGTTCATCTTTCAAAACGAACAGCATGGAGTACAGTACTCATCAGGTGCTTTTGCTACCCTTAAATAAATTTATTCTAGTGTTATTAGTAACTTTTATTGACATTCGGTTATTCTAGAGAAGAATAAAGTGTAACACATGTTAATTACAATCTTGTATGTAATTTAAATTTAGTTGTGGGATAATCTGACATTTTCTAAATAAATTAATGTAATTTACCTCAAATTTTGCCTTTGATCTTTTTTCTACTTTTTTTAATATTCATATTCTTTTCTCTCACTCAGATGCTGTGAACAGGTGTAGCCCAAATGCAACAGATTCAGACTTTGATGCAGCAATGGCAGATCACCTGAAGCACACTGGGGTTGATGGATACTTGTTTTATGGCTGTTTTAACAGTAATACAAGACTGTTAGGAAATAATTTGGTAGTGCCATAGCTCTGACTTTTAACCATTAATGGTGGAACACATGAATCACACTCCCGGAAGAGCCGGTGGTCGGGGACCAAGAAAATGAGTAAACATTTTGAAAAAAATGGACTAAAGTAGTGTCATATGTTTTTGTAATACTGTACTTTTGTCATTTTCATGTTTGATTAATGGCTGCTAAACATCAATGTTAAACTCCATTGCTTTCGAGATTCTACTATTTTTATTTTCTTGTTTGAATAGTAGCTGTCAAACAAATGGAAGACCATTCAAAAATGTGATGTTCACTATAAAATATGCTGTGCTAAATTAAAACACTAAATTTTGCCTAAATCCACAAATAAAGTGTTATTGTTTGTGATGTGCACGTGATTGAAACGTTTTATAGACGTTCAGGTCAGACCGGACCGATTTTGGACCTTTTTAGAACTTAAGTCAATTTAAGACACGTAAACCTTAATACATAATTGCTTGCCTTGCACGATGTTACACAACGCGAGTTTGATTATATTTAACGCATTCTTATATATACGCTTATATTAAGCAGCTACACATCTAATAGACGTCCGAAAGAGGATACATTTGGACATCCAGGGACGGGCAGAAAAGACGTGGAAATCACGTTCAGATGACGTCAAAGACGTCGGTTCAACTTTCATTTCGGAACTATTTTTCAACCGTGACGGGACGTGTCGAAATGACGTCTTTTCAACGGTCATCAAACGTCTAAATGTTTGTTGGGTAAGAACTTCTTATATATCTGATCTGAACTTCTTATATATCTGATCTTACGTTTGACGTCTCATATTTTACTTTTATATTTGGAAAACGTGTTTGCTTCGCTGTGACATTAAGAGAATGGATTTAGGTTGTTACCATTTAACGACACAGAAAAATGGCGGCCTCAGAGTATAACTATTTTTTTAAGTTCATGAATACTGTGAAAGTTACACTGTTTTTTATTTTACATTCATTAAGTAAATGCCATTGTTAATATATTAAGCCATCGCTCCTTTTAAATATTGACATCAAATGGGATAGCAAATGGGTTTAAAACATATTAGGTCCTAAATACTTGAAGATGACACCCCATCGCTTTTCTGCACGACTATCAATTTTAACGAGGAAGGACCAAAAGCAATCGACTCCGGCAAATAAAGCAGGCGGTTGGTAATGTCGCAGCCGAGCAGAAGGTAAGTCAGCCATAATGGGTAAAGTCGGCTTGGCTCTCCACTTCTAGCACTCCACACATACTCTCTGATGTTGTTTGATGGCTTGTCTGACTTTCAGGATCCAGTAATGGCAGCGGAGTTCTGTGAAAACCCTGTCCGGGCCAGCATGTAGTAGACGCTCATAAAAATGCCTTATAAGTTAAGTCACCCTATGGCGAGGGTCCACAACCACTTGGTTCACAATTTGCCACACACATGGATCAGTCCAAGTGCTTGGTCAAAATCTGGTGCGAGTGTATTCAAATGGCTAGCTGCGGGCACATGTTTTGCTGTTCTCAAGGCCTTAAATTCATCTGGGAAAGACACTTCCTGGCACCATCTTACTATGAGCACTTCTACACTCCGGTGATCTGGGTATTGCGTACCTATGTCTTGTGTGGCCACCCTGTGAAGAAAGAAGGTCCTTCATCAGGGGAATCAGCCAGGGGGAGTTTCCCGCAGAAGAGACAAGAAAAGAGACAAGAGAAGAGACAAGAGAAGAATGTAAGGAAACTGGCCTACCCAGAGCACAATGGATTATAATAAACATATAAAGAAGTACATTAACATTTTACCTAAATAATGTTTACCTTTAAGCCTGTTATGAAAACATCCACGTTCCAGTTGACTTTCTCTTGAATAGAATGATCCATTAATATTAGCTGTTATTCTGCACGCTGTCAGTGGGGGGGGGGAAGAAGAGTGGGATCTAGTACAGAAAGTGAAATACAGTCTTAAAAAATAATATTATAAACGTTAACACAACTCTTAACTAATTCGACACACTCGGGAATAAGTATAAGTCTAAAAAGAGCAACAATTGTTCGTCTCATATACCCAAAATTAATTATATCGCATTGTTAACCACTAACGTTATAAGAGCGGCTACTCCCGAGGCAATGGCCGAGATAGAGCTGCTCTCCACGGAGACACGACCGCTGACAGCCTGAAGCTCACACCTCCGACAGCGTCTTAACACAATCTCAAAGAGGCGTTATGTTTATATATAAATCACGTATTTGTGTTCTTAACAACTACATTCTCGTCTAAAAGACTATTTAAACTAAGTTCCCTCACCGAACATTAGCGGTATTTAAAATAAAAAAATTGCTGGATGTTTGCTTTTTACACGACGCTCTCTCGTGTCGACCTTAAACTAAAATCAAGATGCGTTACTGAACTAAATGACTCATACGAGTCAGAAATTTCAAAGGGAAATGTTCACCAAAAATGAAGTTTAAATGATTAAAAAGCTGTAAGAACAACGTGGGCATAACGTTACAGACTAGCTATACAAAGCTAACGAAGCTAGATTGTAACGTTACTTTCAAACCTAATGCGAACAGCCGAATTTTGTATACTTTTGCATTTTTTTTGTACAGTAATAGTTTTATACATTAAAAACTCGTAAAACATACCTTTTCTTCTCCGAATAACAACTTTTCGAGATGAGGTGAATCAAAATGCCCGCGAAGGTAAAGTTTGTCTGATGCGTAGAGGAGTGGGAGGGGTTTACTCTCTCAACTGTCACTCAATTGGACCAGACTGGTAACCCAGCGTTTGGGTTACTCAAAAAATGACCCAACACTGAGAAAATAACCCAACAAAATGACCCAACAGGCTCAACCCAGCTGTTGGGTTAAACAAATAACCCAGCATTTTTTAGAGTGTAACAACTCTTTTTTTTTACCTCATTTGAAGTCATATTTATGCAGTACAGAAGAGCAAATTATAGTGACCTATAGTGACATTCCACTTTAGACAATTTACATCTTTGTTCTTCATTCAAATTTTTCAAAAGATGCTGTAATACAATTCATTAAAATGGAAGGAAGGAGTCGGGAACCGGACCCCTGGCGGCCGGCGGTGGCTCCTCCGGGAGTCGAGGCGGGTTCCCCGCCCCCTGCTCCTCCCCCTTGGGCGGACGGACGCAGGCTCCGGCCTCTGGCAGGCGGTGGCCGCACTCGGCACTTCCACCTCCTGCTCCTCCCCCTCACGGACGACCGCCGGCGAACAAAACATGAACATAAATACAAATACAAACACAAACACAAACACAAACACAAACACAAACATAACATAACATAACATAACATAACATAACATAACATAACATAAGTTCGGGCCCGGTCCTCTCTCCTCGACGGTCCGGTCGCTCGTTCCTTTTATATGCTCCCATCTCCTACGTGATTCGAGGCCGGTGTGCGCACAGCTGGCGCTAATTCACAATTACTCACTGGACTCGAACCACGGTCTCGCCCCGCCTACTCTACTACAGATGCATTAAACAATTACGCATGTTATTGGTTTGATTAGAAAATATAATAAAGCTATTGTTTAAGAAGAATTTAGGCATGCTTGGCAAAAATGTTCACACAACACATATTTTGGAAGTCATAGCCCAGGAGACTAAAAAATATTCTGTCTACAAAATATTCGATTAATTAAATAATATTTGAAATTTAAGTCTACGTTTTATTTCCTTTGAGTTTGAATATAATACCTAAATTCAAATAAAAAAAAGATCCAAAGAGGCCCCTAAGATGAAAGTTAAAAAATTGCAACAAACCATTCTTGGGGTCAGTCCTTTAAGGATTCTGTATTTTTATTTAAATAAATTCCCTGGTTGTAACAAGGTTACACGGATGAGGACAAACAGAGACGCAAAAGGTATATTCCAAGGGTTTAATAAAACAAACGCAGGAGCAGGAGTAGGAGCAGGAGCAGGAGCAGGAGCAGGAGCAGGAGCAGGAGCAGGAGCAGGAGCAGGAGCAGGAGCAGGAGAACAGGGGAGACACAACCACGTTTACAATACAATAACCGACAAGGAGCTGATGAACACACAGGGCTTAAATACGTAGGGAAAACAGAATCAGGTGTGGGACTAATTAACAATGACGAGGGACAGGTGAAAACAATAAACAAGGCAAAACACATGGGGAACACATGCAGGGGACAGGCTGAAGTGGTTCACTGGTATGGTGTACTACAACTCATGTTTTCATGATTTAATCTAGCGTGAAAATTATCTAAAAAGCAAATATTGTATAAGTATGCCCCTGGACATTTCTTTTCACCACTATTTATGTACAGAAATTCTTGTGGAGCCGTCCACGGAGCAGAAAATAATCAATACTCCCAATTACAAATAGAGTGTAAGGCTGTGTTAAATGTCATGTTACCAAACCAGAAAACTGGTGCATTACATCTGCTTTTGCTTCTGGGGTAGCTGGCTATAGAAAGGCTTGCAGGTTGACCAAAAATATAGGTTACAATCCATCCTTGCTCCACATCCTTTTTTCACCAACAACTGCTTGACTAGGAATAGGCAAGTGAAAGTTGCATAAAAGGTTGACAAGTTCTCACAAATTGACAACCCCGTCTTTTTCAAATCTCACAAATGGTGTGTTGAATTTTCTTAAAATATATGTGTAGCATTTTTGCATCAACCTTTTTAAGTAAATTCAAGTTAAGGAGATTTTCAGTTAAAATAACAAGAAATATGTGAGTTCACGTGACATTCTTTTGATTCAAAAATTATGTAACACCAGTTACCTCAACTTGTAGTGCTTATATAGGGTGTACATAAATTGTTAAATTCATTTAACTTTATGTTCGTGTAGCATAAAGTATATTATTATAACAAAGAGTTTTAAAATAATTGATGACTGGTTCTATGTCAGTCATTGAAATAACTTGATTCTCCACAGAAGCACACAACAAATTGAACTGTTGACGTGTGTCTTGCTTATAGCCTTTATGGTAACTTCACAGAAAACGGTTACTCACAACAGAACAAAGACTCTTGGTTAAGGATGTAACCTCTGTTCCTTGGTGGAGGGAACGAGACGTTGTGACAATAGATGGATGTTCTTCTGAGCCTTTGATCCTATGATCCAATTTATGATCTACACTGATATTCTGAATTCTAAACAACGTGGTGCAGCAGACTGTCCCTTCCTCATCACCTACCCTGGGTGTCTCGCCAGTTCCAGAAGTGTTCAGGTTTTCTTAAACAGCTAATTTCTCGAGTGCGGCATGTCCCAATGTTGTCATGGGTGCAACACACTCGGCGAGGAAGGTGGTGGACACAATGTCTGCCTCAAGTGCTTGGGTGTCTGGCCCGCTGCAGCAGTGGAGAGAGGCTCTCAGGCTCAGAAAGGGAACCAAAAATACTAAATAGATCTTAAATCTCTTTGTACATCTTATTAACAACTATATAGATGCCCTAAAAAAAAAGCATGAATAAAGAAAATGTTCAGGTGCAATGGCTTATGTATATATTCCTTTCAGCATTTTGTACTTTTTAGGTCATTGCACTATACATTTATGTTGTGATTACTTAATTTTAAATGTAACTCAAATTTTTCTTTAAGCTACAAATGGTATAAACATTTTGTAACACATTATGCTTTGTGTGACAAACAAGTCACATTTTTTGAGTAAGCCGAGTCCAGGCAATAAAAAGGCTTTACTTTTCACTTGTAAATTCCAGTGACATTTACATGGAAATTCATGGTTCTAACATCTGCTTAGAACCAATTAGGATGCTAGCTGTTAATAATGAGGAGGCAATACTGGTAACATTATCTGGTTGAAAATTGCGTTCACCGCAGGATGTCGATCAAGACTCCGGGAGACAGTATCGAGTTGAACAAGTTTACTCCATTTCAGACATGAGTACAACAGCACGGTATGGCATACAGGTTATATCCAAATGCAATACACCGTTGAATATTGAGGTAGGTTTAAGTAGCTGGGTCTGTGAGTGAATTAGTTGTTCTAGATAGAAACAATACAAGAATAGTCACTCATTACAATCTAGCACAACCTCAATACCAAACATAGTAAGAAGAAATTACACAAACAAAGGAATACAACAGTATTTAAAGGGTTCTTATAGCAACTGTAGCAAGTACCGAGCTCAATAAACAGGTGCTCCATACAGCCATAGCGGCTACTATATGCTAATAAGCTTATATCAAGCGATACATGGTTACTTCAGAACTCACAAGCTTACATAAAGAAAAGAGAACTTCGCACAACAGATAAAGCGGGTTAGACTATATAGATGAGCAAACTACAGGCAAATTAAGCATATTAATGAACCCAATTTATATTTTCTTTACTACAATTGTTTCATTTAGAAGATATGAGGACATTTTGAAGTTATAATAAAAATGAGTAGTTGTATGAGCTATACAATGCCCATTTGTTTAATGAATAAAAACTCCAGCCAAAGGATTTACATTTAATGGCCTCCAGTGCAATTCCGTTTTTCAACATACAGATAATATTTTCCACATGCAGATAATGCATCATTTTAAATAAACTGACACAGAGACACATTGTAACTCAACTAGTCTACGTTTCTGTATTTTCTTGCTATCTGCATAGTAGATCATGTATGCTGGACTATTCCTGTCATATCCCCCAAAATCTGCCTTTTTCACACCTTGAGTCCAGCTTTCCTTTGTCGTGTTGGTAAGCGTAACATGCTAATCTAAACTTCTGCATCCTCGAAATGTTCGGTTGCCTGCCTGTTAACATGAAGTATGCTGTCTGTTTAGTTCTGTTGTTGAAACATCTGTTTCTTACTACAGCAGCTGTCTGGACTGCATAGGTCCACAGTATTTTTGGTAACCCAATTTTTATTAACATGCATCTAGCCATGTCGAATAAGGTTCTCCAGTTTCGTTCAGCAGTGCCGTTTTGGTGTGGAGAGTTTGGTGCAAAGGTCTCATGTCTAATACCACTTCTACTCAACAATGCTTGGTACTCACTTCCTGTGAACTCTGTCCCATTGTCAGACCTGATACACTTAACGTTCCCATATCTGCCATGATTTTTTTCTGTGGCTGTCATTGTGTCGCTCTTGTTTTGCACTAGAATAGTCATCTGTGAAAGATAATGCATATCTATGGCCGTCTCTGGACGCTGGGTCTACAGGTCCCGCTAAATCTGTGTGTACCATTTCTAGAGCAGCTTTGGCTCTCGCATCTGGTCTTCTATTTCTACTCTCAATAAACTTCCCCTGCGTGCAAATCTCACAACGTGGGATAGGTTTCTCTCCCCTACTCTTAATTTCCATACCATCAACAACATTCTCCAGCTTAATTATATCCCCATAATTGCAATGACCTAATATGTCATGCCATGTCTGCAAGTCATAACATTTTTTACATTCATTGTTTATTGTGTGTGTAACAAAGCTCAATAAAATGGAAGGAAGGAGGCGGGAACCGGCAGACATTAAACACAAAATTTTAATATAAATAATAACAGCCAGCGGCCCCTCACGGACGACCGCCGGCGAAATAACATAAACAACAAATATAAATATAAATACAAACGTAAAACAAGTTCGGGCCCGGTCTTCTCTCTTCGACGGTCCGGTCGCTCGTTCCTTTTATATGCTCCCATCTCCTACGTGATTCGAGGCCGGTGTGCGCACAGCTGGCGCTAATTCACAATTACTCACCGGACTCGAACCACGGTCTCGCCCCGCCTACTCTACTACAGTGTGCAAATAGTACAGTTTGGTGTGCCCGTGTATGGGGAAATTGGTACCGTCTTTATGTAGCAGAACGTTCTTCCCTTCTCTGAAGATCACTGTTGCTCCGTTCAAGGTGGCCGCCCTCACAGAGAAGATGTCCTGTGGATATGTCGGGATGTACAGTGCGTTTCTTAGTGTTGTTTTGAAACGTCGTCCTCTGCTGTCCACCAAACATACTACTGTGTCACATCTGTTCTTTGCGACTCCGTTGCACCTCGTGCCATCAGCCAATTCCACGCAGTGTGTGTCAGCCTGGAAACTGCTGTCAAACATCTGGAACTTTGCGATGTCCGTAATGACGTGTGAAGTTGCACATGCATCCCCCGTTAGGCCTCTTCTCTTATCCTCATGCCTCCACATTTCAGCATCGCTTACCCGAAAAACATACTCCTTGTCACCTGTCTCCTCGGACACTTTCCTTGCGTTAACCCGCTGCTTTCTCCGCCTGCAAGTTGCATCGCGGTGAGTGGTACTTTTTCATTCATTGCACCACTGTTTACGCTGACGTGTTCTTGCTTTATGGCCTTTTATGCCACACCTGTAACAAACAATGTCTGCACTTACAGCATAGTCAGCAAAAGTGGATTTCGTTCCAAGGTGCGTTCTTGCTTATATTCCGTAATACTCTCACTGGCCGTTTATTACCCGGGGCTTCCCTTTTCCAGCATAATATCCACGCAAAATCTCCAGCACCGCACGTCTGTCATCTGCTGCTTCTCTCATGACCAGCGACAGACTCTTGTCATCCAGGAACTGTATCAGCGCCGCATAGGCCTCAGCGTTTTTCGCCGTGTCTTCCTCATCGTCAGAAGGCTCATTTAAAATAGTCTCTTTCAGTCCCTGCAGACAAAGGTGACCCAAAAATGTAGTCTCCCATAACTCATAATTCTTCTCATCTCCGTTGAAGATTAGTCTTGACCAGCGGCTCGTTGTTACTGCTGCATTTCTCTTTCTACTCATGTCAGTAAGTCACTTCTCTCTTAAACTTAAACTCGGGTACACGCAGTACTCGTTGCGACTTTCACCCGGTGCCTTAATACCCAAACTATACGTTATCTGGGCCCATAACCTGTTATGCAGAGTACACAGACAACACTCGCAGTTCTGTTTCACAAAACTGAAAACAGGTAAAACAAATACAAATGAGAGTATGATATTTATACATCTTAACATAAAACATCAGGGACTGCGAAGGACAAACTGACTAATGACAAATGTAACACATAGGGATATATAAACACATGTGATTACAAGCGGGCAAACAAGGAACACCTGACAATAATTAACACTGAACCAATAATCAAAGAAACTATAAAGAACTACAAAATGATATGGGGAAACAGGAACTTAGGAAAACAAACTAAAAGTAAAAAAGACATGGGAACACAGATTGAATCGTTTAACAAATGCAGATATTTGCTGTACCGTACACCCCTACTTTAAGGCATGGGTCCTCAACTCTGGCCCGCGAGATCCGTTTTCCTGGCAGAGTTTAGCCCCAACTCTGATAGAACACCTGAAGAGGCTAATCAGTGACTTCAGGGAAAGACGCGTTCAACTTAATGTTGGGCTGCGCAGATTGTTTGGCATATCGCAGTAAAGTACCGCGAGAGCAATTCAAATGCGTACCGAGCAATCTGCCCTTAAATCGCTCTCGCGCTACTTAAATCTCATACGCTGATAGATTTGCCCAGCATCGCATTAAATTGAACGCATCTATTCCTAAAGACGCTGATTAGCCTGTGCAGGTGTTTTATATCAGAGTTCGCGCGGGCCAGAATAGAGAACCACTGCTTTAAGGTATAGTCAAACACACACTGATGATACCACTGACTGGAATGTTGATCACATTTATGGATCCCCTGTAATGAATCACAACACCAAAACGACAAAACTACAATAAAAAACACAATATATTTTGTGGTATGTAATTATCAGTTAGTAGTCAAGATTTGTTCATAATATGTGTTTAAATGTAATTGTGAACAATCAATTTTCATTTGGATGCTTATTGCAATGACAGATGAAATCATGAAATCTACAATCAAAGATTGTAGTAGGTTGTAAACCAGAAGTATCATTACACAATAAAGAGGAAAGCATTCAGGCTACTATATCATTCAAGTGATGCGTAGCCTTTATTACACTAAAATGCTGGGTTATTTGTTTAACCCAACAGCTGGGTTGAGCCTGTTGGGTCATTTTGTTGGGTTATTTTCTAAGTGTTGGGTCATTTTTGAGTAACCCAGACACTGGGTTACCAGTCGGGTCCAATTGAGTGACAGTTGAGAGAGTAAACCCCTCCCACTCCTCGACGCATCATCACACAAACTTTACCTTCGCGGGCATTTTGATCCACCTCATCTCGGAAAGCTGTTATTCGGAGAAAAAAATGTATGTTTCACAAGTTTTTAATGTGTAAAACTATTACTGTACATCAAAAAAATGCAAAAGTATGCAAAATTCGGCTGTTCGCATTAGGTTTGAAAAGTAACGTTACAATCTAGCTTGTTAGCTAATCTGTAACGTTATGCCCACGTTGTTCTAATTTACAGCTTTTTAATCATTTAAACATCCTCTTTGGTCCAAATTTCCCTTTTAAATTTCTTAATCGTGCGAGTCATTTAGTTCAGTAACTTGCGCATCTTGATATTAGTTTAAGATCGACACGAGAGAGCGTCGTGTAAAAAGCAACTCGTATACCCGAGTGTGTAGAATTAGTTAAGAGTTGTGTTAACGTTTATAATATTATTTTTTTAAGACTGTATTTCACTTTCTGTACTAGATCCCACTCTTCTTCCCCCCACTGACAGGTTGCAGAATAACAGCTAATATTAATGGATCATTCTATTCAGGGGAAAGTAGACTGGAACTTGGATGTCCTGATACCAAGCTTAAAGGTAAAATGTTAATGTACTTCTTTGTATGTTTATTATAATCCATTGTGCTCTGGGCAGGCCAGTTTCCTTACATTATTCTCTTGTCTCTTTATAGATGAACAAATTGATAAAGAAACCCTCCTGCTGGACATCCTCTTCCAAAAGTCCACACCACACTGTTGTCTACAAACTCCCAGGAAAAGAATACTCTTCAGTAAGACTGCTCCGTGGATATGTCAGGTTAAGCAGTACTGGAACCGAAAGAACTAAAGCTAAAAAATTGTGAGTTTATATGAAGAGGAAAGTTCTCAGACTAATACTTTCCTTGCAAATGTCAACCAATACCATAAAAGTAGTTTTTACCAAAGGTTTTACTGCAATAACTGCACCTTAACAACATTTGGTGGTTCAATTACCTGTGTGAGCTCTCTCTTCAAGTTAAGGTATTATTGCTTCAGGTTTGAACATTTTAGTTCACAGAAATCCTACAAAGTTTGTTGCCTCCCGAATACGGTGTCCCTTTTTCACATCCATAACGCTTGTTTATTTCCTTTCTTTAAAATAGAAAACTTGTGCATAGACTGATATTTTATCATATTAGTTCAGTTCTATCAAGGGTTTAGTAAAATAAAAATAAATGGTTCAGTATATTGGTAACAAATACATTCTCTGAGTGTTTTTGTCACATCCATAATGCTGGAATTGCGCTAAAGCATTTTACTTGTGCAACTTTGTTAATTGTATTTTGTAAACAGTTATGAGTTTCGAAATGGAAAGTTGTCGAACTATTTAAATTTTCTTGTGCGACTTTATGTATATGTTCAAATCTAAACTTATGTAATTTATTGATGTTTATTTTTCTTAATATGTATGAAGATAAATTGCATCACAGTGTTTTATATGCCGTTTTATTGTTCATCGAACATTATAATATTGCAAGTTTTTATGAATTCCTTTTGTCTTGCATTTCGATCCTTGATAAAACTTCAACTTTTGATTCTTACTAGTGCCTCAAGTAATTATGTGATTTTATTATTATTATTTTCAAACATTTTGGGTTTGTTTTATACCAGCAATGTAATAGTTGATGTAAATAAAACAACCCAGCATGTTGGGTCAAAGATTTAACCCAAATGGCTGGGTTAAAATAACCCAATGCTCAGTTTGTCCATATTTGACCCAACGTTGGGTTACCAAAATAACACAAATTGGGTTGTTTTAACCCAGCCTTTTTTAGAGTGTATATTAGATCAAAATCCAAACCCTTACAAACCCTTACTTGTTACTAGAAAGACAACTAAAGTTGGTTGAAAAGAAAATCACGAAATTGTTTAAATGCATTTCCCCATAGTTTGAAGGAGATCCCATAACAACAATTGTTCATCTCTGGTAAATGCTGGCAGACTTGTAGTGAGTGGTACACGTGTTGAATAATTAATATACAGCCACAATACTATACACTATTTAAAGTACATATTTGATCAAAACTACAAGCAGATGTCATTATGGCTTTGTGGGTTAATTTTACTGTAATGTAATAGTAGTTGTGTGATGTTTGGCTTTTTTGCTCTTAAATATGTCCCCAGCTCGTCAAGGACATTGACCAAATAAGGTAAGCTGATGACTTCATGCTTGTGTTCAGTGCTGTGATGCAGCTGACGGATCGGTGCTTTGCTGCATTACCCGCCAACTGTCTAATATTATGCGGAGTGTCTGTCCACATGCTATCGGTGCCTGCGTCAAAAAACCTTGACAGCTCAGTTAGATACCAGGCTGCGTAAATCGACTGCTGCTCAAAGCTAATCTTCGCATGTCACAAATTCAATCTTGGCGCAACAGTGCGGCATACGCGGGGAAGACAGGAGGAGAGCAAAGCTATTGCTGGATTCCTGTCTGCGGTCTGCCATCATGAGGCAGTATAAAGAGATTTCCAGATGAAATCGGTTCCCCGAACAGTTCGTGACCCACTGCTGGATCTTCACTGTTTACCTCTCGCAGAGCGCGTCTGACGCGTGGAAAATGGTGCAATTGTCAAAAGGCGGATTGATCTGGACTCTCAAGTGCCACGAAGAGGCAGAATCATGCTAGTCTTCTATCAACTCCATTCTTCTTCTCGTAAATCTCAAATTTACATTTTGAATCGGAAATGTTTATTTCATTAATTTAATTGCAGCTCAAAATGAAATTTCCAACGGAAAACCCAAGAAAACTAGGGAACTGGAAACCCGCACCAGGTGGGTACATCCATATCTATAATGCGTGTTCTGTATTTGCCTTGCCATACATCCTAGTATGCTGCATCTTAGACAGAAGTTATAGAAAGCATAATGAACCATACACACGAAAGGGCAGCTTAACGTTATGAAAGAGCGATTGCAATAGCCTATTAATTTAAACAGTGAACCCAATTAATTTAATCACAAGGCGAAATTGTATATCAGCTAGCCTACTAATAGGCGGTGTAGTTAAATTTGATCAGCTCGTGGTTCAGTATCAACGGTAGCCTACATGTTTACATTGTAATGCTATGCTTTGATCAGTGGCCATTCCGATGAAGATTTTTATCCACGCATTTCACATTCAAAGAGGTGTTCCCCGGAAGAGGAATCAGTCACGACATAGGGAGCTTTCTAACCTTTTGGTTGTTTGGTGCAGTATCAATAAAGTCGTAGCGACGCTATGTGGTAAACTAAAAAATAGAGCTTTTCAAGCGAATTTTAACAAAATGGAACCAATTCTAGCTACGAGTACAATACAGTGATAGGATAAATTCCTAATAAAACGTAAAAGAGACTCACACGTTACCTAATATTGCTGTGTTGCGATAGATAGCCTAGTTCGATCGGGTATTTGCCATTCAAGAAAATTTGTAATAATCCAAATGCTTGCCTTAACTGATGCGTATTTTACGAACAGTAGCATCAGCCAATTTGTCTATTGCAACCACACGGTTGCGCAATATTCAGAGAATATAGATTTTTAAGATTTTTATTAAAAGTAAGAAGTACACTTTACTCTTAATATGTTATTCCACTTGTTGTCTTTATATAAATATTTAAATAAAGTAAACACCCCTTTTTATGCGTTATATACATTTATCTAGATAGTTTACAGCAGTAGCCTAACATTGCACCCTATTACTGTACTGCTGCCTTCTGTAATGAGCCCCAAAGTGTGTGCGTGTGTGTGCCTGTGTGTGTGTCTGTGTGTGTGTGTGTGTGTGTGGTATGCAGCATAGATTGGAGACTGCATTTGGATCCATTAACTGTGAAAGATTATATGCTTACACATCTAATGTGGTTACGTTCATTGTATCTTCTGCGATAAAAGGCCACCAAAATAACTAATCAAGTGCAAACCGAAACAACTGGATAAACAGGATAAATAGGATAAAATGTTGCATCATCTTTGAGTGAAGTTAACTATTTTTCAACTTATGTATATACTGTATGTGAAAACAGTTTTTCTTACTTTTCCAACAGTGTCAGTGCAGACCAACCTGGTGCCACCAAAGAAGGTTCAGCCAGGGATGTTGCAGTCAAGCCTGGTGCAGGCCAGCGTGGCCACCATGCAGAACCCAATGGGGTGCCCTTTACCTCGCCTTTCTGTCTCACGTCCCTCAAGTGTGGTGGCCAGTATGGACGCAATTGTAGATGGCTCTGCCCTGCTCACAGTCATGAAGTGGAAGACTGTTCTAGCTGTGTTTGTGGTGGTGGTTGTATATTTGGTAGCCGGTGGTCTGGTTTTCAGAGCATTGGAACAACCCTTCGAGAGCAACCAAAAAGATGCCATCACCTTTAAGAAAGCTGCCTTCCTGCAGAAACATCCCTGCGTGACCCCCATTGAGCTGGAAGAGCTCATCAAGGTAAGACTGTTGCTTGTCAGTGGTGGAGCTAGCAGTGTCTCTAGTCGGATCACGGATTTAATGTAACAATAGAGCTTTATCGATCTGTCTGAAATGTGAGCTTCACTCATGCAATAGAAGGGAGGGTACATTGCGTGCACAATAATAAGAAGAGCAATAGATGGAAATAAATGTGAAAGAAATTCACTCAAACCACTGAAGTTGGAAGAATATGTTAAAAAATATTTTGATGGCAAAAATTATTGGTGTTGTAGTGTTGTAGCACTATGCAAGATTCATTTTAGATTTTAAAGATTTCTCATTCTCATTATAGGACCTTTTTCGAATTGGTTTCAGCAAGAAAATCAAAAAAAATCTGTAAAAATATTGAATTATTACGCCCATTACCCAGACTTTTTACCGTATTTACACAACTGCTATTTTAGAAGGAAAGGAAAAAGAAGGACATTTTCCATTATTTTAATGTACACTCTAAGAAGAAAAGGTTAAAAAAAGTTACCTTTTGCGGTCCATTTGGAACCTTACCTTGAAGGTGCATCAAAGAACCAGCAGAGTTCCTCTTAGAACCCCTTTAGATTTCATTTCAGTATTATTTATATTATTGTTGTTTTTATTTTTATTGTTA
Source organism: Triplophysa dalaica (assembly GCF_015846415.1). Classification (NCBI taxonomy): domain Eukaryota; kingdom Metazoa; phylum Chordata; class Actinopteri; order Cypriniformes; family Nemacheilidae; genus Triplophysa; species Triplophysa dalaica. Next base: position 4,802,767 of record NC_079554.1, on the reverse strand, counting down.
TTATGATTATATTATGATTATTATTACATAATAAAAAAGGGGGCGGAGACTTGCAGCTCTCTTGCATTTAAAGAGACACACACACCAAAACAGCGCATTTCTCCTCACATGCAAAAGTGGGCATGTAGCGCATGGTATATTAAAAGGTCTGTGGTATTTTTTTGGCTAAAACTTCACAAACAGACTCTGGGGACATCAGAGACTTATTTAACATCTAGTGAAACCATTCGAACAACCTCTCCTTTAAGATAAATTGTAACACAGAAATTGAACATTCTTAAGAATATTCTTAAGTGCAATTCTCAAATATTTTCATCTTAATTTTTTCTAAGAACAAACAGGCAGTCTCTGTCAATGATTGTACACAAGAGTTATTTGTTACGGATGCCGATAGGTGTCACCGCGCTACAACGGAAGAAAACATATGCAAACAGAAAAACACCATCAAATTCACAAAGCCTCTTCATTAGTTTGGTGACACATGGCCTGCAAATACTCGCAACACAAACAAAAATGCGTTCAAATCCTCGAAACACAAACAAATACAGTAATAGCTGTTGTTTTGTTCTACTCCCCAACTGTGATAATAGCTGCGTTTATTCAGTAGAAAAAAATCATCACAGATATCCCTGTAGTGTACCATAAAATGTTATTCGTAATTAAATGGATCAGCATATCATTCACTTTAACTCTTACATTCAGCTTCTGCTCATGTAGGCTTAAATACAAATAACGACATATGTTATTCTTGTGAGGTAAGCTAGTCTCATCTGGACTGATAAAGCAAGGGATAAAGTTTGATTGTGTCATTGGTGGGGACATATAATTGGTCTGCAGAACCGCATTGTCTCTAAAGTTTAGCACCGTTTACTTGACTTATTTAAACAATAGATTAATTTAACAATGCTCACAACAGTTTTATTTGAAAAAGTTTTCTACACTGTTCTTCATTGTTGTCACTCTCATTGTTACACTGTCTATTGCTGTCAACCGCAGTATCAGTTTCCTTAGAAATACACCAGAATATACAAATAGCTATTTATTTACATACGTATTCATGCCTATATTATCAAAACTACTGTGTGTATGACTGAGTGCTTAATAGACCTCTATAACAGTGCATCCTTAATATAACGCACATAACATAATAATGTTTTATAAGCCTAATCACCTCTGACCCAGCCTGCATCTACCTTTCCACATAGGATACAGCTGCTTTTGCCACAAAATGACACAATTGGTGGTGCGTGGCATCGAAATACTTCAAAGCTCTCATTTTAAACACACACTAAGGTTCCTGAATCAGTATGTGACCCAACTTTAGCCGTATTTTTGTCAAAACTCTTGGTAAGAATGTTTTTTTACCAGGGAAGCAGCATACGTGAGCTATCACAAAGAACATCCTTTTTCTATCTGAAAATAGTTTTTTTTATGTTGCTAAGAACTAAACTTTTAAAGAAAAAAATATATTTCATTTGAATTAAATAATTACTGGATAAATAAATGTTGAATAAAATAAGTAATAAGTACAAAACACAAGACACAGATGGACATCAGTGCATATATATTGTCACAGGCTTCACGAAGACACAGATGGAGGATCCAAATGGATCTTTATTTGAGGGTTAATCCCAAAGTCAAAATCCAAAAACAGGCATATATCCAAATGTTGTATCTTGTACTCAGGAAATGAAGATGCGTTCAAATTTGTAACTTTACTGAGTAGGCTTAGTAACAAAACACAGAGGCATTCAGCTCAGTACAGCACTTCAACATACACTGAACAGAATAGGACATCTCTAATAGTGACCACTGCTCATGGTTCATGGTTAAAGAAAATCCAACAGAGAAGTAACTTGTTTGGGAGGGATCATGGGCGTAAATCCCGGGGGGACGGAGGGAACACGTCCCCCTCCATTCGAGGGTTGTCCCCCCCAAATCATTTAAACTCGCATTCTATGTTGTCATAAATATATTTATGTATACCTTAACTAATTGTGTAATTAGAAGAAAATACAAACGCAAAAATGCGTTTTAAGTTTAGAAACTGTTGAGTTCCTCCTCCCCTGCCTCTCACAGTGGTTTGGCCCACTGCCTGCTCTCCCTGTTCATCTCACCTGCGCAATGCGCAATACATTCAAGTCATGTATGCGGCTCAGTTCATCAGTGGTTGTTGAACTCCAGTAAAAAGGCTATATTATTCTCTTTAAATGAAGTGATTCTCTTTAATGTTGTTGATCCTGATTCATTAATAAATTAGTTGTTGCAAAAAATGCTGATTACTGATGTATTTTTACATGAATCTGCTAGCTTAGCGATTAAAACGTTGCTTAGCTAGTAAACGTTAGCTTATTACAGAGGCCGTCACACTGCAACTAACACGCCGAAGCCGTTTCCCATGCATGGTTTTCTTTTTGGCGACCTGGAATGATGTGAACATTAACGACCACAATTAGCCACCGATACTGCTATTCAGGTCCCGTGTCACACACAGCCGCGAAAATACCGGTTACAATTTTGTGACGTTGGCACTAAATCTAGCGTCGACAAAAGGTGCACAGCTTTCATTCAGTTGGAGAAGGTCGTTTTCTCAGCATCTATTTTGTGCATTATGTGCGCGGCGGATAAGCTAAACATTCAGTTTACTGAAACTCGGGCGATTCATCAACGAGTACAACACAGAATTTAAGCATCTTTCACTGTTGCTGACTGTTTATTCGGGTACACGAACATGAACAAAGTTTGTTGGCGGAGGCAGTGCACTACAGGGGAAAATAACAACCACTTATTAATGACGATGTACGGTGACTTTGTCAGACGATGTTGTAGTATATATCAGGATAACAAGTGTTTAAAAAGTGACTCATTGTTAACATGTAGTATCAGGAGTAGTGTGCTTTTTCACAACAGAGAACAAAAAATATATAAATATTTTAAAATATTTTTAGTTCACTTGTATTACAGTATGTGACAGTTTAGTTATAATATGACTGCAAGTCTGCATGATTAACCTATGAACCTAATGTATTTTGTCACCTTGTGTTGTAGTTAGTTCGATTTTGACTGTATTATTTGTGTCCCCTCCAAAAATTGCTCTTGAGAAATTTTAGGGGTATGGTCCCCCTATTATTAAATGAGATTTACGCCCATCGGAGGGATGCGCTTCGCGAAATAAAGTTGCAGATACTTTGTTCCCCAGAAAGAATTTACACATGATAGGAAGGAAGTTGGACAGATGGTGGGCTCTCCCTCTTCCTCGTGGATATTTGCTCGATGGCTTTTGGTCGGGGTCACTGAGTGCAGCTATGACACGTCAGAGGAGATCTGGCCCTCCCTGCTGAGCCTGGTTTCTCCCGAGGTTTTTTTCTCCATTCGGCGAGAGGTCGTCCGGTCAGGGTTCTCTGGGTAAGCGCTGCTTCCTTAATTAGGGATGCGCCGCAGAGACCACTTCCTACCGCCGGGAGGAGTTTAGTGGGATACCAACATGATCTCGCCATTTAGGGGAGATCTCATAAAATAAGTGCAGACTGATGCAGTTAACCGCGAGGTGGAGGTCCACCTGGGGAGGTCATGGGTTACCGGAGATGGTAACTGTTCATGAGGGTACGTCAGACGGAACTGCCCAAGAGGGGGGTGTTACAATCATCCTGTAGCACTAGGTCCGGTTAGAGTTATACGCTAACTGCTCTGCCCAGCCCGCCCGCAGAGGGTCCTTGCTTATTGATGGATGGAATGCCTGTTCTTTACCACGTGGGGTGGGAAAGAGGGAGGCTATGTAGCACACTGATCCAACCTACTGGGAGGGTGTGAAGGTGCTTTCGCAGGCGTACACCCAGCTGGCTGCCGGTCCTAGATGTGGCCATGCAGGACGCGGGCTGATACCGGTTTATGCGGAGTCGCGAGGGTGTTTGGGGCGTAGCCCAACCCTGCAGATGTCTGCCAGAGAGGCATCCCTGGTCGGGGCCCCTGGGGGCAACCGTCGTGACGGAGTCCACAATCTTGTGCGCCAGTCTCTGTTTGGAGACAGTCCTTCCTGCTGCCCTCCGAAACAGACAAGAGCTGATCAGAGCTCTTAAGCTCTGCGTGCGGTCCAGGTAGAGGTGCAGCTGGCGTGCTGGACACAACACCACTGGGGTTCGGTCTTGCTCCATGATAGGGAGCGCCTGCAAGTTCGCCACCTGGCGGGGGGAACCTTGGGCACGTGGCCGGGTCGGGGTCTCAGGCTAGCATGTGACTTACCCCACCCTAATTCTAGACAGTCAGGGGACACGGAAAATGCTTGTAAATCCCCTACACTCTTGGAGACGAGCGCCATCAGGAGAAGTGTCTTCATCATGCTGAGGAAGAGCGGCCTCTCTGAGTTCTCGAAGGGCCTGGGAGGCACACTACGTGGGTACAGAGCGTGATCCAGGCGGATCCGCCTTCACGCGCCCCTTGGGGTTCTACTGATCAGGTTGTGCTGCCCTAGGGACTTTCCACCACTGAGTAGTGATGAGCAGATGCTACAAACACTTTCAGTGTGGAGGGGAGACGTAAGTCTCCAGTCCCTTAGGAACATCATGTTCCGATCGAGCACCTCCGTGGGTCTTCTCTCCGAGAAGAGCACCGGGACGAGAAGGGGCACCACTTATAGGCGTTTAGCTGCACGGTGGCTGGGGGCCAAGCCTGAGTGATGGTCTCCACCACAGGGAGGGGGGATAGCCAACTCAGGATCTCCTCGTCCTGTCCAGGGGCCAGACAGGGGGGCTCCAGAGGTCTGGCCTGGGGTGCCATAACGTGCCCTTTCCCTGAGAGAGCTGGTCTTTTGTCAGGGGAATCGTAAAATATCTGATGGGTAGGGGCGGCTTGAAGCCGTGCGCAAAACCCGCCATACCGCGTATCCAGCCGCAAGTGTTGGGGGAGGGCGAACCCCATCTGTCGGTTCGACACAACGTTGAGAGACCGACAGAGAGGGAACCCAAGTTACCCAAATTAGAGTTTCACTGCACTATGATATATGACCCACAATGTAGGAAAGACGTTGAGAAAAAATGGTTGCAAGAAACGAAAGGCAAGGAAGTTCCCCTAATTTCACAACAAATTGTTTTAGGGCAATATGGAGTAGCATTACAAGTTGACCATTGTGATTTCATTAAGATGAACAGTTATTGCAACACTCTGGTTCTAACTGTTGGTAAGACAGATAAGATAAAATGACATTTAGTCCATGATCCAAGAGATGTTAATGAAATAGTTTTTCTTTGCTCTCCCTCTTTTAGTATTCCATTGGCAGAGGAGAGCCTACCATTTTTTTTTTTGCATTTGCTTATGAGGGAACACAAATACCCTATACTCGAGTCCAGAAGGATTCCGTTCTTCATATTTTCAATCAATTGATAAAAAATTACTTGTGAGACATGATGCTGGACAGCACAGTCCTTCAGTATGGGAATGATGTGTTAATTTGTGCACCTACGTTTGAACAATGTCACAAACATTAAGTCTTGACAAAAATGGCTGAAGGAGATCATAAGGTTTAAAAGCAAAATTACAGTACTGTATCCCTCAAGTGGAATACTATGGCCGAACAATTTTGTACAAAATCGAAGGGATAAGTAAGATAACTCTGCCACAGACCGGGTTTAGCTCAGACTGGGTAGAAGATTATGCAATCAAAACTGCCCCCCTTGAGAACACTAATGAAACAAGCAGGACATCCGAACCTGAGAGCCCCAATGACATGGAGTAATGACGGCCAGTTATAAGGAAAGGAGGATTCTGACAACCCCTTTGTTACTCTTTGCCTATTATGATGTGGGGATATGATTGCGGACAATGTCCAGTCACTGAACGAGTTGAGTGGAGCACGGGGGCGGCAAGAAGAGCTACTCTCTTTTAGTGAACGCGGAGGCCACTCACTGGCTAAATATAGGTAGCTTAAAGTTTTAGTTACCCTATAGTGTCTCTTTTAGGGACCTCAACCGTTCAGGAGATCAATTTGGAAACGTGTGGTGCCATTAACATTACAATACCATTGGCTACTAGACCTGAGTCAAGATATTTCCTATTTGAACCAACTGCATTTTGGCCAGTAAGACCGACATAGGCCCGACCACTGATATAATATTATTTTGGCAATCTATGCAACCACTATGAGGAAATCTCTAGACAGCAGAGAGAACCTTGGATCAATTAGATCAGGGGTTTTCAACTGGTTCTGTGCCAGGGACCACCATTCTGACTAACAAGTAATTGGCGGCCCACTATTGTGTGTGGGGGGGTACTCCTTACCTGTTAGTTGGATTTCTGGGCGTGGTGGCCTCCACACAGCCTGATAGGTGCAAAGCTAGCCTACATTTACATTTAGTCATTTAGCAGACGCTTTTATCCAAAGCGACTTACAAGTGGGGTAGATAATGGAAGCACTTAGGACAGCATAAGTACAACAAAAGCATAAGTGCAATCAAAAAGAAGACTAGTCTCATATAGCCTAACGGGTCAATGACAAATAAGAAAATGTCAGGTGGTGCGACCATATATTAATTTAAAATAATATACATTTAATGTATTTAGCACTGAGTATTTTTCCCCTCATATATAAGAAATTTAACATAAAATCATGCCAAAATATTTTATTAAGAATTTTATTGAGAAAATTAACATTTATTTCTCAGTTTTGTTCTCTGTTTGTATGTTCGGACGGTCGCACCACCTGACATTTTTGGTCTTTCAAACACCAAAACTCAAAAAATCTATTGAATTTCACTAAAATGAAAAGGGTTTCTTATAAAGGACATATTGTAGATCCATTTGATATATGACATGTATTTATTCAAATTCTTTTTAGGAAAATAATGAATTTGGACACAAAAAATACATGTCACGTCATTGACCCTAACACAGTATACGGAACCATTCATTCATACATTTTTTTTTTTTTAGAGTAGAGAAGAAAAGAGTCAGAACAGATCAGTCAGATGTTGGCGGAAGAGATGTGTTTTCAAGCGTCATGTAAAGACATGTAGAGTTAAGTATCATCCCACATAGCAGTGATAGGAAAAGCCATGTTTCCTAATGACAGAGCCAAGGGATGTCATGTATACAGAGAATAGCATCGGACCAAGCACTGAGCCCTGAGGCACACCTGTGTCGAGATGATGGGACTCCGACACCTCACCTCTCCAAGATACTCTAAAGGACCTACCCGAGAGGTAAGACCTGAACCATTGTAGCACCATTCCAGAGACCCCCATTGCCTTGAGAGTGGACAGGAGGATGTGATGGTTAACGGTGTCAAAGGCGGCAGATAGATCTAGTAGGATAAGAACAGATGAGTTAGAGGAGGCTCTTTCCAGTCTCAGGGCTTCAATAACAGAGAGCAGCGCAGTCTCAGTGGAATGACCGCTCTTGAACCCAGACAGGTTGCTGTCCAGGAGGTTGTTCTGGGTGAGGAAAGATGAGAGCTGGTTACAAACAACACGTTCCAGAGTTTTAGCAGCGAAGGGGAGTAGGGATACTGGTCTATAGTTTTCTAACAGTGCAGGATTAAGAGTAGGCTTCTTTAGTAGTGGGGTAATACGGGCCTCTTTGAAGAGTGTAGGAAATGTGCCAGTGGTGAGAGACGAGTTGATAATGTGAGTCAGAGAGGGAACAACCGATGGAGAGATGGCCTGGAGGAGATGGGTGGGGATGGGATCTAGAGGGCAGGTAAGTCAGGTGTTTGGAAGAAATTACCTTGGAAACTGCCTCTTCAGATGGAGAGAGAACGAGGGGAACAAGCATGTGTCAGGGGATTGACTGTGGTCAAGAGGCGGTGGCGCAGAGAATTGATTGCTGATGGTGCTCGTTTTCTTTACAAAGAACGATGCGAAATCGTCAGCTGTTAAATCTGATGGAGGTGAGGGGGAAGGCGGGCAGAGGAGAGCAGAAAAGGTTTTAAAGAGAGTATGAGGGTCAGGAGAGTTGTTGATTTTAGTGTGGTAGTATTGGGTTTTCGCAGAGGAGACATCCGCAGAGAAGGAAGAGAGAAAAGACTGGTAGAGAGAGAGGTCAGTCGGTTCTTTTGATTTGCGCCACTTTCTCTCAGCAGACCTGAGAGATGTGCGATGCTCACGGAGAACATCAGATAACCAGGGGGCAGAAGGAGATGCACGAGATGGTCTAGATCTAAGAGGGCATAAGATGTCTAAGCAGGAGGTTAGTGTGGAGCAAAGGGTGTTGGTGGCAGTGTTAGCATCAAGGAGAGAGAACTGTTTAGCGGGTGGGAGAGTAGCAGAGACTGCAGAGGATAAGCGAGAGGGAGAGAGTGATCGTAGGTTGCGTCGGAATGTGACCAGTGGGGAGGCATGAGTAGTGTCTGGAGAAGTTAAGTCGAGATCAAGAGTGATGAGGAAATGATCCGACGTGTGCAGTGGGGCTACCTGGGAGTGATGGGTGAAGCAATAGCGTGTGTAGATGAGATCAAGTTGATTACCAGATTTATGGGTTGCTGAAGTGGGGACTCGCTTGAGGTCAAACGATGCAGTCAGGTTGTTGAAGTCAGCAGCCTGTGTTTTTTCCAGGTGGATGTTGAAGTCACCAAGTACCACCAGAGGAGTACCATCCTCGGGGAATGATGACAGAAGTGTGTCCAATTCCTCCAAGAAGAGTCCAAGGTGCCCTGGGGGACGATATATAACTACAACATGCGTTTTAACAGGGTAGATGACAGTGACAGCATGAAACTCAAAGGCGGTGTTGTTGCATGAGGGTGCAAGCTGTTTGAATTTCCAGTCATTAGGAATAAGTAGACCAGTTCCTCCGCCCCTCCCTGATATGCGTGGGCTGTGGGAGAAAGTGCAATTATTGGAGAGTGCAGCCGGTGTGGCAGTGTCCTCGGCTTTGATCCAGGTTTCAATAAGTGCTAAAAGAGAAAGACCCGAATGTTTGGCAATAGCTGTGATGAAATCTGCCTTGTTTACAGCGGATTGGCAGTTCCATAAACCAATAGGAAAGGTAACAGAGGTAGTGCTGGATGCTGAAAGAGTACGCAGGTTGCTAGCATTAGCCATGCGTGGCCTTCTGCGAGTAACCGTTTGTGTACGAGATGTAATGACAGTGTGGATTTGGAAACACATAGTAAAAAAAGGAAGGAATGTACAAGACAAATAAAGATAATAGATAAGTGCAATAGTCGAAGTGCAAACAGTAATACTCAAGTGCCTTGTTGGTGTCGTTGCTCGGTGGAGTCGCACAGGTAGAGTCGATGGTCTTTACTCTCTTCGGTCTTCACGCGATGAGGGCTGCACGCGACCGCTGCACGCGGTGGATAGACTTATATAACCGTTTTAGTCTAGCACTTTAATTCAGCAGGACACGCCTTCCAAAATCTCCCAATAACACGCCAAATAAACGCAACTGTTAACACGTGACTCAGCGTGACTCACCGGACGCACACAATGGAAACGAAACTGCGCTAGATTTGATAAGACACTCACAATAATCAATTAAACTTACGAGACTTTCAGATGATTCTCAAACTGCAACAAACTGCTTCTCCCACGAACTGGGCTTAAACAACAGTTTAAATACTTTAGCTGGCGTTGGACACGCCTTCCAAAATCTCCCAATAACACGCCAATTAAACGCGACTGTTAACACGTGACTCAGCGTGACTCACCGGACGCACACAAGCCTATCCTGTGTCAGTTTGAATCTCAACTCAAACTCAAATAAATTATGGAAAAAAAGTGATTTTAATAGTGAAATTAGGTAGGCTGGAATGCATGTCACGGACGACATGCAATGCCGCCGCGGACCACCAGGGGACCGCAGACCACCGGTTGAAAACCCCTGAATTATATTATGAGACTTTAGCCTGGATTTTCACAGGGTCACAAATGTTTACATTCTGACCAATAATGCTAATGCTAAATGTAGATAAAACGTTATGGTTAATCAAATATCACAAATCTGGTTGAAAGGTTGGAAACATATAGCTGACGGATGCAAATGCTTTAATATTTGCTGCATTTTGTTTACTGTTGTGTGTCCTTTACCTGCTCAGCATGTTTGCACTAGTGTTGTTAAAATAAGCATATGTTTTCTGCTCTTCTTGCGCTACTTTGGCGGGAGATAAGCTGCGCGTGGAGCAGAAAGGGTTAAAACGAAGTGCGTTTGGCACTTAAAGAAATTTGACGATAAAGAGGCAAAATATCAATTACATAAATGTTCCTGAGAGCGCATCTGATGTGATTCTCCATTGTGAAGATGTGTGGCTCAAATTAAACTACCAAAATAGTAAAACGTGGGGGGATATGGTTAATATATGGTTAAATATGGTTAATATGGTTAAATAAGTATACATAGGAATTTATGATGATTACAAAGACACACTAGTAGAATGGGATAATAGAGCACATTCATTTAGCTGTTACACTACAGTTATTTAATGCATTCATGACAATGTTAAAAAAGACATTTAAAGTATCCATAGGAATTAATGATTATGACAGACACTTGCTGTCACAGATTTGAGGGAAGAAAGAACCCAATTGCAGGCATTGGGGAAGACAACAAAAACCCACGATGGGGAAAACAAGACACGATAAACGGGAAACAGAGGAACATAGATTGACTACACTTAACTAACAAAGACTAAATACAACAGTTGACAGTACTACAATAAACTAACACTAAACTAGACTTACTTTGACATGGGAAATATCATTCACAGAGAAACATGCACAGGACACAGGACAAGGAAACATGAGGACTATTTAACTGGGAAGAAATTAAACAGGCACAGGTGCTTGGCATGAAGTAATTAACAATCAATAACGAGACGATAGGGTGGAAAACACAGACGAGTCCCGGCGAGAGTGTGGAAGGTCAAAAGGGACAAAAACAACTCTCTCCAAATATAACAGTGAGTTCAGTTCTAATTCTTCCTCGAAACCAAGAAATATCTGACAAGAGGCAGAATCATGACACTTTTAGAATGGGATGATTTGAAATCACACATATTCATGGATGAACAACACACAAATAAATTTACTGTGTTTTGATACAATATGTTACAATAAATATCTATTAAATGATGATTCACACAGAAGTACTTTGTAATGTGTTTGAGTGTTTTAGAGCACATTGTAAAATCCAGTGATGTCTAAGGGACTGTGAGGCCTTAAGGCTTTGAGGCCTAAAGTAAACCAGTAAATCTGTTGTGAAGCCTGGGTACTTTTTCAGTTTGTGGGACTCGATGACCTAGTAATATTGAGAAAAACATGTTTTTCTGTGCCTGGTACGTACTGCATTCAAATTTACAATCTAAGATACAATCTTATGCTGATACAGCAAAGTGAGCAAGGCCATAAGTCTGTAAGAAAAGAGGATAGAAGGAGGTGAAGGAGATAAGTGTGTAATGATATGCAACAAATTAAAAAGATTGTTTTATCATCATTTGAAATGTATCATATCGCTTAAGAAATAAGGGTAGAAGATGAAAAGAGATTGGCTAAGAAATATGAGAGATAGCAAGAAATTACCTGATTGGTACAAAGTAAGGAACACCTCTTGGTAAAACTGTTGATGTAAAGCACAACTTTTTCAGATGTTTTCTGAGCATTACACTTTGTTGACCCAGGCAGTAGTGTGTTGACCTTTTGGCACCTGGAACATTTGTCTTTGACATTCTTTTCACAATGAAAAGACTGTTATGGCCAGCTAGAAAAGCTTGAAAAGATACCCTTGCTGAGGTATCTTTATTTTCAAACACTCATGCATATTTATATTGCTGTTTCCAAAGTAACTGCAAACAATACAAGCGGTTAGCAGAGGAGCAGCGTTGCCAAAACCTGAGGATGGGGTCGCAGTCAGAGAGAGCCGCAGCGGAAGTTAACGTTTTAAACCCCGGGAAACACTGGATCCTAGTAGTTCCCAAATTTTTTCCAATTGCTGCAACTCTAGGCAAATAAACGGGCACGTCAGAATTAGATCGGCAACTATAAACCTAAGGGACCATCACACCATGACACTTGTTAATTCTTTGTGTTTAAACCAGGTTCACTCTTTGCAAAGTCTTGTCTGTGTAACACGCCAACTCTGAGTGCTCTTCTATGTCTGGTTTGATCATTTGCTTGTATCGAGAATTATCCTGTTTTTGTATTTTACCCTAGTCCCCATGTTTGGATGGTTTGCCAGTATATTTAGTCTTTGGTTTACCCCTTTCAACAATGACTGCATTTGGATCCTCACCCTTGTCTCTCTACGCAGTTTAGTAACTTTTATTTAAACAAAATCTCCTTAACTTTTAAAACTTTTCAGACCAGCCTTTGTAAAGCCAACATGATGTTTGTCTACAATGTTTACTATCCAGTTCATGGTAATGTATTACAAATGTTTACGATACTATTATAAATAAATGTATTTTATCGATATTGACAATAAACAAGATTGACAGTAGGTTGTGGTTATGCACCTGTTAAACATTTTGTCTTAGGAGGCACAGTGGTTGCAATTGGTCTCTCTGCTTCCCTACACTCATATTTTAAGTGTGATTTACTGACCAAAAGAGAAACACTTAAATGTGAAAACTGATTAGAATTTTAGAAACAGTTGTCTTCAAAGTTAGTCTTACTCAGTCATCCTCAATAGACGACCCCAGTCCGGATCCGGACCTTTGCTTTGTTCCATCTGGACCGCAAGACATAGCCTAATAAACCATTTCAAACTTTTGACAATTTTGGATGTTTAATATGAGCCGCGCGTCTTCACAATGGAGAATCACATCACATGCGCTCTCAGGAACATTTATGTAATTGATTTTTTGCTGCTTTATCCTCAAATATCTTTATGAAGCGACAAACGCACTTGATTTGAACCCTTTCCGCTCCACACGCGCTGCTTATCTCCCACCAAAGAAGCGCATGAAGAGCATCAAACACGTGCTTATTTAAACAACACTAGTGCAGACAAGCAGAGCAGGTAAATATACACACAACAAGCATTTGTATCCATCAGTCTGTTTACTGTTAGCTATATGTCTCCAACCTTTCAATCAGATTGGTGATATTTTATTAACCATAACGTTTTTATCTACATTTAGCATTGGCATTATTGGTCAGCATGTAAACATTTGTGACCCTGTGAAAACCCTCACAATCAAATTGATTCGCAGACAATAAGCATCAAACATTAATTTCAAGCATTAATTTGGAGATTAAGATTTTGGTATTATTCGGTCAATACTAGAAATATTGTTATATTTTCACAGAATATTCTGAAGGATGGTTTTATGAAGGACATTTGCTGGGTTTTTCAAAAGCAGGTTCACATTTTATAATGAAAAACGTTTTATTTGGGAAATTATTTAAAGACAGAAGTAGTTCTGGTATGAAAGTGATAATGGCATGCTATTTTATTAAGTATTTTTGTTTACTGTTAATGATTTTAATTGTTATATAGCATTTTAATTGTCACATTACATTTGCTATTTGAAAGTTGTCAGTAGTCTTTTTATTTTCAAGTATTAATTATCAGACTTCTATTAAGAGGGCATTCCCCTAAGGCACAGAGCCTATACATACAGTACATATATCAAAATTATAAAATAAATGGCCTGATTAAAGATCATATCTATTATATAGTATATCCAACTGGGCTAAATTTATTAAATATGTATTTATTTTCAAATAACATATTACCCATACCTCAGTTTGGTAGAAAATATAAAGACTGGACCTCTTGGAACTTGGATTGAATACCCCTGGTCTAACAATTCCGTGAATACACACAGCTCTATATAAAGAACAATTTGATTGTAAACTTGGACAAAATTAAGTTTAGTTGATATACATCAGATTGGGAAAAATGCATTAATAATATGTTGTTTAATTCTTCATATTCTGTTTTGTACATCTTTCAACACTGCATCTTTCTTTTTTTTTACTACTATTTATATGTATGTTAAGCTGCTTTTCAACAATGCAAAAGTACTCTGTATAGATAGATTTTAATTTAATATAATATTCTTAACTAGTAATATTTCATTTTCAGCACTCTGTTGATGCGGTAAATGCTGGAGTCAGTCCTATTGGAGACACATCATACAACTCCAGTCACTGGGATCTAGGAAGTTCATTCTTTTTTGCTGGAACTGTGATCACAACAATAGGTAACCTATTTCATGTTAATTTCCCTGTTTATCACACACCACACATGGATGTATCCCATTTAACAAATGACTCATAGAAGCCACATTCATATTTTTATACTCAAGCCAAATAAAATGCATTTTCTTTTTGTCATAAACTTATGGTCACACTTCCTGTCAGTTCACCAGACCACATGACCAACAATGAAATGTGAGCAAATTATGGATACCTTTTTATATGTATATGCTATGTCTGAAATATGTCCTGCTTTGGGCTGTGAACAAATGCCATGTAATGCTTTCTATGCAATTGTTTGTTTTTGTTCGGCACATCCTTGCTACAGTTTAAAGGATTGAAGAGATAAAATAAATTGCTGGAAAATAAATAATTCTGTAAGTTCTGTAATATTATAAAACACATCAAATGAATGTCTATTCTCTAAAAAGACAAAGTCAATGATTCCAAAATGTTTTCCCTTTGACCTTTTTGCGAAGCATTTTCTTAGAAGGACTGATGCAAGTCACTTAAAGGGATACTTCACCCAAAAATGAAAATTTTGCCATCATTTACTTACCTTCGAGTTGTTCCAAATCTGTAGAAATGTCTTTGTTCTGATGACCACAGAGAAAGAAATTTGGAAGAATGCTTATAACCAGACAGATTTTGCCCCCCATTGACTACCATTGTAGGAAAAAATATTAGAAAGTGCCCCAGAACGATTTGTGCTTCATTCTTCAAAATGTCAATTTTTTTCTACTATGATAGTCAAAAGGGAGCAATATATGTACGGTTTTAAGATTTTTTTTCATATATTTTTATCTGTATTCATCAGAACAAAGAAATTTAAACAGATTTCGAACAACTCGAAGTTGTGCAAGTAATGACAGAATTTAGATTTTTGGGTGAAGTATCCCTTTAAATCCATTAGCTCCTTGCTGTGTTACCTGCCAGGGCCCATGATTTACTACTTAAAGTAGCAATTCAGATGCAATTGGTCGTGTCCACTTACATGGTTTTTATGATGTGCTTTTATGATGCGCCTGGAGAGCAGCGGGTGATTTTCCTCCATAGGAATTCACTATCACAAACTCAAAGTACCTATGTTTAACGACCTGAACAACGAACAGGTATGCTTAAATTTCTGTCAAACCTTACTTGCAATAAATACTATCTTACTATATTAAACATCGTTGAAAGAAAAAGCCCTTATCAAATGGAGAAATAGAAAAATCCTATGTCAAGCGTTTCTTCCCTACAGTAACGTACCAAAACAACACCCACTTAAAACCAAAATAAATACATATAAATTAGTTTATCACTGAAATCAAACATAAAAATGATAACAGAAAAGTTTTATGTTCTCAGTTCGTCGCTTCCTTGAGCCATGTTAATTGGGTTCTTTAAAAAGAACTTTAAAGGGGTCATATGGCGCAAATATGTGTGTAATGGTGATAAATAATACCTAAATAATGTTCAGTGCAGAGATATTGTCTTTAACAGAATTCGCTTTTCAAGGACTGCAGAGAACGGCTGGAATCGGATTACAGCCCTCTACTTCCCGGGTACATGATGTTACTTTTCCCTAGTGCTTTTAATAACCTCTCCCCAAAGGAATACGCCTTCCTTAGAGAAGAGAAAGAGCCGCTGTAGTAGTGTTTGGTTATCAGAGATCGTAAACATTTGACTGAGCTACGCCCTAAACTACTTTAACTTTCATCACAGTCCTACAGCTGGTTATAAGAATTCAGCTACACACATTCTAAGATAACCAACGGTCAAATAACAGCTTCCATGACTTTAACATCGACTGTGTAAGCTGTTCTGTGTAAAACACTAAAATTGTGTGAGTGTGCAATTACCTCTTAAACACTTTGAAGTCCTGCTTGCAAATGTCTCCTGTTCAAACTGCTTGTTTTATAATCCAACTCGGGTCCAATATATAAAGGCAAAACTAACGCTTCTGTTTTAGTGTTAATTAATATACTCGGTCTGACGCCATTCGGTCCGGTGTCATTTCCCTCGCCATAGTAGGGATCACTAACAAAGATTGATGTTTGCACATGCACTATCAGACCTCCGTTACACTTCGATGGATCCGCATGTTTTTAACTGATAAAGTGATGTTGATGGCATTGTTACTGTTTATTGCTCAAATCCAAAGTTCCTCAATCTCAAAAACAGCAAAGACTGGCTCCTTTAAAATCTACTCAATACTTTACTGGAAACTTTTGCAATTGCTGGAGAGCTGGCGAAATTTGCACAGTAGAAGGTATTCTAGAAAAAACATGAGCTGCAGAATTCTGAAGCAACTGGAGTTTTTATATAGTTCAGATTCTCCCTATGCTTTTGGTCCTTAAGTGGACTTTCCTTAATTGAACCCTTTTCATCCAACCGTTTATCACTAAGGGTTATGTTAGGGCTGGGGGTTAACGATTATTTATTAAATAATTTGTTAATTGTTATACAAAATGAAAGAGCCTGTTTACTCTTTACAGTACCAACAAAAGTCTCTTGTTCAAAAAATTCAAAAGTTGTAGTGCAAAAAAAGGCACTGTACAGTGCACAGTATAGACATTCCTGAGAGTGTTAAACAAAATATAAAATTCCTGTTTTTGCATATATATTTTGTGTGCATTGCATCTCTTTCCCAAAATAGAAAGCCAGCGTTCTTTGCTTTGTCCTAGAAAACACGAAAGCAAGGCATATTAGAACAACAGCTTTGACAGTGGGGTATTTTAAATCTACCTCATTGTAGTGCTATGCTATGATTAGTTTATTTGAATGCTAACGTGGCTATCTAGCAGCTGTTAACCAATTAATCGACGTATCTTAGCTCTCTGTGCAGTTTGTACGTGCTAGGTTAGTAGCTAACGTTCACATTAGATAACGTCAGCTACTATAGATAGTGTTCTGCAGCCATAAGCTAGCTTCCATTCAAGCCAACATTAGATGATAACTAACGTTAGCTAAACACAGCTGTCTAGGCGCCAGTAGCTACCTAGCATGAACAAACTGCACGGAGAACTAAGATAGTTAGCTAGCACCATCGAAGCTCAAGCTACACTAGTTACATTTACACTATTAGTGCTTACTTGTTATTGTCTCCTTCACGAGTGACAATGGGGTGCCTCCGTTTCAGATGCTCCAACATTGCTGTTGTGCTGGCGTGGTATATCAACTCCATTTGACAAAGAGCGCAAATATCGACACCTTTACATTTGGGGCTAAATTTGACTAAATTTCTTTCAAACTGATCTAAAACCCAATTTAACCCCTGCTTATAACAATATTTCTGTTATGGGTCCTAGAAGATTTAAAGTCAATTATTTTGTCAATTCATTTATCAATAAGGAACTCACGTAACACCATTTTTCCAATTTTGAAACCTGTTCTTCATACTCCGAGTCTTTCCATTGTAACATCTCCCTGTTTAAGTTAAGGTGTTACTCTGAGGAGGTTCAGTACACCATAAAGTGCCATTTCATTCGCAATTTGTATTATTTACAAGTCTCACTCTGGATTTGTATTCTTATTGTATTAAACAGAAAACAGCAGTGGTGACAGGACACATCCTTGAGGTGTTCCGTTATTTAAAAAAAAAAATGATTTAACCCCTCGAGCACAAACTTGTTGTGGTCTATTTGTTAAAAAGAATTAATCCAATGAACAACTTCACCAATTACCACTAATCCAAAAGCCTTTCTAAAAGTGAATTTATCTGCATTGTATTCAAATCTTATTGTTTAGTAAAAAAAAAGAACACGCAGATAAGCCTTTGCTTGTTGTAAATGGCTAGCAATTGTATCAACCATAGTACACCTTGCATCCTCTGTCCAACTTTGAGGTTTGTATGCAAGTTTTCTAATTTCTCTAATATATAGAATTTAAGATGATAATTAATGAACCTCTCCATACATTTAGCAAGTTTTGATGTCAAGGCCACCGGACGAATATCTTAAAAATGTTTAGCTTCTACTTTTTTAGAAGGGGTCGTGTAAATTATAATTTCAATGTATTTGGTACAAAATGTAAAACTAATAAAACTGAATTAATCTTGTTAAGATTTATATTCAGACATTCTCAAAAAACTAAAGAATCTAGCACTTCAAGCATAAAGAATCTTTTTGACCCCAGTTCTCAAGTTAATTTTTTTTCAGTTTTCACTCCATTCACTCAATTGTGGTGCTATCTGTAGCAGTTCCTGTCCAACTGCATGCACAGGCATGCACACACACACACAAATACACATGCCCCAACACTTGAGCACACACACGGGAACCAATGTTGTGCAAGTGACTTCCAAACTGTAACAGATTACTTGTTACTGTTTCAAAAGTAATCCCTTACCTTGAAATATAACTGTCTCAGAATTGTAATATGCTACATGACTCCTGTATTACTTTTGAGTTACTTTCACCAAATTAACTACAGAAGTACAACTTAACATTTTAAGATGACAAAAAGTCTGTGTATTTTATGTATTTTCAAAATACAAAATACTTTTTGCCAATCAACCTCTTTATTAGACTGCTGATTTTTTATTAACTAGGCTTCACAAAAATACTAAAATGAAATGCACTTAAATTCAAAATACTATTACCAAAAAATAGTATTTTGTATTTCAAATTGATGTATTTGAAACACTGCCCATCCATGCAGTCTAATAAGGAGGTTGATTGGCAAAAAGTATTTGTTTAAAAATACAAAAATACTAAGATTAGGGTTATATTTATGGCTATATTTACTTGTATACTGTTTCCTAGGTATTGTTTTGTTCTGTTGAACAGATTTGGGGAGATTTAGGAAAGCAAATAATTCTGTGTCACCTTTGACTACCATTACAATTGGTATTCAATGATGTCAGAGAATTTTCAGTTGCTAACATTCTACCAAATATATTTGTGTCCAACCTACAAAAGACTTTTATACAGGTTGAGTAATCGATAACAGAATTAAATTTTTTGGGTGGAGTGTCCCTTTAAAAAGATCCCATGTGTGCTCAAGGCCACGCACGGAAATGGACGAGAAACGTGTTTTCTCATCTTAAGATATGCAAAAACTTGCTTAAGAAATAAGCATGGTTAAATTTATAGCATTACATACACTGCCCTTCATAATTATTGGCACCGCTGGTTAAGATGCGTTCTTTAACTTCAAATAAATTCAGTTTTATTCTAAATAATACAGGACCATAATGAAAAATAGATGAAAATCCAACCTTTAATTCAATTGCATTTATTCAGTGGGGAAAAAAATCCCACATTAAAAAATAATTATTTAACATCAAACCAGGTGTGCCACAATTATTAGCACCCCTGATGTTAATACTTTGTACAACCTCCTTTTGCCAACAAAACAGCACCTAATCTTCTCCCATAGTGCTTCACAAGATGGGAGACTACAGAAAGAGGGATCCTCGACCATTCCTCTTTTCACAATCTCTCTAAATCATCCACAGACCTGGGTCCTCTCCTCCGCACTCTCCTCTTCAGTCACTACACAGATTATATATGGGGTTGAGGTCTGGGGACTGAGATGGCCATGGGAGGAGCTTGATTCTGTGTCTGGTGAACCATTCCTGTTTAGATTTGGCCACATGTTTAGGGTCATTATCTTGCTGAAAGACCCAGTGACGACCCATCTTCAGCTTTCGGGCAGAGGGCACCAGATTTTGCTTTAAAATGTCCTGGTATTTCAAAGCATTCATGATGCCATGCACCCTAACAAGGTTCCAAGGGTCTCTGGAAGAATACAGGCCCACAGCACCACCGATCCTCCCTCTTACCTCACAGTGGGCATGAGGTGCTTTTCTGCATACTCATCTTTTGTGTTCCGCCAGACTCAGAGTGTTTGTTGCCAAAAACCTCTATCTGGGTCTCATCTGACCACAGCACACGGTCCCAGTTGAAGCCCCAGTACCGCTTAGCGAACTCCAGACGTTTGCGTTTATGATTGTGAGTGAGAAAAGTTTTTTTTCCGTGCATGCCAAATAGCTTGTTGGCATGTAGATAGCGCCTGATGGTTGTTTTGGAGATTGTGACCCCAAGATGCTACCATTTGTTGCAATTCTTTCACAGTGAGCTTTGGAGAACTTTTTATTTCTCTTACCATCCTCCTCACTGTGCATGGAGGCAAAATAAACTTGCGTCCTCGTCCAGGCTTGTTTACCACAGTTCCAGTTGTTTTAAACTTCTTAATGATTCCTCTGACAGTAGATATGGGCAGGTGCAGGCGAGTGGCTATTTAGGTACCAGGGGCCGTAAAATTCGTCCAGTTAAGAGTTGTCCAACCACTAAAATAAGTTAAGCGAAATTATGTTAAGATTGAAAAACTCTCTAGTGTTGCTTTAAGGACTAAACATGAAACATTAACCATTGCAGCTGATAATTCTTCTGCAGCTTGCATTTCCTTTAAGCCTGCCGATATACAAACGTGACATCAGCATACGTCCGATAATTTACTATGGATTGACAAACATTAGGTAAATCATTAATATATAAACTAAATAACAATGGACCCAGAATTTAACCTTGAGGTACACCAATAGAATTACTGACTGTTGGATAGGTATTTTTCACACCAACACACTGTTTTCTGTTGGTGAAGTACGATTTTATCCATTTGATTGACTTGATAAAAATAATTACATTTTATAACTTAAAACGTCATGGTTTACTTTATTAAATAATTTATTTAAAGGAGAGGTTGTTCGAATGGTTTCACTAGATGTTAAATAAGTCTCTGGTGTCCCCAGAGTGTGTTTGTGAAGTTTTAGCTAAAAACACCACAGATCTTTTAATATCCCATGGGCTACATACCCACTTTAGCATGTGAGGAGAAACGCACTGTTTTGGTGTGTGTCTCTTTAAATGCAAGAGAGCTGCCTTTTTTAGCAGAAACTGTGCAGTGAGCCTGTTCTTCCAGCGACAAAACATTAAAGTATGGTCACATAAAGTGAACGAGAAACGAGGTCTCGTCTTCGAACACCAAACATATTGTTTCTGATAAGCACACCAGTTTCCCCAGGGGCCATTCGCGAAGCCGTCCGGTCACGACCACATTAGGGAGAGAGAACCGCGTTGCGTGTTTACAAACCATACACACAGTTTTCTGAAGTGAAGATACTCAAGGCACATGCTTTTTTATAGCTATTTCTCCAAGTCAAATTAATGTTACAATGGACAATCCCGCCACGTGTTTACAAGCCACAGACATCGCATTCTAATAGTGAACGGAAAAACGTGTCACAGTGACATTTTATCTACTTTTAAGTTGCTGCAGATCCCTGGAATTGTGATCAGAGATACCCAGGTGCGGATTAATGCACAGCCTTGCATTATACCATACATTTCTTTCTAAGTATGTGCAATCCCTTGGATCGTACCGTTACTACCTTGGCGTTGCTAACGCCATGCTATTACAATGGAGCTACATGGAAGTCAACAATGAGTATCTGGGCCACTGGCTCTGGGGAGGATAACTGGGACTTTGACTCAGGGAAGCAATGGATGACTGGAATGCCGGCTCAAGGGAAGCAGTTTTAAGGATGCAACTGCTTACAGGGATGCTGGCTCTGAGGGGACTGAGTAGACCTTTGGAAAAACAATTTGTAACTGGGATGATGACTCCAGGTGTACTGCAGCTGGCTCAAATGCTGGCTCAAGGGAAGCGGCTGGTGACTTAGGAACTGACGCTGGGGATACAGCCGCTGACTTGTGAGCCAGATCTGGGAGTTCTATAGCTAACTGAGATGGTAACTCATGGGAAATAATTATTACTTCGGTCATCGACTCTGGGAGTGATCATGGCTAGCTGCTGACTTTGAGGCCAACTCTGGGAGTTTGGTAGCTAAATGAGACTCAGGGGACACAAGAACTAACTGGGACTCTGACTCTGGGGGTGCTGCAGCTGACTCAAACTGTGGGGAAACACCGTCTAACAGGGGCATAAACTCTGAAAGGCTGTTGCTGACAAATAGGTCAGCTGGGGAGAAGCAGCAGCTGGCCGTGGGGATACTACAGCGGATTTGGGTACTGGCTCTGGGTAGGCTGTCTTGGAAGCTGGTGCAGTGGGGGCTGCAGATGACTGTAACACCGGATCTGTAAAAACTGCAATTGCCTTGGATGTCGGTGCAGTAGGGGCTGCAGCTGACTATAACACCGGCTTAAGGAACCAGCCGTGGACATGTTGCAGCAGACATGAATGCTGATTAAGGGAAGGCTTTGGCTTTTAAAGGGCATTGGACACCGCAATGACCAGCCTCATCAAAATACAATCAGAGACCTTGGACCAGACCCTGCTGCTTCTGTTGAGGTGTCAGACAGAGACGACCCAGCTGCATCAGCTCGACCTCCGAAGGCTGAACAGAGGTGGCTTCGGGGGCTGGGAATCCAGATTTATGTGAGGGTATTGTGCAGTACATCCTTGATTCCTCCAAGAACCTGTTCATTTTGAGGCATACGTGGTTTGTACAGCACAAGCCTCACGTGTTATCTTTGAGACCATCTTGTCATTTGTCTTGCTTGAGTCCTGCATGTTCTCCTGTCTCTGTGTCTTGTGTCTCACAGATGGAATCAGACGACCTGCCCGGCTTCCCAGTGGAGTACCACGATCTTTGTGCAGTGTTCAGCAAGTCTTGAGGCACCTTTACGGCATTTAACACACCTACGGGACATTACGAGTATTTGATTCTACCGTTTGGTCCTAACCATTTTCCAGGGCCTTGTCAATAGCGTTCTGGGGACATGATTAATAAATTTGTCTTTGTGTATCTGGCTGATGGACTGGCTGGCAGAGACAGTGGGAGAGACCTGATAGACAAAGGATAGCTGGACGAGACCTGCGGGGAGGGGAGCAGCCTTAATTCCTCTTCATTGTGTCGTGGGGGGCTCATGCTCTCCCTCTGCGGTGGGCAATGCCAGATGTTTACTTACACCGTTAGCTCAGGCTGACAAAGTAAAAAACATAGAGCGAGCCCTCGAGGAAATGGGTAAGGCACGCCAGGTCGGGTGTTCTGTAACGGTATGTGTACGGTAATCAAATCGCTAGACCTGGGAGACAAAGGATAGCTGGAAGGGACCAGTGGGGAGGGGAGCAGCCTTAACTCATCTTAATTGTGTCATGGCGGGCTAATGCTCTCACTCTGTGGTGGGATCTGGCAGATGTTCTGTGCA
Organism: Triplophysa dalaica; assembly: GCF_015846415.1. Classification (NCBI taxonomy): domain Eukaryota; kingdom Metazoa; phylum Chordata; class Actinopteri; order Cypriniformes; family Nemacheilidae; genus Triplophysa; species Triplophysa dalaica. The sequence continues at coordinate 4,779,483 of NC_079554.1, read as the reverse complement.
GCGCAATGACGGCTGGCCTCCGGATCGAAAGTGGGGCCTGAGAAGTCCTTAGATAGGCAAACAGAGAAAAACAGTCCCTTTCTCTCCAGCACCCACTCCACAAAAGCAGGGAAGTTCTTTTGAGGACCATCCGCTGGCAGGCGTGCCTTACACCGTAAACTCAGGCTGACAAAGTAAATAACACAGAGCGAGCCATCGAGGAAATGGGTAAGGCAAGTCAGGTATGGTGTTTTGTAACGGTATGTGTATGGTAATATAATCGCTAGACAAGAACGTAATCCAAACTATTTTTTATATAATTCCAGGAGGTAAACACAAGAATTTCCACACAAAAAGAAACGTATGCAATTAACACAAGAAGCGAACCGATTAACAAGGTAAACTCAGGAAACATGAATGCAGAGCATAACCAAAACATAACATGACCGTGACCAGTGGTGTAAAGTAACAGGGATTACTTTTATGTTGCCTCAATCTGTATTTTTAACTTTTAAAGACATGACCATGTGGACTTGCATTTTATGAAATAAAATGGACCACAACTCCAGATAAAAATCATAATTGTTCTATCTTAGAAATAATGTCACATACATTTTGGATAGTTTGAGTAATAGATCAGCCAGCTCCTCTACAGATATTACTCTTAATACTAATCCAAGGCAATTAAGGTTACAAATGTTTTGCTTTTTTTGCATGCATATTTATTTATTTCTGCATTTAGGGGCCTAGTTTACATGACTGAACAGTGTTGGAAGTGCATAAATGGTTTTAACTGGAAAACTGAGCTCATGATCGACAGACAGAAAGAACAACACATTTTAATGGTTGTATCTAGGGATGCACCGATCCGATACTCTGGATCGGAATTGGGGCCGATCCGGATGTTTTTTGCTGGATCGGGTATCGGACTGACGGGTTCTCTTCAGTCCGATCCATTGCGATACCCGTGGATGTTACTCTAAAGCTTCATAAGGGACTATCTATCAGGAAATTACCATAAACTGTGTCATGCACTGTATTCGTTGTCATGTATTTTGATAGCTTTATGCGAGGAATAAACCAATATAGCATAATTAAAAAACTCTGACCTCCGCTGGTGCGGTCATCTGTCAATCTCAATCCAGCATGCGTGTGTCCGGGAACAGTCAGGACGTTACTCGTTCCAAAGTTTTCAATATTCTTCATAATCACTAGATAATAGACTGTGGTTTTGTTTAAAATGCATTCTGCCGGAGACTGTACTCGCTGAGTGTAATGTTATTAGATTCAAGCACTGGAACCGGTCTATGTTATGCGTCATTCATACACTAACTCTTTTTTTTACTTTAGGATGGATGCAAAGTACTATGATTTAAACACATAACATATCTCTTCTCTTTGTGTTATAACTGTTTTGAACTTGGGAAGCAAAGATCCCCGCGAATACACGATCATCACCATCCGGGATGTGCGTGAGTGAAGCGGGTGCATTAAGCGCATCATTCTGCGTCCAATGCGCATGACTTTAAATAACGTAGAAGCGAATGTATTAAGCGCATCATTTTGTGTCCAGGATGTGCATGAGTGAGTTTGGAGACTTTTATATTGTGATAGCTTTGTGCAATAAACAGAGATTTATTTGTTAAACATTTTGTAAGTATCTGTGCTTAATGAGACCACATTTTGTTTTGTATGTATTTTTAAGTTAAATAAAGCACCAAATAACATTTAAAAAAAATCATACTTTTAAGTAAAAATACTTAAGTGAAGGAAAATGGTAGATTTTAATGTACTCATGGATTTAAAGTAAAAAAAAATAAAAAAATGTATGGACTGTAGTGGAGTAAATATGCTGTGCCTCATACTGTAGGAAAGTATTTTTTGTCCAAAGTTCTCTGATAAAGTACATATATTTTAAAATGTACTTGAAAGTAAACATTCTTAACTATCCACCTCTGGCAATAAAAGTTAAAATATGCAAGTCTACTTTTATCATGAAAAACATTGCTAGTATCGGATCAGAATCGGTATCGGCCGATACACAGAATTCAGGTATCGGAATCGGAAAGGAAAAAGTAGGATCGGTGCATCCCTAGTTGTATCCACCTATATGCTTTATCAGTAAGGTAAATATGTGTTTCGTTAAAAGTAGCTATTATCTATATCTCCAAATTTGATTATTAATAATTATTTTTATTTCATTAAATAACACTGCCTAAAAAGTATTGAGTAACTAGTACTCTTAGTAGTTTTTGAGAAGAGTCATTTTTACTTTCACTAATTTATTTTTTAACACCAGTACTTTTACTTGTAATTGAGTACAATTTCAGCAATGTAACAGTACTTGTACTTAAGTACAATTTTTCAGTACTCTTTGCCATCAAAAGTTGGCAGCCCTGAATAAATGAATGTTAAATAAGTTACATGTCACAATTACAAACGTTAATTATTTGTTCTAGAATAGTCTGTGTACAAAATATCTATAGACTATGTTTACAATAACAGAACAAATAAATTAATTTTATTTTCTATATTACCATTCATTAAACTAGGCTACAGTTTTCAGCAACCTTTTTGCAGAAAAGTTGACAGTGTTACTGTTGTATATTTACGGCTGCCCGCTCTCAAGAGCATTGCTGCATCAACAAAGCGTCACCACAGCAAGCATCATGTTGGAGAAATCCCGGACGCTGAGAGGAGCTCTTTTTGCATTTTAGTTTCAGACTGTTGCTGCGCTCAGTTTCATCAAGTAACATTACAGACAGTAGTCATCTTTCAAACTGGGGGTGAGTAGATAATTACATTTTTTAAGCATCATAAAAGCCTATTCAACCTTCATGATAGTCACTTACCTTTTTTGCTCATCTGCTATATAATGTATGTTTAAAGTTTCTGTGTGAGCATCAGACTCTCACCCGATATATTGCTTGGGTTTGTGTTAACTTGAGACCTTTTAAATGGCATGATATAGATCAAATCGGATTATGAATGCTTTCAAGTCTTGCATCACAATTGTGTTCACTGCGATTGCCCCACTAAAGGTGGAAAATACAGTCGATAAAAAAAGTCACGTTACTCAAACATATGACAATTGTAAAAGAGTGCATCAATAAATAGGTTTATAATATATTTGAAACATGTTTTCTTGTACTTTGTTTTCTGGGTTTCGCATCAGAGAGATAAGATATAGCCTGCAATCAAGCTATGTTTCACGGATGTGTCGTGTTGATGTTGTCATGTAAGTATGAGATCATCTTGAACTACATCTATACGTCTAAAATGGCAAAGGTATTATGTACAACCTTAATCCTAATTTAGAGACTGCTCTTTACTTTCTGAAAATTAACATCTTTACCCTCTTCATTTAGGGGTCACACTGTGCTACTTCTTGGTCAAAAAAGACTGAAGCCTTAAAAATGTTAAAAACTTAAAAATATATATTTTCCATTTCACATTTTTAGAGAATTTTGGTTAAAACAGAGAACAGGCTATTAAAATCATTTTTTGGGAAAAAAAGCAAAAACGTGTAGTTGCATGTGTAATGCAGTTTTCACTAGGTTCCATAGCCCTCTATAGAGTAGTTTGTGAATTACCTAGTTATTCAGATGACATAGGATTTGTGGATTTGAATGTGCATTTAGACAATCTCAAATAAGGGTTTTTTTCCAACCTTTTTGTATTTCTTTATTAGATAACTACTAAGTTTCACATTATGATCATATTGATTCGACCATTAAAATGTTGTTATAAAAGGAAAACATAGAAAGCCTTTACTTAGTATTTGACAATTATGATATCTAACAAATTAGGGAATGGACAATGATAAGTCAAACATTTTGCAATTAATTGTTATTTCCTTCAGTTTTCTGGGCCCCTCATTAAGGGGTCACACTTGGCTCCTTAGCGTTCACACTTGGCTACTGAAACTTTTTCAGGAAAATGTATGTAATAAGGTAACAATATCGTAAGATGAGGAATGATGACACAAAGCGAGTTGAAGTAGTAATGAGTCCAGGCAAACTGAGTACTGTTCATGTATTCTTTGAGTAAACATCCAAGGGAACAAAGTAATAATCCAACAAATGACATCCATGGAATAGGATGGTGCAAGATAATACAAAGAGAGTTCCAAGATAGAGCATAAACTAAGTCAGAATACAACTCAACTTGACATATAACATGACAAAACAATGGGTTTAAAAAGAGTCCATAGGATGGGGTTCAGGTGGAGTGTCAGGTGCGGGGTAATCAATGAGGTCCGAGGGGTGCATGATGGGAAATGCAGTCCTGGGGTTAAAAGTCCGGTGATTGAAAACGACTGTAGCGGAGAGGGGCGTGGTCAACGAAGACGGGGCAGATGTGACAGGACCCCCCTCCCAAAGGCGCATCCTCGTGCATTAAACAAACCAGCAAGGGTGCTGGACAAGGTTCTATATTTTTTATTTATCCTATATTTTAGCAGGATAGTCCCATTGAGATACAAAATCTCTTTTCCAGGGAGTCCTGCCAAAATGGCAGCACAAAATAAAACAATAAAACAGTTTCAAAAACAGAAAAGAAACAAAATTATTTGCCCTAAATTCCAGATGATTACAAATGTGTAATTTACTTATAGCAAGTACCAGTTTCCTTCAGAGTAGACTTTTTAAAATATTTACAGAAGGGAGTGTTTCCAGCATCATAAAACAATCTGGTTCAGAACATCAGGTTCCAAAGCAATTGTACTAACAGGTACGCCCATCTTACTTGTGTATCCATTTTGTCAGTCTTTGTCAAATCATACCACGGACTGACGTAAAATTCGCGGAGGTGGGGTAACACAATGCGTTTCAGGCAGGTCTGGGTGAGCATTTGCTTATAGATAGAATGCATATTTTGTTCCAACACTTTAACTTTTGCAATTTTAAATGTCTAATACATGGATGGGCAACTTATAACACACCGAAGATACATAAAAACACGTATTCGCGGCTAATGAGCCCTGTAATAGAAAGATGCACAAGCCACAGGGATGACTGCAGCCTTGAGAAGATCGTCAGGAAAATACAGTCCAAGAATTTAGGAGAGCTTTACAAGTAGACTTAATCTGGAGTCAGTGCATCAGGAGCCACAACACACAGACGTCCTAAGGAAATCGGCTGCAGTTGTCATATTCATAGAACCAGGCCACTCCTGATCCAGAGACAATGTAAGAAGTGTCTCACCTGGCCAAAGAAGAAAAAAGTAGACTAATGCTCAGTTGTCCAAAGTTCTCATTTCAGATGAAAGAAAATAATGCATGTCATTTGGAAATCAAGCTCCCAGAGTCTGGAGGAAGAGTGGAGAGGCACAGAATCCAAGTTGGTTGAAGTCGAGAGTGAAGTTTCCACAGTCTGTGGTGATTTGGGGTGCCATGTCATCTGCTGGTGTTGGTCCACTCTACTTTATCAAGTCCAAAGTCAATGAAGCCGTCTACCAGGAAATTTTCAAGTAATTCATGCTTCCGTCTGCTGACAGGCTTTGTGGAGATGCTAATTTATTTTGCAGTAGCAAAAGGACTTTGCTCCTGCCCACAGTGCCAAAACTACTTGACTTCAGCCAACTCGCCTGACCTGAACCCCACAGGGCAGTGGTTCCCAACCACATTCCTGGAGGACCCCCAATACTGCACATTTTCCGTGTCTCCTTTGTCTGACTCACCCATTTCAGATCTTGGAGTCTATACTAATGAGCTGATGATCTGAATCAGGTATGTTTGTTTGAGGAGACATGAGCTGTGTCTCGTTTCAGAAGGCTGTGTCCTGGTGTCCTTCAGAAGTCCTCTGAAGGATGCGGTATAGAGAGGATCCTCAACTTTAGATGTCCTTCGTTTGACACACTGGCATAAAAGGAATCAAGAAATACCCTGTTGCTATGACAACACCTTGAGCTCTGACTCCTGTCAAATTAATAAAAAATATTTAAATATGATTTTAGGAGGTGAACAGTTGGTTTCTTTCTACCCTAAACAATGCTAGAAGAGTTAAATAAATTGAACTTTTCTTGCTCTACTGTATTAAACATTTAAAAATCACAAAACACTTTTAATCCTATTTACTACGTATGCCTGCTGTGGTAAAATAACACATAACATGTCTTTGAAACGACTACAAGTTTTAAAGAACTTTTGAATAGTTCTAGCAAGAGGTCCGACAATACCCCTGTTCTTAAGGACCTTCATTCGCTCCCTATTGCTTTTAGAGTGCAGTAAAACATTAAAGTAATTACTTATAGAGCCTTGCATGGTCAGGCACCTTCCTATTTTCAGAATCTATTATATGTACATTCTCCTGATCCTATGACCCTTGCTAAAGGTGAATGAGCTTTCTGTACTGTGGCTCCAAGGCTATGTAACGCTCTCCCTCTATTACTGAGATCAGTGGGCTCTGTACACTAACACTGTAAACACCTAAAGACGCACCTCTTTGGACAAGCTTTTTTTCCCAAATTTCTAAGACATTTGGTCACTAATTTTTTATTTATATATGTTTTTAGTTTATATTTTGCTACATGTATGTTTGATTTGTTTTTGTGATCTTGTTGTAAAGCACTTTGTGATTCCTTTTCTGTGAAAGGTGCTATTTAAATACATTTTCCTTAATTAACAATTATAATGTTTATATTTAAACGCCACATATTTGATTGAATGTTCAGCTGCTGCCATTAATTCAAATAGAAGATGTTGGGCAACGCAAGGAATTGTGGGTCATCTCTACCAAACAAAGGATACACCTCATGTGTCCTCCGAATTCCTGTGAAAGGTCGCATTTGAAGGGGTGCATCCGGAGTGTTTTCTACCTGCTTTTATAAAACGAGATAGCCTCGACGACGTAGCAGTCGTCGAATGAGTCCTCCGGAGGACAGAGCCTTCTAAAACGAGACACAGCTATGCAAAATAAGGAGCGTTGGGGGGCCTCCAGTATGAGATTGGTACATAGAGAATCTATGGGGTATTGTCAAGAAATTACAAGAAAATATGAATCTGATACACCAGTACTAGAAAAGTAGAGCAATACCCTGCTTTAAAAGACATCTCAGTTACAACTGTAACCTCTGTTCCATGATGGAGGGAACGAGACGTTGTGTCCCTATCTGTCGACACCAGTTTTGGGTGTAACAATTTACTGAGTTGTAAGTTACTGTGATTTAATTACTTTCCCTTGAAAACGGAAAGTAAAGGATTATTCTTATTTTTTTCTTTAATTTATTTACATTTATTTCTGATGTAATAGAACAAAATACAGAGAAATATATCCACATTCAAACAGGCTTAGGTCACGCCCCTACTAAAGAAACCCACATTGGACCCCTCTACTACCGACAGTTACAGACCTGTCTCTCTCCTCCCATTAATTGCAAATACACTTGAAAGAGCAGTTTTCAACCAGGTGTCTTCCTACCTATCCCATCATAGATTACTAGATGACAAGCAGTCTGGCTTCAAACCACTCCACTGATACTGCACTGCTTTCGGTCACAAAAGCACTGCGGCGAACCAAGGCGGAAGCTAAATCCTCAGTCCTGATTCTGCTAGACCCCGTTTGACACTGTCAAGTCACCAGATACTGCTAGCAACCCTGTCATCTCTAGGAATCTCAGGCACTCCTCTCCACTGGTTCAAATCCTACCTCTCCGGCAGATCCTTCTGGGTGTCATGGAGGGGCTCGCAGTCCACTGCTCATCACATGATCACTAGGGTCCCTCAGGGATTGGTGCTTGGACAGCTGCTTTTTTCCATCGACATGACATCCTTGGGACCCATCATACGGGCACACGGCTTCCCATATCACCGTTATGCTGATGACACCCAGATCTACATCTCTTTCACCCAGACAATACCACTGTAGCAGCTCACATAACAGCCTGTCTAGAAGACATCTCAGCTTGGATGAAAGAGCATCACTTCCAGCTGAACCCCTCAAAGACGGAACTACTCGTGTTTCCGGCACACCCCACAAAGAAAAACATGATCTCACCATCCAACTTGGCCCTACCACAATCACTCATTTCAAAACAGGCAGGAACCTCAGAGTGTTATTTGATGAACAGCTGTCCTTCAATGATCACATTGCAAAGACAATGCAGTCATGCCGATATGCTTTTTCAACATTAGAGAGGTTAGACCCTTTCTCACTGAGGGTCCAGCACAACTCCTTGTCCAGGCCCTGTTAATCTCAAGGTTGGACTAATGGCTATAAAGGCTATAAAAACACTCTAGCTGGTTCAAAATGCAGCAGCACCCCTCGTCTTCCAGCAGCCCAAAAGGGCTCATGTGACAGCCCAGTTGAAGCCTGTATCAGATTCAAGTCACTAATGCTTGCCTACAGGACTATCACTGGATCTGCACCGGCATACTTTTACACCCTCCTACACTCCTACATCCCATCAAGAACCCTGCGCTCAGCAAACCAATGGCGTCTTGTATTGCCTTCTCGTAATGCCAGTAAATCACTTTTCCGCTCATTTTGCGTCACAACTCCTTCCTGCTGTAACATTCTTCCTAACTTAAAAAACTACTTAAAACCTATCTCTCCTGTGAATACTTGACAGCAAAATGAAGAAAAAAAACACTCCTCTCTCTTTCTCTCAACAAGTAGTGGTCTAGCTTTTGTTGAAACTAGTAACTTTGTATTAGCACCTTTTGTATTATTGCTCCTCTATGACATATCGTTTAGTGCTCCCTGAACACTCTGTAAGTGGCTCTGGATAAAAGCATCTGCATCCTTGAATCAATTCTAATTAAGGTTGATGTAGGATTTAGAAGGTAATTAGTAATAAGCAATTAAATACTTTTTGGGTGTTAATTTGTACAGTAATCTAATTACACTATTGAATACGTAACTAGCAATTAATTAGTTTTCTAGAGTAACTTACCCAACACTCGATGACACAACGTCAAAGTGATTCACAGAAAGGGAACGATATGATTCCTCATTTTAGTAGTACCGGTACTTGAAGAATGATAGCTGTAGTTTTGAGTGTTCAACAGTAGGGCAAGTGTGGGCAGCGCTCTGCTTCTACATCACATTGAGTGCGTGCCGAATTGTTTTTTCCTCTCAGAAGCTCTCTGGCTATCATTGTGATGAAACTACCGTGGCTGCAATTACAGGTGCTCTTCGCGACCACCCACAGTTTGTTGCCAAAGTAGACACACAATATTAAATATGGGATTATTTCGCTTACGTCGTTGACAGTAAGGGCAATCCAACAGACATCACAAAACCGACTGTAAGCAATACTACAAAACAATGCAAGCGAAGGGAGGCAAAGCGTCCAACTTGGCAAACCATCTTGCTGACAGGCATACCAACTTGTTCAAAGAATTTACAGAGCAACAGGCTAGGACATATGACACCAGTATTCTGCTTTTGTTCCCATATATTATATAAATGAATGTGATTTATTTTGTGAATTACCACAAAGATGTGTGTTGATTCTAAGACTGCTTCATACTTGATGTGTGGTTTTAAATATTGAGTTACAATAATTAAAAAGACTTTAATATTAGATGTTGATCTAATTATTTACAATTCTATTATATCTTAATGTGTGCCAATGTTGTGGCAAATTCGATCATCAAATGTTGAGAGAAATCACGAAGACCAAGAAGCCAAGTTTCAAGAGTTTCAATCTTTAATTTGTTTGAACAAGTCAAAGAGGGACATATGATTCATCTGAAGATGCCCAACGAATACACATTTGACTCCATTTTTTATACATTGTTTCCAAGTTGTTATCACAGTTTAAATTAATCATGTTTCCGGAGATACAGAGATGTCGTCGTCTGAGAAAGCAGAGCGTGACCTTTGCAAGTCAAGTGACGAGGTTTATTTACAAAGAAAAATTAATAAATTAAATTGACTTTATTAATTATACTCTAATCGTTATAGTGAATATTATTGTAACTTGTTTAGCATTGTGTCAGTGATGTATTCGCTTATTTTGCACAGCATTTTTTGGTACGGTAACTTGGTTCGTAACTTACTGCCTATTGAAACCGCTTGCTAATGCTAAAGGCGTGTAATCTAACCGCGAATGTCTTAACAGACGTTTGGCATCACCCCAATTGATAAATTGTATCTTCTCAAATCTTCGTTGACACTGTATTGCTGATAAACTATGCAACTTGGAAGTTTGGATTTTATCCTATCAATTATTAAATCACACCTTTGTATGCACAGCAGCTACGCAGTATTATAATATAATTTACACCCGATTTATGCAAATTATCATTGTAAAAATGATTACTAACTTGATTTGCACACGGCCATGCGAAAAGGAATTATAGTACAATTACGAAGTGCTAAAAACAAGGAAAAACTCACGTGATGCTCATGCTCATCTATTAGCTAAAGCTATCAAACAAACAGTTCACTTATATTGCGGCAATTAGACAAACTTACCGGTCCAGCAGAAAGCTGGCAGCTTCGGCGTTGTGTAGCAAACCCTTGTCCTGCTTCAGTGCCCTCCATTTAGGAAAAGCCACGTCGATGTTTATTCAGGTTTTCTGCCGTGCTTTGTCTCGACTTCGCCTTGCTGCATCGTAATTTCTCTTTTTTGAACGAACATATTGACGCTCTATCGGCTCTTGTGCAGAGTATGTGTGGTCCGCCATTATCGCAAATTTTGCTTCTTACTGCAACAAAGAACCGTTTCTATTTGTAATAAAAAAACACGACAAGTAAATGCAGACAACTCAAGAAAACTCAATACTATAATAGAAAAACCACCATACTAACTATATAATTGTATGAAATAAAATTGGCTGCTTAACTAAAGAAGTCAAATTTAAATAAATTGTGGAGTACAAGAAATGAGGAGACAAGAGACGAAGATGCGTCGAGTCAGCTTAGTATCCACTTTAATATTCCTCACTCCGAACAGCGAGTGAGATCAAAATCAACCACACGTGTATAAAACCGGAACATCACTAAACTAACTCCTCCCTCCCTTAAAGGTACAGTACCCTGGTGAATGTCTCTTAATAAACATAATATTGTGGTTCGCCACAAAGTGTTCATTTAAGAATATTTGATCAGTTATCTAATCAGGTGCCAATATATACAGTTGAGAAAAGTGGATTCAGAAACCTGTGCAAAGCTTGCTCATGATGAGCCTACGTGGTGGAACTCCACTTTTTAGATGGTGGTCAGATTTTGTATTCAGCAACAAGAAGAAGTGGCATCTGATGCTAGAGACTCTGATGTGGCAACTTTAGACATCATCAGAGATGTTTTAGGCCCACTAAGCAGCTTAACAGGTGCATTAATTGGAGAGAAGGACCCCACATTGTCTTCTGTGTCTCCCCTCAAATAGAAACTACTTTTCTCTCTGACAGTGAAGGATGGAAAAGCCCACTTTCATGTGAAATAAAATAAAAACTGACTTCACAGCAAGATATGAAAGCAGACCTCTCGACACTGTCCTTTACACTGCAACATTCCTCGATCAACGTTTACGGACATTTTGTTGGAGAAATGCACAAATTTCTGGTAAAGGTTTACAGCAGCAAACATGCCTGGTCTAAAGAACAATGTAGAGAGATCAAGGAGGGGCCAAAAGAGAGAAAGAAAAGAGGATTTGAAAAGCCTGTTGTCCACCATCAAGTTTGAAAAGTCAGTGGAAGCAAAAGGGGTTGAGGGAGGTCATTCTGCATCCCCTGCTGACAAGCTTGCAAGTGAATTCCTATTGTACAAACAAATGACAGAAATACAGTGCCCTCCACTATCATTGGCACCCTTGGTAAAAATTAGCAAAGAAGGTTGTAAAAATATTTACCAAAAAAAAGTTTTTATCTTTTATTTTAAAAAATCTACAAAATTTCAACATTTCAAAAACAATTTGAAGTGGGGGGAATATCACAATGTGAAAAAAAATTATTTAACACACTCTGGCCACAATTATAGGCACCCCTAGACATTCTTAAAATGTCTCCCAAGAATATTCCCAAGGTACAATATACACCAAGGTGACTAGAAATTATGTTGTCAAGTCATGACTTCTTGTTTCACATGAGAATAATATTAAGTAACACAAAGCACAAACCCCCTTAATCATTCATCACAATGGTTAAAGCCAAATAAAATAGTTCTGATGTGCAGCATAAGATTGTTGAGCGAGACAAAATCGAAAGTGGATTTAAAATGAAGTGGTTGAAACAATAAAACATTTCAAAACATCGGGTCAATTATTAAGAAGTTTTAATGGACTGGAGATGTTGCAAATCTGCCTGAAAGATTATATATTTCTATATTGTCTTCATGCACAGCGAAGAGAATGTTTTGAGTGGCCAAAGACTTTTCAAAGATCACAGATGGAGAATAACAGTAATTAGTTGAATTTAAGTGTAAGAAAAATAATATGAAAATGAAGGCAAACTGCACCTCCATCCCCACATGTTTTTTGGAACACTGTTCAAGAAACAAATATTCTGCACTTACGCAAAAATAAACTCCACCATATTAATCTGCCATTCTAGAACTTCAACCAGGAATGGGGTCTAACCCTAACCCTTTTTGGCAGCAATAACACAAGATAGGTTTGGTGCACACATGGAGAAAAAACACCTCATGTCAACAATTAAATAACTAGATCTTCATTGTTGTGATCCTACTTTTATACCAGAGGTTCTGGACATCTTGATCAGAAACATGCCATCATGTATTATATCAAATGCTAACAGTTTAAAAAAAACCCTGACTTGTTCTTATAGGAAAATTAAATTAAATAAAAAATGGGTCACTGAACGCAAAATCAAGATCCAGCCATAGTCATCCCAGTTCCCTGACCTGAACCTTATACAAAATAAGTGAAATGAACTGAAGATGAGGGAGCTCCAACATTTGAAAGATCTGGAGAAATTCTTTATGGAGGAATCGACTCGGATGACTCTCAATGTATTCTCAAACATCATCAGACTGAAAAAAAGCAGAGCTGTTTTTCTTATAAATTTAGGTTGCGCGTATTAAATTAAAGAGTGCCAATAATTTCGGCCAACATTTTTGGAAGTAAAGTATTTTTCACAATGTGATATTCCCCCTACATTCCCCCTACTTTTACAGCCTTCTTTGCTCATATTTACCTACACAGGACACAGAAACTACGAAAATGGCAAAATAAATTTATAGAAAATAAGTAAAAATAAAGTAACATGTTCTAGATCTGCATGTTAATGTTCTATTAACAAAGAAACGTTTAATTGTGAACCAATGTTGATTTAAACAAAGCTTTAAATATCAGCAGCAACAACAATCTTATTTTTGTTCAAACAAAAATAGCTTAACAAACAGCTGACAAAATATAATTTATTTATTTATATATATATATATATATATATATATATATATATATATACATGCTGTATATATTTTTTGTTTAAACAGTTCTACTCTGTTTCAGTAGAGAGCAAATACTGGGTGTTTATCAATAAATAAAACAAACTTATGTTATTCAGTTAATTTTGTTATTTTTCTTCCCATAGTCTAGTTTTGGTATTGGTATCGTAATATTTAATTTAGGTATCGTATCGGTGTCAAAATGTTGGTATTCTGACAATAATAATGTGACCAAACAATACAAAAAAGCTGAAGCTTTCAAAGCCATATGGGCTTCTGTAATGCCTCATCAGTGCCACAGGGTGATCGTCTCAATGCCATACCGCATTGAAGCAGTAACTAGTGCAACCAAGTATTGAATGGATTATTTAACATACAGTTGAAAGAAAAAGTATGTGAACCCTTTGGGCTTACTTGGATTTCTTCATAAATTGGTCATAAAATGTGTTCTGATCTTCATCTAAGTCACAACAATAGAGAAACACAGTCTGCTTAAACTAATACCGCACAAACATTATAGGTTTTCATGTTTTTATTGAACACAACATGTAAACATTCATAGTGCAGGGTGGAAAAAGTATGTGAAACCCTAGGCTAATGACTTCTCCAAGAGCTAATTGAAGCCAGGAGTCAGCCAACCTGGGGTCCAATCAATGTGATGAGATTGGATGTGTTGATTAAAGCTGGCCTGTCCAATAAAAAACACACAACAGTTTTGAGTTTGCTGTTCTGAAGAAGCGTTGTGTGATGTGAACCATGCCTCGCACAAAAGAGCTCTCAGAAGACCTACGATAAAGAATTGTTGACTTACATAAAGCTGGAAAGGGCTACAAAAGTATATCTAAAAGCCTTGATGTCCATGTGTCCACGGTAAGACAGATTGTCTACAAATGGAGAAAGTTCAGCACTGTTGCTACACTCCCTAGGCGTGGTCGTCCTGTAAAGATGACTGCAAGAGCACAGCGCAGAATGCTCAATGAGGTGAAGAAGAATCCTAGAGTGTCAGCTAAACACTTACAGAAATCTCTGGCACATGCTAACATTTTTGTTGACAAATCTACAATAAGGAAAACATTAAACAAGAATGGACTTCATGGGAGGACACCACGGAAGAAGCCACTGCTGTCCAAAAAAAACATTGCAGCACGTCTGAAGTTTGCAATAGAGCTCCTGGATGTTCCACAGCACTACTGGCAAAACATTCTGTGGACAGATGAAACCAACATTGAGTTGTTTGGAAAGAACACACAACGCTATGTGTGGAGAACAAAAGGCACAGCACACCAACATCAAAACCTCATCCCAACTGTGAATTATGGTGGAGGGGGCATCATGGTTTGGGGCTGCTTTGCTGCCTCAGGCCCTGAACGGATTACTGTCATCGATGGAAAAATTAATTCCAAAGTTTATCAAGACATTTTGCAGGAAAACTTAAGACCATCTGTCCGCCAACTGAAGCTTAACAGAGGATGGACGATGCAACAGGACAACGACCCAAAGCATAGAAGCAAATCAACAACAGAATGGCTTCAACAGAAGAAAATACGCCTGACCTCAACCCGATTGAGATGCTGTGGCATGACCTCAAGAGATCGATTCACACCAGACATCCCAAGAATAGTGCTGAACTGAAACACTTTTGTAAAGAGGAATGGTCCAAAATTTCTCCTGACCGTTGTGCAGGTCTGATCTGCAACTATAGGAAACGTTTGGTTGAGGTTATTGCTGCCAAAGGAGGGTCAACCAGTTATTAAACTCAAAGGTTCACATACTTTTTCCACCCTGCACTATGAATGTTTACATGTTGTGTTCAATAAAAACATGAAAACCTATAATGTTTGTGCGGTATTAGTTTAAGCAGACTGTGTTTCTCTATTGTTGTGACTTAGATGAAGATCAGAACACATTTTATGACCAATTTATGAAGAAATCCAAGTAAGCCCAAAGGGTTCACATACTTTTTCTTTCAACTGTACTTTGAAGATCTTGAACGTTTCTGTTTTGTAGATATATTTTTGATTGATCTTTGAGAAAATATTTTGATATTTCGAAATACCGAATTTTATTATTTCACTAAGCTGCAAATTGTAACCATCAAAATGTATGTATATATATATATATATAGATAAATATATATATACAGTGGGTACGGAAAGTATTCAGACCCCCTTACATTTTTCATTCTTTGTTATATTGCAGACATTTGCTAAAATCATTTAAGTTAATTTTTTTCCTCATTAATGTACACACAGCACCCCATATTGACAGAAAAACACAGAATTGTCGACATTTTTACAGATTTATTAAAAATTAAAACTGAAATATCACATGGTCCTAAGTATTCAGACCCTTTAATTTGACACTCACATATTTAACTCAGGTGCTGTCCATTTCTTCTGATCATCCTTGAGATGATTCTACACCTTCATTTGAGTCCAGCTGTGTTTGATTATACTGATTGGATTTGATTGGGAAAGCCACACACCTGTCTATATAATACCTTACAGCTCACAGTGCATGTCATAGCAAATGAGAATCATGAGGTCAAAAGAAGAGCTCAGAGACAGAATTTGGCAAGGCACAGATCTGACCAAGGTTACAAAAAAGATTCTACTGCACTTAAGGTTCATAAGAGCACAGTGGCCTCCATAATCCTTAAATGGAAGACGTTTGGGACGACCTGAACCCTTCCTAAAGCTGGCCGTCCGGCCAAACTGAGCTATCGGGGGAGAAGAGCCTTGGTGAGAGAGTTAAAGAAGAACCAAAATAGAAAGTCAACCATCACTGCAGCCCTCCACCAGTCGGGGCTTTATGGCAGAGTGGGCCAACAGAAGCCTCTCCTCAGTGCAAGACACATAAAAATCCTGCATGGAGTTTGCTAAAAACACCTGAAGGACTCCAAGATGGTGAAAAATAAGATTCTCTGGTCTGATGAGACCAAGATAGAACTTTTTGGCCTTAATTCTAAGCGGTATGTGTGGAGAAAAACCAGGCACTGCTCATCATCTGTCCAATACAGTCCAAACAGCGAAGCATGGTGGTGGCAGCATCATGCTGTGGGGGTGTTTTTCAGCTGCAGGGACAGGACGACTGGTTGCAATCGAGAGAAAGATGAATGCGGCTAAGTATGGGGCTATCCTGGACGAAAACCTTCTCCAGAGTGCTCAGGACCTCAGACTGGGCCGAAGGTTTACCTTCCAACAAGACAATGACCCTAAGCACACAGCTTAAAAAACAAATTCGTGGCTTCACAACAACTCTGTGACTGTTCTTGAATGGCCGAGCTAGAGCCCAGACTTAAACCTAATTGAGCATCTCCGGAGAGACCTAAAAATGGCTGTCCACCAACGTTTACCATCCAACCTGACAGAACTGGAAAGGATCAGCAAGAAGGAATGGCAGAGGATCCCCAAATCCCAGTGTGAAAAACTTGTTGCATCTTTCCCAAAAAGACTCATGGCTGTATTAAATCAAAAGGGTGCTTCTACTAAATACTGAGCAAAGGGTCTGAATACTTTCCATACCCACTGTATAAATTTGGCGGAAGCTATTATCCAAAGTGACTTACATTGCATTGTATATTTGTTTCTGACTATTAGCAATGCCCTGGGATCGAACCCATAACCTTGGCATTTCTAGTGCCATGCTCTAACCACTGAGCTACAGGAAATAAAAACTGCAATGAATTTGGAATAAAAGAAAGTTAGATTTTTTTAATAAATTTAAAAAAATAGATGCACCTGTAACTGCTTGTTGAGTGAACTTGTTGACTATTTATTGTTCCTTACAGACCCCCCACCTTTTAGTTTATCTCAAACTGTGTGCCAATAACTTATGTTTTGTTTAATGTCTACAGTTGTATTGCGGATCTGGAGAGAAATGCTCCACTCCTCATTTTACCATCCTCGAGAACATAGCATTATTCTCTTCAGTGTGGTAATGTAAGTATAATGTTGACTACTTTCTGTGTTTTCAAATTATGAGAAACAGATAATATAAATGGGTTTTATTTGTATTCTCTTTTTTTCAGCAGATGTTTTTCTAACTTGCAGGATTCGAAAAGCTCACAGCAACAATAATTCTTTATGGCACTTCAGGACCCTTTCTTGAGAAGAACAAGGATTCAAATAGTAATAATACCTTTTATTTAAAGGCGCCTTTCAAAACATTAAAAGATACTGTACTTTTCAGTGATAATCATTAACATCAAGTCAACAAACAACAACTATTTAACTGTTAAAATTAGTTTTTAGACATGATCTGAAAGTAGTCAGACAGTCACTTTCTCGTGTAGATTGAGAAATAGAGTTCCAAAGAACAGGAGCAACCCAGCTATGTTTTAGACCCCATTGGTACTTTACAAACAGAAGGTTCAACATAGCACGGGAAACAGATAAGTATGATCTTAGAGTATGCTTTGGTTTGTAAACATGAAGCAAATAAGAGAGATGTACGGCAAGATTGTATAGAGCTTTAAAAGAGATGTGGGCAATTCCATGAAAATGTCAACCTTACCACGAAAAAACTGTTTTCACAAGCGGTTTTTACTTTGCTTACAGCACAGATTTTAAAATTTGGTGTCTCAAATACCCATGTGAGATCTCTCTTCAAATTTGTAAAGCATTTGCTTTAATTTTTGTGCAAGCAATTAGTGCCATTTTCAGGATTGTCACATCCGCAACGCTACATATTCCTCCTAAATGGAAACGTATATAAAGTAACTATTTGATGTTCTATAAAGAGGCATCCCTTCTCCATTCATTGGATATAATTGCTTCAGGATTGTGCATTTTATTTTACAGAAATCCTACAAAGTTTAACGTCTCCCTTAAAACACGTCCTTTTTTGTCACATCGATATTATTTGTTTATTTCCCTTTTTTAAAATATATATATTTTCATAGACTGACTATTTTTGTGTTTAGACTCTTTCAACAAGGGTTCAGTAAAATATAAACAGATGGTTCAATATAATCGTAACAAATTCATTCTCTGACCAATTTTATGTAACGTAGGAGATTGGGAGCATATTAAAGGAATGGACGTGATTCTAGCCCGGTGTGCGCACAGCTGGCGCTCATTCACAATTACTCACCTATTCAAACCACAGTCTCGCCCCGCCTACTCTACTACAGGGATTTTCAGGGGTGTGTATACAAATCTTATTAATTGACAGGCTGTGAAATGTAGGATGTAAATTGAGTGATCAAAATCATACTAGATGCCAGCACTGTACAAAGCTTTATGTGATGAGAATAAAATCTTTCTGTCTAGCCCTGTGCCCTTTCCTTGTGTCAATATCAAATATCTTTATTTATTTTTGTCCACACAAGTTTATGTATGACCTGTGTATTTCCAGTACTTTTCTGTCAAAACTTCTTACAACATTTACTGTGATCGAGATTAAATTGTGCATCTTTGCTGCAGCATACACTATGAATAAAATGCTTGAATTTAATTTCTTTACAAACAATTAATTATGTCTTGAAACTTCGTAAAGACAGTGCGCGCCGGACTAGAAGCACAGGGTTGTGTCTACAACTTTCAGGTACATTATGCATGCACATGGTTAATGTGCGTCTGCAAATTGGGTTACGTTGCAATATAGACACTGACAAAAAGGTAAATTGTCATATAACCTTGAAATTTATACTGGGACACAGCATATTTATACTGTCTATGATGGAGTGCCGCTCCATAACGCCAGAAGAGCCGCACACTGGTGGATGCCCTTCAACAGAGCAAGATACATATACAATGTAAACATCTGTGCTGCTAAACCGTTGATGGCACTCTAAAAAGGCAAATGGAACAATAAAAGACGAAAAAGGCACATGTTAGAGTGTGGTGTAATCATCTGTGGTTTACGATCAGTCAAAGATCGTAGAAACATGATCGGCACAACGACTAAACGGTAAATAGGCATCACATACACCTAGAGCTACACATGCGTGTTAACTTCTGATCTGTTGTTATATCATTTAAAGCAATTTGGAAAATGAATGATGTTTTACAAGAACTTTAACACTTACTGGTAAAGGGAATATACAAAATAAAAAAACAAATACATATATGCCTAGGGGGCTAATGAGGATAACAAGGCTAAATTATCCTATAGGATTATATCTAAACTAAAAATATATTTGCTTAACATATATATATCTCTTAAAGGAGTTGGTCATTGTATTAGTTGTATTAAAGGTGTAGTTTACTTAAAAATGGGGACGCATTTTGAAGTGAACTACACCTCTAATACAACTAATACTGTGAGTTACGCAGTGTATACAGTAGGTTGCTTCAGATGCATAAGGTACAGTATACAACAATAAAACAATGTACTACTGATATAAAGGAAATTTACTTTAAATACTTGAGTACTTTAAAAGCACGTACTTCTGTTCTTTTACTCAAGTAAGAATCTGTCTTTACAACTTTTACTTGTAGTGGACTAATATTAGACCAGTAGTATCTGTACTTTAACTCAAGTAAGAAAGTTGTGAACTTCATCCACCTATGATTGTTTTGAGTGATTAGGGGTAGGGCCTTTGCAAAACAGATTTTTGTTGTCATGTACTTAATATGCTGATTTATTAATTTTCTAATCTACCCAAAATGAATGAATGAATTAAATCATTATTGATTATAAAATAATGCATTGGTCCATTGTGAAACATTTTGAGACACAGCGCTTTCCCACACTTTCACCAGCAAAGGTCATAGTCAATCTCTGATTCCAAAAGCTTCAGTGGTTCAGGAAGCTTCACTTTGCCATCACTAGTAGACAGGACAAGAAAAAACAGGGAATAGAAAGGGATAAAAGCAGGACACAAAACCGGAGGGGAGAGAGAGAAAACAATGATAAGGAACAGATAAGGAGAGTGAAACAATAATAAAATCCAGTAATTAACAGGTAACGAGGGGGCGGGGTCCCAACACTATGGCATGACAGCACATGCCAGACTGTCAAACAGGCCATGTGCTCACAACTAAAGAAAACATCAACACATGTGTTACAGAGAATAAACATAGACAGGCTAGACAGGATCCCTGACAAGAGATGAAAAGGACACGTAAGACATGCTTTGGCTCTCTTGAGTTCTCCTCTTGGATTCTGCCTGTACTTCATGCTCTGCTTCTTATCCTAAGCTCTGGGTTCAGGCCATAAGGCCATGCTTCCAGGATCACCTCTTTCTTCTACATTTTCTTGAAACCAAAGTTGTAAAAGCAGAGTCAATCACCAGCAAACACAATATCAAAGGCAAGACAGTTCGTAATCCAATAGCAGGTATGGGTCGGGGCAGGCAGCAGACAATCTTAATATCCAGGAGCAGGCGTAAGTCGAGGCAGGCGGCAAACAATCTTGAATTCCAGAACCCAGAGAAAAGAGTCCAGGGACAAGCAGCAAACACTCACGAACGGTATAGACAGTCCAAAGGAAACACACAGAAAGGCAGGTAATAGGAAATACCGCTCAGAAAGACTTCACAAAGATCCAAGGAAGGCATATGACTAAAATAGCTCCCAAAATGAAGTTCAGGTGTGCGAGTAATCAGCAACAGGAATGTGGGGAAGGGAGTCCAAATAGGTTCAATATTCTGGGGAGGGAGCCCTCTGGTGGCCAACGGAAGAGTCTGCAGGAACCTGGTTCATGACAATTTGGCAATAAAGCTCTTTCTGATTCTGATTAAATCTGCAATCTAGAATTAATGTCAGTATTTATGTGCTTCGCACGCACTGCGCCGCCAAAAATATGATTTATGATGTAAAGAACATTTTAAGGGTTGGTACCGAAACCCCCGGTGCATATGTGACCATGAAAAAAAATAAAAGTCTTAAGTAGCATAGAAATTCAGATTCCAGCTTTGTAAACAGTTGTTGTTCCAGCAGATAGTGTCATATCCTTACAAACCATATATCCTCCGTAGCTTTGAACCGCCCGCCTGACAAGCGGGTCTGTGAGCGGCGCCGTAATGGCACTGGACCAGATGGCTGCTTGCCGGAGCTGGATTATTTTACCCTGTTGCAAGTCTTGTCTATGGTGTATTGTGTGTATCTATTTTTCTCTCCACTTCCCTCGTGTTATTCTGTATTTTTCTTCTTAAATCCATTTCGTTACACTGTACTTGTTACATGTATAATGACATCAATATCAAATCAATAGAAAGCTTCTTTCTTCAGCTTTCAGATAATGTAAAAACCAGCTCTCAACAAAACTCAAAATCCCTCGAGGGGGGAAACAACAACAATATACTTTAACAAATTAAAACTTGATTAAAACTTAACTTAAAGACAGATCAGGGGTAACAGGACAAGACATGATGAAGACAAACAATCCAGCAAAGGATATCAAACACAAGGGCTTTAATTAGAGAGGAACAAAACAGGCATATCGAGGGCAACAGGTGAAGGGTGTGAACTGATAACAGGATAATGAATGAAAGGAAACAAGGGGGTGCGGCTAAGACTCAAAACAGGATAGCACATGTCATGAACGTTCGAGGAGAACCCAAATGCAGGCAGTGACACGGGAACGCAGGGGTAAACAAAAGGATTTTTTATACAAAATAACAGAACCAAAACAAAACACCCTTGATGGGGTAAAGAGACAAGAACACAGGATGACACGAAAAGAAGACATGACGTAGACTCACTAACACTGGACTGAACAATACTAGACAAAAACTAACACTTAGTAAGACTTGACTTAACTTGTAACAAACGGGAACGGTAACAGGAACACGGTAATATAGCAAGGGCAGCACAATAGTGGCACACAGGAAACACATACAACGAACAAGCACAGGACAATAGACACAAGGATGTTTTATGGGGGAGACAGACAAAGGATAATTAACATGGACCAGTTGACAGATATAAAACACTAATGGGATGGTAACAAGGAATCAAGATGGCGGGAACAAAGAAGTAGACCGGAGAGACAGTATAGCAAGCTGATAGGATCACTATCTCTCCCTCCACACACAACCTAAGGCTATCCCATGACCAAGAATATACATGACATGGTAACGGAATCATTACATAAGCCCGATCTTAAATGAACACCTCCAGGTCACGGCCTCATCACTCTCATTTCCGATCGGGAGAGTGGGTCTCTGAGACCAGTGTTGAACAGCACCGCCAGCTCCTTCTCCCCGAAGAAGCCTTGTTCGGCAATGTCGAGGAATCTTTCCACATACTCATCCACAGTCTCACTGCCCTGGCGATGACTGCAGAGGTGACGGGGGAGGCTAGACCGTCCAGTGTTCATGGCTGCCGCTGGGTTCCGTTCTGGCTCGTTCGTTCTGTCATGAACGCTCAAGGAGAACCCAAATGCAGGTAGCAACACAGGAACACAATGGAAAAGGAAGGATTTACTATACAAAATAACATAACAAAACAAAACACCCTCGATGGGGTAAAGAGGCAAGAACACAGGATGACACGAAATGAAGACAGGACGTAGACTCACTATCACTGCACTAAACAACACTAGACAAAAATGAAACTAACGCTAAGACTTGACTTAATTTGTAACAAACGGGAACGGTAACAGGAACACGAGCATGAGGAAACAGGATCACGGTAGTATAGCAAGGGTAGCATAATAGTGGCACACAGGAAACACATACAATGAACAAGCACTATTGCATTCCTCCTTTTCATGCGGTTAATATAGTAACTTTATTGTTAGTTCATTGGGTTAATTAAAAATGATTTATTATAATCAAGTTTTGAGAATAGTTTTGAGGTATATCTGGTCTAGTAAGTGGCACAGCATTGTAACATGATGTTTAAGGAAAATGTCAATTAATTATAAAATTTGTGGCTTGTGCTTGTGATATGTTCTCCTGGTTTTTAGGAATTTTGGCTGAACAAGTTTATTTTGCACATTATTGTGACTTGAATCTGGCTTATTTTGTTTTTAAGTTTTTAAATTATAAAGGTATGTTCTGTCTTAAACATATTCTGTAAATTAATGTTTGATTGTTTTTTGCTCCACTACTTTTGTGCTGCACTTTACACTGTAGAATACCATTGTTATAACCATCTGGTGTCTACTCACATGTAAGCATGCACACACGTGCAATTCGAATATCAGTTGACTAAGCAAGACCTGAGAGTTCTGACTATCTAAATCCTTCGTCGAGGACACCCTAATTTGATGTAACTAAATCAATTTTAATAGGAAGCGTTCCTGATTCCGGTTGATGTAACTAGTGTAGCCTAAAAATCCTGTAAGAGAACTGGAATGTGAAAAAGAGTTTAAGATCAGTCTCTCTGACACATTCCACCCAAACTAGCGGTACACTTTGAGACCAAATTACTGATTTAAGCGTTTTTCATGTTAAACATATAAGAAATTCCCCTGGGTTGCAGTGCACAGAACTACACCGGTCTGTTTATCGGGAAGTATATAAAGCTTCAGATCGTTTTTTTATTTATTAGATCCAGAATACCATACAACAACTTTTCGACATAATAAAATTTAGTGGTGGGCCGTTAATGGGAGACTCTTATCGCGCGATAAAAAAAATGTCGCCGTTAATCTATTCTCAAAGTTGGGTTGGGAGCTGGGTCTATACTACGCAAGCTATGATGACTTTCACCTTGATATTTTAGCGCGGATGTATACCAGCTTAACTGCACTGTACGGGGCGAGAACGAGATTTTTCAACTCGCGTGATTCGCGTCATTCGCGGAAGCAGAAGCCGCCTTATCATCTCATAACCAGGGCTTCATTCGCGCGATTCGCGCAGCAAGTAGGTCTATTGGCTCTTTGCATTAACATATAAATCACTCGCGCTTGACACGCCATTCGCGTTTGGTCTGAACACAACATAACGTTACTGTGAAATTACCGCATCAAACGTGACGTGCTAACATGGATGCAGCTATGAAGCCGCCGGGTTTGCTTCAGGGAATATTAATTTTTAAGAAGCTTCCCAATGGAAACATCGACAAGACTAAGGTTGTTTGCACCTTGTGCAATGCGGAATTGGTTTTAAAAAAAACACTTTCTCTCAACAGATAGTTGTCTAGCTTTAGTGGAAACCAGTAACTTTGTATTGAGATCTAATGTATTATGGCTCCTGTATGACACATCGCTTGTTGCTCCCTAACTCTTTGTAAGTCGCTTTGGATAAAAGCGTCTGCTAAATGACTAAATGTAAATGTACTGTAGGAGCTCTTCCAGTCTCAAGTACCACCTAAACGCAAATCATCCCTTAGCTAATGCGGAAGTAAACACAAGTTCATCTTATTGAACATAATTTAATTTTCATCACCAATTATCATAGTAGAACAGCTTTCTCAAGCAGTTTGTGATGCATTTTGGAAACAGGAGATGAGCCCCTGGTCTAATGCGCCACCTGGCTTGAGAAACCCGTTCTCAAAGACTTACTTTTAGTCATTATTTGGGTAGCACACATATTCTGAATGCCTTCGGCAGAATTCAAATGAGCCATTTTAATCTAGATTAATCTAGATTAAAAAAAATTATCTATGCCCACCACTAATAAAAATAAAACTGTAATCATTTCATAGAACTAAGATCAAGAACCTTACAAGGTTTACCCAAGTTAATTTGGGTTTGTTTTCCCACACGGAATAATTGGATATGGCGTTCTAGTGTTCCTAGAAATGCCAACCAATTTAATACAATAGTGCAGTAATACTAATGTAACGCGGTTGTTTTTAAACTTTATGTTTTTACAAGTATTACACTGGCCTAGAACATGGCACAACCAATCAAATGTAATGGAATGACTCAGAAAGCAGTTGAGTAGGATTCTTGATAATGTTTATTGATGCAGTCAACAATATATGAAGCAGAATGGATGATAGCAATAGCAAACAAAGATAACAATACTGTCTTTGATGCAGGAGATTGTGGACGTTCATGAAGATGACGGAGGGAGAGACACATACACTGAAGGGCAGGAGTGAAGATGATATGGAGAGAAAGATATGGAGGTAGCAGGTAAGTTATCCAGGTGGGTAACAAATGAAAATCCAAATCACAGTCTTGTGGTAGGAGGCATAGTGATGGGTCCTTACTCTCAGTAACACAGACCAGACAATAAGTGAAGGTGATGTGCGCGATTAAGTAGTAGTGGTGGGGATGAGCGACAGGTGTGAGTCATTGATGCTTTGGGGAAGTTGCTCGTTGGATGAGGAAGGTGAGAGAGCCTTACAGATCTGTGACAGCTGAAGGATAAGTAACCTGCTGTTTGAATGTGATTCGTGGAAGGTGATGACTAAGGCCGGATCAAGGATATCATCTCTTGGTACCCATGAACCCTCTTCAGGACTATAGCCCTCCCAGTCCACCAAATATTCCAGAGTGCCACCACGACGGCGGGAATCTAGGATCTCCTTGACCACGTAGAAGTGATGGAAAAAGAAGTAGCGTTCTACTTGGCAATGTCTTATTCTTGGAGAATATGATTGACGGTCTTAGAGCAAGTATACATTTCCAACGGGACATTAGGGACTGTAAGATCCTTTGATTTTCTGAAACATGGCTCACGACCTTAGTCACGGATACTGCTGTGACACCGTCTAATAACTTCTTTGTTTTACGAATGAATGGATGGATCAGCTGAGGCTGGTAAATCCAGATTTGGTGTAGTGTATTCCATTATCAACAAGAAATGGTGTGACCCCAAGAATATCTCCACTATGTCGCATTCCTTCTAGCTTCATCTGGAATATTTACACATTACTTCCAGCCCATTCTATCTGCCCCAGGAGTTCTCATTGATAATCGTTCTTGCAGTTATAGTTCAACAGAGGCAGACATCTGTTTGGCTTTGTATAAGCTTAAGGATTGTGCTCAGTGGCTACATAAACAAATATTCTGAAGATGCTTTTATCATAGCGGGGGACTTTTACAAAGCCAGTCTCAAGCAGGTAATGCCAAAATTTTATCAACATGTCAGCAGCATTCAACGGCGGTCTCCTGTTGGGGAACAGGAGCGAGTACAAAGCACCGTGCTATGCTCTCCGTCGCATAATAAAAGATACCAAACTCCACTACAAGGAAGAAGTGGAGTCTCATTTTCAAATAAATGACTCCCAAAGCATGTGGCAGGGACTGAGGATAATCTGGGCTTGGAACTAAATCCTGCAGTGCTGAGAGAAGATCCTTGGCTGGCTAATGGGTTTTCTCTTTAAATGGAAATGAGCTTCTACTTACCTCCCAGTGTGGAAAATATGACCTGGAGCGCTTACACATGTGCTTTGGATGACATCAAGACAAGCAATATGGCGGAAAACGCAATTACATCTGTATTGCCCTATCCAACCAAAACCATACACTAACTGCAATTAAAATCAACTTAATGCCTTGTTCATTAATGCGAATTAAATGGAGAAGACCAAAACATATTAATATTACAAACAGACATAAACAAGGAAATAGGCAAAATCATGGATTCAGAGTACTTGTAAATTTTAGACATGCATGTAAAGATCAGAAACCAGGTTGTCTTACAAATGCGCACTCTGCTTTTATCCTCTCTAAGTATTGTCGCACTTACGAGATATACTTAACGAGAAAAAACTGAACTCACCGAGAAAGACACTACTTTACCTTTCTTTCGTTGTAATGAATAAGCTTTACAGAAATGATGTCGGTCACAAGTCTTCTGACCCTATATGCGCCATTGAGTTTTACCACTAACATTACGACAGCAGCACACATTTGTTGCTTCTTAGACATTTTGTCGCTGGCTAGTGGCTACATCTGCTCTTGCCTGAAAATGGCTGACAGCATGTCTCTGGCTGAAGGTGGACCTAAACGTCTGTGATCGGTCATGGGCAGGCGTAAACAATGTGACATCAGATTAATAAGGGATTCTTCAACAGCCTGTTTTGTGTCACTGTTGTGGTTTAAAGGAGATTGCAAAAAGAAGAGTAGATTTGTATAATTACAAGGTCTTTCTGCACACACCCTGGCGACTCAATTTCTGGTAGATAAACATTTAAAAGTGCATTTTCAGGGATTGCGGCCCTTAAACGAAGCGATTTCACCTCATGTCAATAGTTACACAACGTCCTGTTGTCATCGGTCCGCCAGAAATACTTCTCCGTAGTTCGTTGCATCCTCTCAACTGCCAGTTCCGCTGTTTCACATTGGGTTGTTTTTTTGCAGGTTTAGCATATTGCATAAATTACGCTCATTTCAATGTTTTCACCATTTCTATAGTTCCCGGAATTTACTAGTAAAGCATGGAGCTGCGACTTAACAGACCAACTGAGGTAAACTTCTAACCCATTTAAAAATGAAAGCAATTTAGTGAATGGGCAATTCCGTGAAAATGTCAACAATACAAAGATTGTATTTTTTTTACTATGGTAACAGCACAGATTTTAACGTATGGTGGTTCAAATATCCACATGAGACCTCTCTTCAAACATGTAAAGCATTTGTTTTACTTTTTGTTAAGTGCCATTTTCAGGATTGTCACATCCATAACGCCACATATTCCTCATAAATGGACACATGAAAATAAATATAAAGTGACTATTTTATGTTCTATAAAAAGGCGTCCCTACTCCATTCATTGGGTATTATTACTTAAGGATTGTGCATTTTATTCTACAGAAATCCTACAAAGTTGATCCTCTCCCAAAAACAGCGTTGTAGTGATTGGATCATTGAGAGGGAAGCCATAAACCCCCTCACTCCCTTTTGTCCTGGTTTTTAGATACCATCATCAAAAGACCATGGCAAACCTGGCTCCAGGGGTCTGGGTTTTAGGCTTTGAACTCTGACCGAGAGTGTGATAACCCTTTGGTTTCTCTGGAGGATATTTATGACTCCTAAGCTTCAAAGCATTGGTGAAAAGTCTCCGTCTCATCTCTAACTTAACATCTGATGCTAACCAGAGAAACTTCTCTGACAATTAGGAACGTATGTGATTTAAACTATCCTTTTCTATCAATGTATCTAAATGTCTAGATTGTGTTGTGCATTTTAAATAGTCTGTAACTGATAGATGTACAAGTTTTGATATACTGAAAAACATTCAAAAACGCTGTATTTTCCACATACTTTGCATGTTTTTATCTCTTCTTTGCTCCGCCTCTCTGAAACGCACAGATTTTTCAAAAAAGCTTGTCGCTCTGAAAAGCGAGGTGTGCTTATACTTGGTGTGGCAGGGTAAGAGATACAACGGACACAAGACAGCAGGTCTAAACAACCCCGGAAGGGAATTTATTGTGACAAATAGTGAATAAGTCCAAAAGTGACAACCCGGGGTGCTCTATAGCTTCCAAGTTCATTGGGGTCTAAGTTAGTTTTTTTGATAAGAGGCTTAATTACAGCCAGTTTAAAGGGTCCTGGGACATGTCCTAGATTAATTGACGAGTTGATTATGTTACAAATGGGCTCAATTACAGCAGGTAGTAACTCTTTTAATAAAGTAGTCGGAATGGGGTCTAATAAGCATGTCGTCGGTTTGGATGTTGCAATAATTTTGATTAAATCTTCCTGATTTATAGGAGAAAAACACTCTAGCTTTTCTTTTTGGGTGACGGTTGAAACTAATTCTTCCGACACACTTGGAGGTTTGGTTTTAGCTATGTTGTCTCGTATTATTTCGATTTTCTCAGTAAAAAACTTCATGAATTCATTGCTACCAAGGTGCGGCGGAATACCCAGGTCAGGTGGAGTCTGTTTGTTTGTTAGTTTAGCAATTGTACTAAATAAAAACCTTGGATTAATTTTGTTATTTTCTATGAGGTTACGGAAGTGCTCGGCTTTTGCTGCTTTTAGTGCCTTTTTGTAACAGCTTGCACTCTCTTTCCATGCAATTTTAAAGACCTCTAATTGGGTTTGTTTCCATTTTCGCTCCAGTTTACGTGTTTCTCTTCTTATGGCGTGAGTGGTGTTATTATACCATGGTGCTATGATCTTTCCATTAATACTTTTTGACTTCATAGGTGCGACCGCTTCTAATGTATTAGAGAAAATGGTGCCCATGTTGCTGGTCATGTCATCGAGCGATTCCATATTAGTTGGAAAGGTTATTAGAGGAGTCAGTTCTGGCAAGTTCTTTACGAAACTATCTTTAGTAGTTGAGGTGATTGTTCTACCCTGTCGATAACGAGATATACAACAGATTTCTGCAGTGCGCAGTGTACATGTTATAAGATGGTGATCGGAAACATCGTCGCTTTGAGGTATAACATCGATATTGGTTAGATAGGCTCCGTGAGATGTAATCAAGTCTAGGGTATGATTAAGGCGATGAGTAGGTCTATTGATGTATTGTGTTACACCACAAGAGTCAAGTAGTTCTTTCAACTCCACAGCTAATGGATCGTTAGCAATATCTACGTGGATATTAAAATCTCCAACAATCAGTACTTTATCAACGTTAACCAATAGATCCGATAAGAAGTCTGCAAACTCTATCAGAAAATTAGTGTAAGGCCCAGGGGGTCTATACACAGTAACCGATGTGTAAGAGAGAGCAATGAATTTTTACTTTTGTTTGGAACTGTTATGTTCAACGCAAGCTTTTCAAATGAGGCCGGTGAATTCGATTAGAGGCCGGTGCGCGCACAGCTGGCGCTCGTTAACAATTACTCACCGGTCTCGAACCACGGTCTCGCCCTGCCTACTCCACTAAAGTTACCCCTTAGTTTTTAAGTGCTTACAGAATAAATATGTATTTTTTTATTTCCTGACCCTTACCCCTTTATTCCCCAAACTTTGCATATTGTTCGTCTTTACCTACTGATATGTAGGCTACTGTAGACGTACATTATTGTTACAATAAGTTAATTATGCTGTACATTGCGGGTTGTTTTTAAATAAAGGTTTAAAAGTCAAGGATATCATATTGTGTGTATATTTATTGTTCTTAACCTGTAACTTCGTGGATCAAAAACAGTCCCCACTTATATCTGGTTGCTTACCCTTTATTACCCTTACTTAAAATATTGTTTCCTTATACCTACATGTAGGAACACTGTAATTTCTTTTCAGGCTATATATCTGGTTGATACCCCTTTATTACATAACATAACATATTAATCCCCTATACTTTCCAAAAATGTATTTCCAAAATTGACACTGTAAATTCAGTTTTCTTACGCAGTTCTTTGCGGGTCTTAATCTAAAGTGTTACCTATAGTATTGTAGTTGTTGTTAAATTTTTAACCACAATGTAATATGTCATGATAAGCCGTTACACCCATAAGTTTTAGTGTAAAAATGTATAATACCTGCACTATGTTGATGTTTATCAGAGCTAAGTTCACACCACTAGTTATTCATTTTTGATGCAACAAACATTATCCGTCTTCTCAGTTGGATTTTACACCGAGGAGGAAGAACGGGACCCTGGAGGAGGGCGAGGAACAAGAGAGAGGCAGGGACTCATATAGCAGGGTTATGGCTGGCTGGTCTCTGAGTCGGGTGTGGGGCTGTCCTCTGGGGTAAGCGAAGAATCATAGTTCACAAGGACCCACTCCATGAAAGCGGTGAAATCCTCTCGTGGAACGTTATTTTTTGTGGACAATTCTGATAATGAGTTTTTGAAAAGCAGATCTAAAAACGTGATTTAAAGCACATGAGCACATAAAGGTATTCTGTTTGGTTGCTAGGGTGTGGCTTGGCAGCTGACAGTGATGATACTCCAAGCCATGAGTAAAATGAGCACACCCATATGTTTCTACGACACATGTATCCGAAGATATCCCTTTTGAAAGAGTCTATGGAATTTGTTGCTCCGATTCTTTAAATGGTTGCTACGGAGTGGATAGACAGTTGCCAATAGTTGTAATATCTAGAGACTTCTTGTCAGTCTGATTAAGTAGTTCTTGTCTCTACAATGCGGATCCAGTGATATTCCCCTCATAGTTTTTCAATGAAAGTTTGCAATGGGCAGTTGCTAAAGTGCTCAAGATTGCCCACCTCCATATCCCTAAATTGTTCTGATGCAGAGATATACAGTTGCTGTTAAAAGTTTACATACCCACAGCACAATCTGGAAATTGCAAATGTAAGGTTTGATTTTAATTAGATACTGCCCTGAACAAGTTGTTTCACACAACAGATGTCAATTTTTATTATTTTTGTAGCTTCTGGAAGATGTTACAAAATATTTTTTTGAGTCTTGTTAAACGGTTGCTAGGGTTCTGTTTATCGTTGATGGTGTGTGGCTTGGCAGCTGCTAAAGATGACCCTCCAAAGGCTGCTTGGCACAACCCTGCTCCTGGATATGCAGCTCCCACCCTCCTTCAGCACACCTGTCTGTAATGATCAAGCAACCCTGAACACCTTGGTTAGATGAGCCAGGTGTGTTGGATTGAGGTTGGAGCTGAAATCTTCAGGATGGTAGATCTCAAGGAGCAGAATTGGTGACGACTGATATAAGGCAACCCCAATGCCCATGTGACATTCATTAAGATATCCTTAAGGTTTTAGGCTGCTACAGTGCTCTAAATGGTTGCGAGGGCGTGGCTTGATAGCTTCATGTTGTCACGGCCGAGAGAACACAAGATCCAATCGCAAGTGTAAACAGATTTAATGCTATAATGAGAGCAAAGACAGGACAATAATAGGAGGAAACCAAAGTGAGTAGTGTCTAGATGCTGATCTCCGATCATATACAGATCTAGTCCAACCGTCCCGAAGAACCCAACGGCTACTGGTAGTCCTCAGCAAGAATGATAATCTCCACTGGTAGTCCTCAGCAAGAAAGATAATATCCACTACTCCTGGACAGATCCGACAAGAGACTAAGGGTGAACACAGAGCAAGAGTCACAACGATCTGACAAGGAGTTTAGGGATAGCAGGGCAGATATAGGCAGCCGGCAATGCACTACAGGTGCCGCCAAGCTGATTGCTAATTAGCACCCAGGCTGCCAAGGGAACACTAATCAGTACACAGAACATAAGGCAAACAAGCAGGAATGAACACACGGATCCATGAACCGTGACAGTACCCCTTCCCCTAGGAACGCCGCTTGGCGCTTCCCGGGGAACTTACCTGTTGATTGTCATCATCAATAAGTGAATGATCCAATATGTCCCTGGCAGGAACCCAACTCCTCTCCTCAGGACCGTAACCCTCCCAGTCCACCAAGTATTGAAATCCGCGTCCCCTCCGCCTAGAGTCCAGAATACGTTTTACCGAATAAACCGGTTCCCCATCTACGAGTCGCGGCGGTGGGGGAACTGGGGTAGGCGGATTAATGGTAGCAAAAAAAACAGGTTTTAATTTGGAAACATGAAATACGGGATGAATTCTCATGTACGCAGGAGGAAGTTTGAGGCGGACTGCCACCGGACTAATCTTTTTGGTGACAGTAAATGGGCCAATGAATTTGGGAGCAAGCTTATTAGAAACGGTACGGAGAGGAATATTCTTGGATGAAAGCCACACTCTTTGACCAACGACGTAGATGGGAGGCTTAGACCGGTGGCGATCGGCTTGGGCCTTGGTGCGTGACCTCACCTGGAGGATAGCCCTTCTAGCCTTGCTCAAGGTGCGGACGCACCTCTGGACAAAGGCGTGGGCAGAAGGGACCGCGACTTCGGATTCCAAACTCTGAAAAACAGGTGGCTGGTAACCTAAACTAGCCTTAAATGGAGATAGGCCCGTAGACGACACTGGTAACGAATTGTGCGCGTACTCCACAACCGACAGTTGCTGACTCAATGAGGATGGGTTCTGGGATACCAAACACCGCAACATGCGCTCAAGATCTTGGTTAGCCCTCTCCGTCTGACCGTTACTCTGGGGGTGGTACCCGGAAGAAAGACTAACCGTATCCCCCAACAAATGACAAAATTCTTTCCAAAATTTGGAGATAAACTGAGGCCCCCTGTCAGAGACCACGTCCACCGGGAGGCCATGAATGCGGAAAACGTGGTCGATGACAGCAACCGCTGTCTCTCTGGCAGAAGGCAATTTGGGCAGAGGAACAAAATGAGTTGCCTTCGAGAACCGGTCCACCACGGTCAAAACCACCGTGTTGCCCTTGGAGAGTGGGAGTCCCGAAACGAAATCTAGCGATATATGGGACCAGGGTCTCGATGGAACTGACAGCGGTTGAAGGAGTCCAGCAGGAGGTCTATTGGAAGTCTTAGAAACGGCACAAACCGAGCAGGCCAAAACAAAACTTCGTATGTCACGGGCCATAGAGTGCCACCAGAACCGTTGTTTAATAAGAAAAATGGATCGACTAATCCCTGGATGACAAGCTATCTTGGAAGAATGACCCCAACGAATGACATCGGACCTTAAATCCTCTGGCACAAACAAACGACCCGGTGGGCAACCAGGCGGAGGCATTACCCCTTTTAAGGCGGCTAGAACCTTCGATTCGATCTCCCAAATCATCGTAGAGAGCACGATCTTCTGAGGCACGATAGGTTCGGGAGACAGCGGGCGTTCAGATTGGTCAAAAATACGGGACAAAGAGTCAGGTTTAACGTTCTTGGAACCTGGACGGTAGGAAATAGAAAAACGGAAACGACCGAAAAATAATGCCCACCGAGCCTGCCTAGAGTTTAACCTTTTGGCAGAACTGATGTATTCAAGATTCTTATGGTCGGTCCAGACGATAAAAGGTTTCCCCGCACCCTCCAACCAATGACGGCATTCTTCCAAGGCAAGCTTGACTGCCAGCAACTCTCTATTACCAATGTCGTAATTACTCTCGGCAGGGGATAAACGATGAGAAAAATACTCGCAAGGGTGAACCTTGCCGTCCGCGGAAGAACGCTGTGACAGAACCGCACCAACCCCCACCTCTGACGCGTCGACCTCAACCACAAACTGACGAGAGGAATCAGGGGCAATGAGAATAGGAGCTGAAACGAAGCAACTCTTGAGTTTGGAAAACTCAGTCTCAGCCGCGCTACACCACCTGAACGTCGTTTTGGTTGAGGTTAAAGCAGTCAGAGGGGCGGCTAGCTGGCTGTAATTGCGAATAAAACGCCGGTAGAAATTGGCAAACCCAAGAAACCTCTGCAGGGCCTTGCGGGAATCAGGAGTTTGCCAATTAACCACAGCCTTAACCTTGTCGGGATCCATGCGTACTCCCTCGGACGACACAATGTACCCTAAGAAAGGAACAGACTGTGCATGAAAAACGCATTTCTCCGCCTTGACAAAAAGCCCATTCTCTAACAGCCTCTGAAGCACTAGTCTGACGTGCTGAGTGTGTTCCTGTAACGACTGAGAAAAAATCAAAATGTCGTCGAGGTAGACATAAATGAAACGATCCACCATGTCCCTCAGCACATCATTAACCATCGCCTGGAAACTCGCGGGGGCATTGGACAACCCAAACGGCATGACCAAATATTCAAAATGCCCCCTGGGGGTATTAAATGCAGTTTTCCATTCATCCCCCTCCCTCATGCGGACCAAATGATAGGCATTGCGAAGGTCCAACTTTGCAAAAATAGAAGAACCCTGCAGATTCTCGAAGGCCGACGACATCAACGGCAAAGGATATGAATTCTTTATCGTTATGCTGTTCAACCCTCGATAATCGATACAGGGACGCAAGGAACCATCCTTCTTTTCCACAAAGAAAAACCCTGCACCTGCCGGAGACGAGGAAGGGCGAATGATCTTGGCTGCCAGAGAATCAGAAATGTATTTCTCCATGGCCTCCCTTTCTGAAGTAGAAAGCGAGTATAACCTGCCCTTAGGCGGAGATGTACCTGACACTAAATCTATTGCACAGTCATAGGGACGATGAGGAGGAAGAGAAGCTGCCCGGGACTTACTGAACACTCCCTTCAGGTCAAGATACATAACGGGCACGTTTAATAGATCCGCATGCTCATCCTGCAACATAGAACGAGAAACAGGATAACGGGCAGACAATAAACAAGAAACATGACAATAATCGCTCCAGGAGGAGACCGTGTTCTGGCACCAGTTAATGCTAGGGTTGTGGCATGAAAGCCAGGGGTGACCCAAAACCACCGGGGACAAAGGAGAGTCAGTCAAAAAAAAAGAGATGTTCTCAGAGTGGTTCCCCGATGTAATGAGACTCACCGGTTCCGTGGCATGGGTGACGGGTGGGAGGGGTTGACCGCAGAGGGCACTGACTGCAATGGAAGGCTTGAGAGGAACCAACGGAACCCCTAGCCTCAACGCAATCTTGCGGTCCAAAAAGTTACTCTCTGCTCCTGAGTCGATCAAAGCCTTGCATGAAAAAGTGGTGCCGCCGGCCTGTAACTGCACCGGGAGATGAGTAGTTGTAGAGGAGGACTTTTCAAAAGCGACTCCGCCCGTCAGTAACCTCCTTCCTACCGACGGGCTTCGGATTTTACTGGACACCCTGCCGCGATGTGACCCGCAGTACCACAATACAGGCAAAGTCCACGAGCTCTGCGCCTCTCCTTCTCCTCCCTTGTGAGACGAGCTCTGCCCACCTGCATAGGCTCCGGATCAAAACCCTGTTCGGTGGTATTATACGCTCCAATGAACGGTAGATTCTCAGCATCGACCCCAGTCCTCAGAAAAGGTTGTTGATCGCGACGTCGTAGCCTAGTGTCCACCTTGATAGCCAGGTCAATCAATCCATCGAGGGAGGTGGGCAGCTCGAGAGTGTAGATCTCATCGAGAATGCGATCTGCCAGTCCATGTCTAAACATATCCCATTGAGCCTCCACATTCCACTTACACTCGGCCGCCAGCGTTCGGAATTCGATGGAGTAATCAGTCACAGATCTCTTGCCCTGGCGGAGCTCAGCCAATTCCCGTGCCGCCTCCCTACCAGATGCAGCCCGGTCAAACACCTTCTTGATCTCGTCCGAAAAAGACTGAAATGAGGAACAGCATTGGTGTTGCTGTTCCCAAACAGTAGTTCCCCACAGAGCTGCTCGTCCCGATAGCAGTGAAATCACGAAAGCCACCTTGGCTGCTTCAGTAGGAAACGATGATGGCTGTAGAGTAATGTGAAGAGAACAGGTAGTCAGAAATGAGCGACATAATCGGGGCTCACCAGAGTAACAGGTAGGAGACGGTAGACGGGGCTCGACATTCCGGCTGGAGATTTGAGGGTATGAAGCCGCAAGAGGGTGGTGCGCCGCAGGCTGTTGAGCAGACTCCGTCCTAACCTGTTGAAGCTGAGCGGTCAACTCTGAAACCTGTGATGCTAAGGCCTGAACAGCATGTCCTGTGGCCAAGATTTGTTCATCCTGCTGTGTCATGCGAGCGTTACTGTTGGTAAAAAAGTCTCTGATCTCTGTCATAGAGATTGCTGGATCCATGCAGGTCAGATCGTTCTGTCACGGCCGAGAGAACACAAGATCCAATCGCAAGTGTAAACAGATTTAATGCTATAATGAGAGCAAAGACAGGACAATAATAGGAGGAAACCAAAGTGAGTAGTGTCTAGATGCTGATCTCCGATCATATACAGATCTAGTCCAACCGTCCCGAAGAACCCAACGGCTACTGGTAGTCCTCAGCAAGAATGATAATCTCCACTGGTAGTCCTCAGCAAGAAAGATAATATCCACTACTCCTGGACAGATCCGACAAGAGACTAAGGGTGAACACAGAGCAAGAGTCACAACGATCTGACAAGGAGTTTAGGGATAGCAGGGCAGATATAGGCAGCCGGCAATGCACTACAGGTGCCGCCAAGCTGATTGCTAATTAGCACCCAGGCTGCCAAGGGAACACTAATCAGTACACAGAACATAAGGCAAACAAGCAGGAATGAACACACGGATCCATGAACCGTGACACATGTAGATCCTGGGAGACTGTTTGGTTCCCTGAGTGAATTAATCCCACACCCTTGTCTCTATGACATGGTGCTGCAAAGAAATAAATTTGGGCCTTTTATTATGGCACTGTATTGCATCGGTTGCTAGGATGTGCTAAATCGTGGCTATGGTGTGGCCTGATAGTTTTATAATGATCCTGAAATACTGATTAGTTTCCTTAGTAAAATGAGTCTCCCCCTTGTCCCAGATAGCACAATCCATCTGGCTTATGTCTATTTGATGTCTGCATTTACATCTGCAAGACATCTGCAATACATAGTTTGCTCATCTGCAATACGTCTCGGCAACATCTGAACGTCTGTAATACGTTTGCTAAAGATCTGGATATCTGCTCCTTAAAAACATCTGCCAAACTTCTTAGAAAGAGCAGCTTTACATCAATTCTAAATCATAAACAACTTACAGATATATATGACGTCTGACAGCAGACATCTCCGATATGTTTTTGCTGATCTGACTCCAACGTTTAATCAAAACTCGCAAGAGGTATACCTCATGTTCCACCAATTATGTTATAGCATTATTTTATTAGCCAATCCTTCTGCAGTGTTGCTAACTTGCCGACTTTTAAGACCCCTTTAGCGATTTATTTTTCAAAAAGCAACAAGTGACAACTACTTGCTGAATATGCATTGGCGACGTAGGGAAACATTCTGCTTCACTTCTACCGACCTCTCTATGTCTACACTTGTTCAGTGAGCAGCAGGGAGAAGCAGCACATTCAGTTCAGACTGCACTGAAGCGTGAATGAGATACACATGTACAAACAGTGTTTCCAAGAACTTATCACTTATTGACCTTGTTTGAGTATTTATGATTTATTACGTGACCACTGTATGTGTGCATTAATATGAACACAGACGGAATCTAGCTGTTCAACGAAAGTGACTGCTGGTGTGTAGTTTTAAGTGGTTGAGTTCACTCACTATTACATCGTTTTTGTTATCTGCCAACTGAAACTGAAAAATAAGTCATTGAGAACCTATTTATTGTGCAGTTGGGTGTATTGTTTTAATATAATACTGTATACTACAGCTTAGAGAGTCGAGACATGAAGCAGACCTGAAGAACTTAGCTTGTGAGATACTACATGATGATGGCACTGATATACAAATTAGTGAACAATGTCATCTGGCAACATTTTGCGACTTTTCGGGCAGTCTTTAATGTCAAGTTCACTTTTATTTATATAGCACTATTTAACACAACCATGGGTTTCACCAAAGTGCTGCAAAATAAAAAAAATCAATAAAAAAGTACAAAGCAAGTGCTAAAAGAAACAATATAGTAGAAAGTTCTCATTGACAAAACGCCAAATCAAAAAGGTATGTTTCATCATTGATTTAAAAACAGATATTAAAGATGCAGATCTGATGCAGAGGGACAGAGCATTCCACAATCTAGGGGCAGCAAATGAGAATCCTCAGTCACCCCTGCATTTTAGCTTTGACTTTGGGATGCATAATAATCTTTGGTTTGACGACCGGAGGGCCAAGGAGGCCGATGTTCAGTCAATAAATCTGCTAAATAAGCAGATAATACTTTCCATTGAAAATAGCTACTTTCAATTAGAAAATTACTTTCCATTGAAAGTAGTTGGCAACACTGTCATTCTCAGGTATGCCACAATTGACCCCGGTTCCCCTCTATCATCTTTAACTGTGGCTTTAACTCTAATCTATAGTTGGCCTTGGTCACTGTGCTGTTTCAGCATACACAATTGTACTTAAAGTAACAGTGCCATATACGTAGTGTCATGGTTCATGGGTCTGTGTGTCATTCTGTGTGTCTGTGTGTTTCTGTGAGTGCGTTGATTGCTTGTCAGTATTGCCTCACAACCCCGGGGCTGACTAGGTAATTAGAGTGGCTGCTCATGAAGTTATCATGAATCCCTATATCAGACTTGCGATTTCTGTGGTTGTTGTCAGATCGTTGTTTGCTTATGCCTTGTCCTGGGGCCAGTTCTCCGTGCCTCGCTAACTCGATTTGAATGATAACGATTTCGCATGATCCTCGCATGAGGATTATTAGGTTCTTTGACGCTCAATCTGGAGTTACTGTCTCCGCAACAGGTCTGTTAGTTTAAACCTGCTCGGGAGCAGGTTTCATTCATACAAAAGCAACTTGTTGCGCAAGGTACAGGATTAATAGAAAGAGCTTCGCGACTTTAACATGTAATTAACGCTGTACCTTTTTTAGAACAGGATGGATGTCTTTTATCTTGTGAATGAGATATTTGCCATATTACTTTGTTGGACCTTCATTTTAAATATAATATAAAAGCACGGTGCATATGTATGTATGATGCAGGGCATTTATAAAATATGTAGTCTGTCCTGCTATTGGCAAATTTGTGGTATTTCATTCTCTTAAGATCCCATCTTAATACAAATTATTATATAAGGGAACTAAAGATTCTGCAGCCAATATCATGTCAATGAGCATTTTATGTGTCTTGATTAATGCCATAGTCTGCCTCATATGCCTCTGAGGCTTTCTGAAAATAAACTATTATATTTGCAGGTAATATTCATTTTAATATTTGTAATAGTATTAAGCAAAAAGGAATTGAATAAATAAGGAAGCTGAGATGGTGTGTGACCTAACGTGCACTTACGGAACCAGCACTGAAGCAAAATGACCTGATCCTGCATCAGTCAACAATCTTCAGTCAGATTTATGATGGGACTGTATTTGAAGATACCAGTCCTTGACCCAAATTTGTTAATCTGCAGCTAAAGGCAGGACAGGATCAATTGACCTTCGGGCATTTGATAGGAATTAAGGATTTTAGTGTATGCAAGGGAATAAACCTGACAGGGCCTTTACAGTTGCATGTGCTACACTACATAATTCATCAAAAATGAGAGGAGACCTGTGATGGAGGTGCAGCCTGGTGATCTCCAAACCACTACACTTAGACCGAGCTTCATGAGA
The DNA here is from genome assembly GCF_015846415.1 of Triplophysa dalaica. Taxonomy (NCBI): domain Eukaryota; kingdom Metazoa; phylum Chordata; class Actinopteri; order Cypriniformes; family Nemacheilidae; genus Triplophysa; species Triplophysa dalaica. The sequence goes on along the minus strand of NC_079554.1, from coordinate 4,739,432 downwards.
TGTAACTTTTGGAAAACCATTTCTTTATTATTCTTAAATAAAAACCAAAATATGCTTAGGCCCACATGCATTTTATTTGTAATCTCTATGGACAATGGGCAGGTATCAGTGTCAGGCAGACGCGATTTCTTTAAGACTGCAAGGGCCCTATAATTGTCAAAAAATGAATGGTCAAATATATGTACTATTATGTTAACATTTTATTGACTAAAAATGCGTTAAACACGTTCATCTCGAACGAAAACAATTTCGTTCAGAATCAGCTACTTAGGTCGGCTGACTCGATTTCCTTCTCATTCATTCCCGTAGCGTACAGTGCATTACTCTGTTGAAGCCCAGCATCCATTGACTTCAATGGGGCTGCTTTAAACAGTTTTAAAGCAGGACGCTCAACCCACGGACGCTCAGCGTCTCTGGGATGAATGTAGGAGTGGGCTGGCCCGGACTCCGAGCATCTGCGTGATGATTGGAAGGTCTGTCATCTCTTTTTAATCCACTTTTATGTCCTAAAACTAGTGGTGGGCCGTTAACGGCGTTAACGCAGTGAGACTATTATCGCGCGTTAAAAAAAATGTCGCCGTTAATCTATTCTCAAAGTTGGGTTGGGAGCTGGGTCTATACTACGCAAGCTATGATGACTTTCACCTTGATATTTTAGCGCGGATGTATACCAGCTTAACTGCACTGTACGGGGCGAGAACGAGATTTTTCAACTCGCGTGATTCGCGTCATTCGCCGAAGCAGAAGCCGCATCATCATCTCATAACCAGGGCTTCATTCGCGTCCTTAGCGCAGCCTCATCATCTCATAACCAGGACTTCATTTGCGCGATTCGCGCAGCAAGTAGGTCTATTGGCTCTTTGCATTAACACATAAATCACTCGCGCTTGAGGCGCCATTCGCGTTTGGTCTGAACACAACATAACGTTACTGTGAAATTACCGCATCAAACGTGACGTGCTAACATGCTATCAAGCCGGAGGGTTTGCTTCAGGGAATATTCATTTTTAAGAAGCTTCCCAATGGAAACATCGACAAGACTAAGGTTGTTTTTTTCACCTTGTGCAATACGGAATTGGTTTAAAAAAAAACACTTTCTCTCAACAGGTAGTTGTCTAGCTTTAGTTGAAACCAGTAACTTTGTATTGAGATCTAATGTATTATGGCTCCTGTATGAAACATCGCTTGTTGCTCCCTAACTCTTTGTAAGTCGCTTTGGATAAAAGCGTCTGCTAAATGACTAAATGTAAATGTACTCTAGGAGCTCTTCCAGTCTCAAGTACCACCTAAACGCAAATCATCCCTTAGCTAATGCGGAAGTAAACACAAGTTCATCTTATTGAACATAATTTAATTTTCATCACCAATTATCATAGTAGAACAGCTTTCTCAAGCAGTTTGAGATGCATTTTGGAAACAGGAGATGAGCCCCTGGTCTAATGCGCCACCTGGCTTGAGAAACCCATTCTCAAAGACTTACTTTTAGTCATTATTTGGGTAGCACACATATTCTGAATGCCTTCGGCAGAATTCAAATGAGCCATTTTAATCTAGATTAATCTAGATTAATCTAGGAATTAATCTAGATTAATCTAGATTAAAAAAATTAATCTATGCCCACCACTACCTAAAACGCTCGTTTTTTGGGGTCGACAGCTTATAAAAACGTATTTCTTGTTTTTTTTTAGCTTGTTTGCTATACACATTGTCACATATCAGCTTTTAGACATTTTTTTGTTTTTATAAATCATAAATGACAAGGAGGCGGCAGCTTCTCGCAATGCAAAGAGACGGTTGGTGTGGGCGTGGTCTTCAGATTATGACGCGTATCACTCTGTGTCTCCATTTTCAACTCAGTCCCATCGCGGATTTTGCATGTGTAGTCGAAAGACAAACTGCTGCAACCTTCATCGTATATTTCACACAATTTCACACCACATTCATTTTTTCAGTTTAACATAATTCTCACATTTCCTCCCGTTGAGTTAAATATATATATATATATTAGATTGTTTGTTCATTAATTCATATAGTCTGAACTAGCCAGCTAGCAAACTGCACACGATGCCAGACAGTGCTAATATTGTTGACCTGATTTTGGCAAAGCCATTAGAAAGTCTTCCTTACGAGGAGAAACTTAGAATTAAACAGCAGGGCAGATCAACGCCTAAGATTGATTTAGTGCAAAAGATAGGGAAAAGTAACAGGTCTTTTCAGCTCTCCTGGTATGACAAAGTTAGCTGGCTGACTGAAAGTGCTGTGAAAAAGAAAATGTACTGCTGGCCATGTCTCTTGACATGGGTTACAGAGCATTTTCTTGAAAAGGAACGTAGGGCAGAATTTACATATAAATAAATGGAAAAGAAATTGTGATTTAGGCCGAAAATGAGATCCCCTCTTTAAAAGATCAGCAGCCGACACTGGTGTCGGGTGGATTAAGGTGCTCTTTGGGTGAGCCCCCCTTTAGGTGGCTTTTAGGTGCATTTCACGTTTCAAGTTTAGTTCGGAACGGTTTTGCATGAAAAATCGCTAATTTAAAAGCTGTCAAGCAAACTCAGGTTCTTACCAGGGTACCGAAACCTGCGCATGCGCTTTTGCTGATTACAATGTATTTACTTCAATAAAACACATGTAAGAGATGATAGGGTTGGTAATTTACCTTGGATTTGAGCAAGAGTGAGCCTGCATTGTTTAGCATGTTGTTAGAGGGATCAGAGCAGCAAATGCATGGTAATACGATGTTTCCAGATTAAAAAATTAATGTTTGCAAGCAGCAGAAAGCTCTCTAAGGGGCTGTGTTTTTCTAAATCTCATGCATTTATATTTAAAATACAACAAACATTGTCAAAAACATATCATGCATATTATAAAATGTAAAATTCCTACAGTAAATGTAGTCATGTTCAAAACTAAATCCTTCACCATACTATCCCTATGGGGAAGCTATGGGCATCTCGTATACCCAAGGGGTTCAATTTACAACCGATTTTGAAGTATGTTCCAACCAAGCTATCCTGATGCTACTGTATCTTAGGCTTTATTCACAGCCCATAAGTAAATATTGCCATAATCCTATGGCAACCAGTTATGAAGATAATTTATTTTCTATACATTTTGCAACAAAGCCCTGAGTAGTGTAATTTTCCAGGATGTTAATACACATTTCTAAAACATCCTCTCTTGAGGCTACGATCCGTCAAAGTTTGTTGCAATGTTAAATCTATGGGATTTTTCAGTAGACATTTACAAGCACCACTAAGAAGTTTAAATTGTAGATCAGTATGTTTGCTTGACAAAGTATGCAAGATAACAATACTGATGATTTGCTTCACAAGCACTACAAATTAAAAGTACACAAGATAAAAAAAGTGGTGCTTTGCATTCGAAAGTGTCAATAATTATGTGGTGGACTTTCATTGCAATATATTTTTTTATTTCATAACTAGAAAATACAGCGTATTCTCACAAAAAAATCTAAAGGATTTTACAAGGTGGCTAATTTGTATCACACATCATCAATAGAAAAAGCAATACCTATGGCCCACTGATAAACCTAACGGTAACTTGTGAAGCTTTACCAAGCTTTCTTAGTGAGATATGCTATAAATTGGTATTGCCTCTTTAAGAGGTGTAAATTTGTGTACGGAGAGTGGGCGGAAGTACTGCATACATTGAATGTGATGAAAGACTATGTCAAGCATGTCGGAATAGATCTGAATTACTTGACAAATATGATTGATAAAGTATGTCTGTTATTGAGAATTTTGATTGGAACAATTTTGTTCCCAAAGAACTCTGAACTTTTTCAGAATTTTGACTTTTGTGTTAAAGTTGTACTGAATTGGTTATCAATTTTGAAGTGCATTTATTTTTGGGGATTTTGTCCATTGTACAGTGTTATCACACATTTTATTTTGAAGTGCCAGGAAATAAAGCATCTAAAATAATTTGCTTCACAATACATTTAGTTGGTTAGCATTACTTTTCTGTTTGTGGAGTTATCTTACTTAACCATTCATTAATATTATCCTCCCCATTCTTGATATTTAAGTCTTTGGTCTACAGAAAAAAGCAAAAATTACATCATTAATCTATTGTCTTTTCTAAGGGTATGGCAACATTGCTCCAAGCACAGAGGGTGGGAAGATTTTCTGTATCCTCTATGCGATATTTGGCATCCCACTCTTTGGATTTCTTCTGGCTGGTGTCGGTGATCAACTGGGGACAATTTTTGTGAAGAGCATTGCAAAAGTGGAAAAAATGTTTAGGGTAAGTAAACTGTGGAGAACATTTTTTATGATACAATCTGTATAGTAATGTGTACTGTATTAAGGTCCTGTTTTATGTATTCCAAAAGACTGGGTGAATTGGCTGAAAGCTCGAAGTATACAACAGTAAAACATCTCGGTTACGTCTTTAACCTCAGTTCCCTGATGGAGGGAGCGAGACGTTGTGCCGAGCCGACAGATGGGGTTTGCCCTTGAGAACCTATCAACTCTGACTACTATAGAAGAGTTCAATGAAATTTGGCTAGTAAATTTGCATGCTGGTCTCCACCCCCGGATATCCGGTATAAAAGGAAGTCTGCGTGCATCATTCATTTACCTTTTGTTCTGAAGAGCCTGAGAGCCTCTCACGACTACAGCAGAGGACGATACATGTTGTGGCATAAGGGACACTCTCGATGTTGTGTCGAGCCGACAGATGGGGTTCCTATGGAAGACGCCACAACGTTGCATCATGTCACAATCTCTAGCGAAGCGACGGTAACAAGCCTGGGCGTGTCAGAATAAGGCTTTCGCGAAACTGTAACCTTCCAGTGTGATGGTTGGGGGGTCCCTGTGCTTTCTTGGAGAAAGATGGGTACAGCCCTGACCGGTAACCTTTCACGGACAGAGGCCTTAGCTCTCTACTGGCGAGAGGCCGTCCGGATCGGGTTTACACCAGGTGAGCGCCACTTCCTTAATTAGGGATGCGCTGCAGAGGCCACTTCCTACCTGGGGGGAGGAATACAGTGGATATAGATATGGTCTCGCCCTTGGGGGCGATCGCATTGAACATGTGGACTGAGTAGTTAACTGCAAGGTGGAGGTGCACCTGGGGGAATTCATGGGTTACCAGGAGTAGGAACCATCTCATGAGGATACATCAGACGGAACAGCCCACGGAGGGGGTGTTACAGACGTCCAGTAGCACTAGGTCCGGTTAGAGCTATCTGTGGTAGTTCTCAAGTTCTCCAGGCCTAAGGGGGAAGGCTGCTCTGCCTATCCGACCCCAAGGGGGTGCTTGCTTAGTGATGAATGGAATGCCTGTTCTTAGCCATATGATTGGGTAAGAAGGGAGGTGGATGGGATGCCTATTCTTAACCAAGTGGTTGGGTAGGAGGAGAGGTAGATAGCACACTGACCCTACATGTAGATAGCACACTGACCCTACCTGCTGGAGGGTGGGGAGGTGCTTTCGCAGGCATACGCCCCGCCGGAGATCGTAAAACCTTGCAAAGGTGTTGGGCGTAGCCCAACCCGCAGCTATATAAATGTCTGCAGAGAGGCGCCTCTGGCCAGTGCCCAGGAGGTGGCTATACTCCCTGTGGAGTGAGCCCACACTGCCAAGGGGTATGCTTGTGATTGGTATGCCGCCGTGGCAGCTTTCCCCTACTGTTTTCCTCCAAACAGACAAAGAGCTGGTCAGAGCTGAAGCTCTGCATGCGGTCCAAGTAGAGGCGCAGTGTGTGTGTGTACTGGACACAACAAGGATGGGGTTGGGTCTTCCTCCCCAATGGGGAGCGCCTGCAAGTTCACCACTTGGTCCCGAAAGGGAGTCGTTGGAACTTCGGGCACGTATCCGGGCCTGGGTCTCAGGATAATGTGAGAGTTGCTTGGGCCAAATTCAAGTAAATCCAGGGACACGGAGAATGCTTGAAGGTCCCCTACCCTCTTGAAGGGAGCGAGCGCCATCAGGAGGGCTGTTTAACTCTAAAGGTGAGGAAAATCGGAACCTCCAAGGGCCTCGACGAAGGGCCCAGAGAGGCCCGCCAGGACCACATTAGGGTTCCAAGAGGGTATGGAGCGGAGACAAGGCAGATTCCGCCTTCTCGCAACCCTTAGGAAACCTGGTGACCAGGTCGTGCTGCCCTAAAGAGTTTCCATCTCCTCCGTGGGTCTTCTCTCTGAGAGAGACACCAGGACGAGAAGAGACGCCATTATTAAGCGTATAACCTTCTAGTAGATGGGGCTCTTCCTGATTTATAGTAGAAAAACACTGTAGCTTCTTTTTTGGGTGATGGTCGATACTAATTCTTCAGACACACTTGGAGGTTTGGTTTTCGACCTTGGAGGTTTGGATCTCGACCGACCGGACGTGGCTCATGCATATAACAGTAGCTTGGTGGAGTAGACTCATTTAGACCGAAATAATCATTTGGTTGAAGCCAGGTTTCAGTAAGGCATAGTATATGTCACGAAAGGTATGGTGAGAGAAGAACCCAAATGCAGGCAGCGGTAGGGGGTAACAAAAGACTTTAATAAAACACAATACAAAAACCCACAATGGGGTAAAATACAGGGAATAACAAAGACAGCCAAACAGGAACGAAAAACTCACGGACAGTGACAAGCTGTAACAAAAATCTTAAATCCAAACTCAGGAACAGAGTACTGGAGCAGAAACGCTGGGACACAGCGTATGGACAAATCCTCAATAGAGTTCCAAAGAGCATACAGGTACGAGAACAGGTACAAGAACAAACGAGCACAGGACAGAGAATACAAGGGCATTAAATAGGGAGACGAACAAAGGATAATTAACAATAGGCAGGTGTGGGTAATAAAACACTCAAGGGAAGCTAACGAGGAGACGAGAGGGGCGGGGCCATAGACGAGACACGAGAAGGCACATGACAGCCATTATCTAAGCCATGCCATGTCCTTCTCACACAAAACCCTAGGCTTTGCCATGACTCCGCTGCACGAACAAGAATAAACATGACATGAAAGCGGAATCATGACAGTATATCAAAACTGTTGTCTGTGATCATTTCATTTACAATAACTGCCTTTGGAATTAGTGATCTAATATTAAGTAGCCCAAACTTTAGACGTTGATTTTGCTCATTAAATATATTGTCTTTTGGTTTAATCACGATAAGGTTTTTTAACTGACTTTTACATAAATTATTATTTGGTTGTATTATTTGGGTGACAGACACAGTCTATGCGTTTGAAAGCAGTAACATTCGTAACAGTTGAGTGAGAGGAATGCAGACTATGGTTAAAATTTGTACTTTGAGATGTTGTCAGACAGAATTTCTGCTCCAGTGCTGCTGGGGTGCAGGCCATCGGGGCGGAAAAGCCTTGGTCGCTCCTAAAACAGATCAAAATTATTTACAAAGAGCAGCTTCTGTTCAATACACCATGACAGTAACCAATTATTAAGCGAAAATAGTCTGCTGAACTATAGTCTACCTCATCCTCGACAATGCGTACCTGGTCCCAGCAGTTTCACAAGCGTTCATCTTCACGTTGTTGTTTTCCAAAAGACCCCCCCCCGGTGATCTGTGGAAAACAGTCAGAGAAGACGTTACGATTGCGTTACTCACCCTCTGGCTCACTTCCGGTGGCCATCCAGGCCTGGCGGGGACTCTGGGTCCTCCGAGGGTGGTGTCTCCGGGGGCGGCCCCCTCGGCCGGTTTGCTGTAAAAAAGTTGCCAGGAGTTGATCAAACCCTGGCCAGTCCAGACCCAGCTGCACGGTTACGGGTAGATCATCCACAATCCCTACATCCAGAGGCCAAGACCCCTGGGTGGCGGTCACGGTGACGCGATGGGCGGGAAATTCCCGGGTGTCCCCATGGACTCAGGTAATCGGGATTGTGAATTTCCCAACTGCACAAGGAGCCACTATGCCAGGCTGGACCAGGGAGATAGCGCTAACGGAATCCAGAGTCGCTGTAACCGACCGTCCGTTTACCTTGATCATCCGTTGGGGAGCTCTGGGGGGTGCTTGTCTATGTATCGCACAACCGACCAACCAGCCTTTGGGAGCCTCTGGTCACGGTTCCGTGGGCATTGGTTCATCCACGGGGGCCTCTGCTCTGTAACCTTGTCGGGAGGTGCCCATCCGTGGTCGTCAGGCCGGATTCAACCTCCGGGGCATCAGCACCGCTCTATCTCTCGTGTCGCGGGCTGCAGATGCCCCTGCCAGCTCAACTGACTGTATCAGTTCTCTCAGTATGGTAGGACCCCTCATGCTGACCACAGTGCGGTACCGGCGCGGTAGTGCCCGTAAGAGGCGGTCCACCACCACCCTTTCTGCCATTTGGGAGGCTGAGGGTCCGTCCGAAAGAAGCCATAGGTGTACCAGGCGTGATAGTTGCGCTGCCTGGGCTTGTACTGAGCGTTCTTGTCATATGTCCACTTGAAATTAAAATTGCGCTGCACTGATGGCTGACAACCCCATTCTGGCGAGGATCTCTGTCTTTAGTACATCATAGTCAACTGTTACAGCCACGGGGAGAGCATAATAGGCCCGTTGGGCTTCTCCCGTGAGAAAAGGTGCAAGGACCTTTACCCACTCAGACTTATCCCACACCTCCCAAGCGGCAATGACTTCAAAGCTGTGGAGGTATGCCTCCACATCATCCTGTTCTGTTAGCTTAGTAAGGAGGTGGTGGGAGGCCGACCGAGCCTCCGGGAGAGGAATCAGAGCTGCAATCGAATCTCACATCTGCTCCATGGCTACGTCTATGCGATTGTGCCTCTGTGTCAGTTGCTCAGTCAGCTGATGTCTGCGGACTGTAATTTCCGCGAGCACGTGAACAATCTCCTCCATCTTGGAATGCCGCTGGCAGAGAGAGAAAGGGTCTGAAAGAGCAGAAAAAAAAGTTGGTAAGTCTTTGTGTATGCGTCAAATCTCTCTTGATTGCCCCTCATTTTCCATCAAATGTAGCAGGTGGAGAGTCGACACATACACAAAAGGTGTTTTCATAGCCCCAGAGGGGAGGTGTTCAATAGTGAGAATGCTCGGTGCGCCGTCTGGTGGGTGGATGGATGCCTGGCGTGGTAGTGTCTCTGGAAATATTTTACAGTGTTTCGTGACCTCCGTGCCCAGGTGCGTGTCCATCACCATGTGTGTGTGTCCTGTGTGAATCTTTCCCAGTGTGCTGCTGGTCGTCACTCGTCCGAGCCTGTGGGACATAAGACACATGGGTTAACTCACGTTTGCATTGGAGTCGTAGCTCCCTGTGTCTTCTGTCCCGCTGGCTTTTATGCCCAGTTGATTGGCCAGTTGATGATCGGCAGCTGTGTCTTGTCCTGGCGCAGTGATTGAGCAAGGGGCGACTCGCCACTGTGTGCTTTTCTGTGTATGTGTGTTAGTTCATGTGCATATTGTGTGTGTGGAGTGTTTGTTTGTGGGTATGTCTGTCTTCTGTGTTTTCACCTTTTTCTTATTTTACAGGTATAACTTTAATTGTTTTGCTTATAGTCAATATGTCTCATGTTCAGCTGATTTGTAACAATGAAAATTGTAAAACGCGCTATATAAATAAAGTTGAATTGAGACTAAATAAAGATGTAGCTTAACCTTAAAAAGTAGTAGTATAACATACACTGGAAAATGTTCCACAACATCTGGTGGGATCCGAGCAAAAAGTCGCATGATTTATATCCATAACGTGATACATGATGAGATACTGCTGGATACCGTAAACCAAAACAACAAATGTTTTTTAAATGAGTCCCATTGAAGTCGACCAGATCAGAGTCCACAGAAGTCCTGAACAAAATCCTCATTGGTACGTACACCCTGACAAGTTGCAAGAGGCAAACTGCTGGTTTGATTTTTAGTGTCTAGCTTTCTGTAATGAATCCACTTAAGGCAGGTTTTAAGAACCCATGTGCCGTTTAATGGAACATGAACAAAACAAAAACAAGACTTCAACTGCCATAACATAACTTGAACTATAAATGAACATAAACAAACTCACCAAACAGGGTTACAGGAACAAAGCTAGACATCAGTGAACCGTAAAACATAAGGGCTACTTGTACACAGAGTGGACTAAAGACTAAACAAGACATACTTGTGAACAATGAGACAATTAGGGCAGGGCTACACAGAAACTACAAAGACCATGGACAAGGACAATCTAAACTTCAAAATATAAGACATGACAGACCCAAACATAACTGACAATAAAGCGCTACTAGGTGTCTATTTATGACAGTATATTGGCTATGACCCTACAACAAATGCTAGATAATAATTATTTATTTATTGCCAAATAACAGTTTATCTGGAATTTTCTTGTTGTGCTCAACAAAAATTAATTTACTGAGAAAACAAACAAAAAATGCATATTTTTAACATGTAGTAGCACAAATATATGCACAAATTATTTCCACAAAATTATACAAGGTGAGATACAGATTCAACAAAACCAGATAAGTTTAGGACAATTCTATTCAAGAATCGTGAAAACTTCGTTTTAATTGTTCTAAGGCGTCTGCCTAGATATCTGGCTGGATATATGCTCGGGAGGCCTGGAGGGCGCCAGCTGCTCGGGAAACTAGACGACCGGACTTGCCATCGCACCCGTAATGCTCCCCCCAAAAAATATAAAAACACCCTGACAAAATTACGTTTGCACAGCCCACTTCCCATTTTGCAGGCTGATTTTGAGTTACGGGTTGCAGAGGATGAATCAAACCTCTGTGATATGACAAACTTTGCTGGAACTGTAGAGTTTACAGCATCACCCCATCACTTTGCTGATTTAGGCTCCTTTCTGATGCTAAACATTTGAGTTATAAAATGGTTACAACAGCATATTAAAGTTACAGCAGAATGTCAAATAAGATCATAGAAGAGTATTCGATATCTTTTTTTATCATCTTTATCTGGGAGGCTATATTGGACCTTGTGATAGGTTGGTTTCGACCCTACCTGGCTAGTAAATTAATAGAAAGCTCTGACTTCTGAAACCAGAAGGATCCAACATGCTGTGATATTGGCTTCTAAATGTAGATACTCAAATCACCCCACAAAGTCACAAAGTGTCTTTTCATGCCACATGTGGTTGCTGCTAGTAGCGAGGTCATCCGGTGGGCGTGACTGAAAATTGCCTTTATACTATATTTCTTCATTTATCATGTTGTTGTTGCTTTGTTTCTATTTCATCCCTGCAGCGCAAACACAATCAGATAAGCCAGACAAAGATTCGAGTAGCCTCTACATTGCTGTTTATCTTGGCTGGCTGCATTCTATTCGTCACAATACCAGCTATCATCTTCAAACACATTGAAAGATGGACAGGATTAGAGTCCATCTATTTTGTGGTTATCACCCTGACTACTGTTGGCATTGGGGATTATGTTGCAGGTACGTACAAAACAAATATTACTTGATACAGTATGTATAGTAGTGATGTCCAATTTTGTCCACTCTCTCTCCAAACTGAGCATCTCTAGAACTGCACTCAACTGGTTTGACTTGTATCCCACAGGCAGATCCTTTAAAGTATGTATGTCAATACATTATGTGCGTTAACAATCAAAATCTCTGCCTCCCGCTGCGCTGCCTTCAGGAGGAAGAAACAAGAGAAACTATTGTGAATATAAAAGATAACAAGTTACCTGGGGTTGATGGTAATATTATGAGGAATTTGTAAACAAACAAATTCCTTGAAACAAAGTTTAAAGTAGGGGAGGAAGGAGGCGCAAACCGGGGAATGTTAGACACCTCATGGTCAACTGCTGGCCACAAGAACACAAATACAAACTAAACACATGTTCCGGCCCAGGCCTCTCTTCGTACACTCTGCCGCTCGTCCTTTTATGCTTCCGATCTCCATCATGAGAGATACGGAGCCGGTGCAACATTCAGCTGACACTCATTATCGCCCCGCGTCATTCCCTTACGGAGAGAGAAAAGTAGATGGAAGCAAAAGGAGCGACAGCGACGAGAGAGGGGAGAGAGGAAAAAGAAACAATATCTGGTCCGGTTCCCTGACACACTGTTGGTCGGTCCTCAGCCAGCCGTGAGGCTCTTCCTCACGTTGCCATGCCGTGGTACTGGACGCTCGGTGGATGGCTCGATCCTCCTCCGGCCCCTGGAGGCCGGCGATGGCTCCTCCGGCTGAGGGCAGCTGGTAGCGAGTACCTTATTTCCTGCTCCTCACCTTTATGGTCGTTGGCAGCAGGATTCCGGCTCACGACCAATGGCGATGACTCCTCTGCTCCCTCTCAGACGGCCGCCACCCAACCTCGGCCCAGGAGCATGGCAGCGAGCTTTCCATCCCAGCCGATTCATCCAGCACCAGCGCCTCGGGCAGCCGCTGGCGGACGTCCCTTGTCTGTGCTTCCCGAACTCCTAACTTTCCCGAACTCCGCGAAAGTTAGACAAACTTTAATAAAAAATAAACAAACAAAAATATGGAAGTAAAAGGCCGGCAGCCACCTCACAGTCAACTGCTGGCCACAAGAACATAAATACAAACTAAACACATGTCCGGGCATGGTCCTCTCTCGTCGTACACTCTGCCACTTCCTATCTCCATCGTGAGAGATACGGACCCAGTGCAACAATATTAGCAAATAGAATTGTAAAAAATTTGGTTACACCAGATCAGACGGGATTTATTAATGGGAGATATGGGACGAATAATATAAGAAGAGCATTAAACTTACAGCGAATTGGAAAAAATAGCCAAATGGCCACAATGCTTCTCAGCCTAGATGCTGAGAAAGCATTTGATAGGGTAGATTGGGTGTTTTTAGAACAGAGTCTTAGTTCTATTGGTTTTCTTGATACTTTTGTAAAATGGGTAAAGATTTGTTAAAAAAACCCAAAATCAAGAGTTCGAGTTAATGATCAATGCTCAGAGTTTTTTTAATTAGGAAGGGGGACTCGTCAGGGCGATGCAATTTCTCCAGTCTTATTTGCTCTTAGCATCGAGCCATTGGCAGAATTAGTAAGGAACAACCCTAGAATACAGTGGATTATGGATGGAGTGAAATGTCACAAAATATCATTATACGCAGATTATGTACTTCTTTTTATTGAAAACCCCCTTAGATCTATCGCGGCTCTTTTAGAGTCCCTCAGAGACTATGGATTAGTTTGCGGATAGAAGATAATTGGAGGCAATGATGATCTCTGAACACTGGCCCACCCAACTGGACAGTGTGATCTCTTTTCGATGGTCCATGCAGGGCTTTAGAAACTTGGGATTTCATCATTACCCCTGAAATAGCATGCTTGTACTATGCTAATTATCACACCTTTTTTTAAACGAAAAGAGAAAGAGATTTGGCAAGATGGGATTCATTACCTCTCTCCATGTTTGGTAGGATAGAAAAGGTAAAAAATGAATGTACTACCAAGACTCCTCTTCATGTTCCAATCCCTTCCAGTCTGGGTTCCTATCTCAGAATTCACCAAACTAGAAAAACTGTTTTCAAGGTTCATTTGGCAAGAGACCAAATGAGACAGAGGGGTGGTCTGAATCTATCCAATGTAAAATATTACTATTTGGCTGCTCAGCTTAGTGCCATAGCTGCATGGCTTGGTACTGACAGGGAGGCAGAATGGGTTGACATTGAACAGAATTCAATTTCTGAGTCTCCCTGACAATCCTGCCATTCATGGATTTGCAAGCTCAGAAGGGAGTAAAGAAAAAAAATAGGTAGATAAAGCATACTGTTAAAATCTGGTCTACAATACAAAAAGTTTAGAGGAGTAGCAACCTTATCACATGCTAAACCTATTAAAAATAACCTAGATTTGATTCCCTCTATATGGGATAAAGCCTTTGGGAGATGGGAAGAGAATGGTTTAAAGATAATAATTCAGATTTTTGAAAGGGAGATCATGAATCCTTTGTCTGAACTACGCAATAGGTTTAATTGAAATCCAATGATTTCTACAGATACTTACAATTGCTACACTACATTAAAGTCATAAACATTGGGATATAATAATAAGAATTCCAACAAATGTTGAAAAATATTTTATGAACATAGTTTACCAATTAAAAATCATATAGCACACATTTATAGAAAGTTGTTGCAAGACCAGTCTGATAACACATTTCATATTAAAAGAGCCTTGGAATTAGAGTTAAACACAGTAATAGAAGAAGAGAGTGGACTAAAGTATGTACTAGCTGTCATAAAGAGACTAGAAGCCAAATGTGGAAAGAATTGGATTGAAAAATGAGATTTTTCAGGGTTCCTCTGGCGATTGCTAAATTTGAGAGTTCATCAGCACTATCACAGTGTTGGAGGGAATGTGGAAAGATGGGGGACACATATTCTGGGAATGTTCAAAAATACAGATATACTGCGAGGGAATTAAAAGTGAAATTAGTCATGTTAGGAAGAGATATACCAATGTTTATTTTGCTGGATTGTTTCCCCCTGGATCAATTTTGTAAATCCCACGTATTTGTACTACACATATGCTTATGGTAGCCAGAAACATAATCACTGTGAATTGGATGAAGACACATGAATTCACTATAGCAGAATGGATAAAATGATTAAAACAGATGTTTTTATATTAAAAAGTGCCAGCAGTTTTGCAATATAAGTCAGACGTCTTTCAACAAAGATGGGCACTAATTGAAATACATTTGTTTCCAAAGAATGGTTGTCAAAATTATGTCAATGAAAGAATCATACAGAATTAAGGTATCAAGCTATTTTTAACATTTCTTGGTCAGGTGCTTACAGAATGTTGATATCTTTCTAGATAAGACTGTCAGGGATTGGTTCTTTTTCTGATTAATGCATTTAATTATTTTGAATTATGTCTTACTGTTGTTTTGTTTAAACAACTGTTCAACAACAAAAAAAGATAGTTTCAAAAAAACTACCCTTTTCAGGGCCTTGGAAAGGAAAGCCAGGTGTGAGAATGGTCTGTAGTTGCTGACCACTGAGGAGTTACCAGGGCTTGTTAAATGAGGTGGGGACAGTACCAGTGGGGATGGAGGTGCTTATAATGTGCTCGAGTTGAGGCAATAGAGACGGAGAGAAAGCCTGTAGGAGATGGGAAGTGATCGGGTCAAGGGGACAGGTAGTAGGGCAGGTGGAAGGCAGAATCTAGGAGACATCAATCTCCGAAGGGGGCGAGAGAGAAGGGAATTGAGGATAGACAGGGGTAAGAGAGATTCGGGGATGCGTTGAGCAGAGAATTGCCTGCTGATGGTCTCCACTTTATCAGTGAAAAAGTTGCCAAAGTCATCAGTAGTCAGCAAGGTATTGGTGGGAGGTGGAGGGAGACAGATAAGAGAAGAGAAGGTTGAGAAAAGTTTTTGCGGGTTAGATGCAGTTTGGATTTCGTTTCCAAAGTACATGGTTTTGGCTGCAGATATATCAGTAGCCAAGGAGTTAAGAAGATGTTGATACTTGGAGAGATCAGCGGGGTCTCTAGACTTGTGCCACTTCCTCTCTGCAGCCCTTAGCTTAGTCCGATGGTCATGAAGAGTCTCAGAAAGCTAAGGGCAAGAGGCTGTAGCACGTGAAGGCCTAGAATAAGAGCGCAGACACTGAAAAGACAAGATGTCAATGTTGTACGGAGACTATCAGTAGCTACCTCAACGTTGAGAGATGAGTAAATGGTTATGGTGGGTAGGGAGGAAGATGAAAAGCAGCTTGGAGAGAGGGAACAAAGATTACAACGGAAAGAAACAGGGTTAGGGGGGAAGTGAGATTACAGGAAGTGTTACAGTGAACTTTATAAAGAAATGGTTAGAAACATGCAGGAGAGTAACTACAATATTTTTAGCGGTGATTGCATGGAATATAGTGATGATGATTTCATGTAATTTGAATGAGGAGTTCTTGCAAGTAAAAGACAGAGGAGAAGGAGCACACAATACATCATGGGTCTGTTCTTCATACGTCGCTTTCTACATCCAAGATCAAATGAAACATCCAAAAGGCCCAATCCTGCTAATCATAATAATAATAATAATAATATACAATATTTAATAAAATAAATTTTATTTGTAAAGCACTTTGCATTTCCAAGAAAATCTCAAAGTGCTAGAATGCATAACCACAAGGTTACAACAGTTAATTAGAAATGAAAACATAACAAGGTAATCTAAACATTAAAATACTTTTTAAAAAGGTGTGTTTTAAGACCCTTCTCAAAACTATCAATGGCTTGTGGGACCTTCAGATGTAAAAGGAGGAAATGGGAAGCCAGTGTAGGGATCTAAGAATGCCGTGATTTGTTCATGTTTACGTACTCTCATCAGGATCCTGGCAGCACTGTTCTGTATGTGCTGGAGTTTCTGTATTCTCTTCCCAGGGATCCTAATGAGAAGAGCATTACAATAAACCAATCTGTAGGAAACCGAGTTAATAATTAATGGCGAGATACATGTTATAGTGAATTTGTTGGTTTGATGAAGGGAACCAATGAGGATTGCTTCTGTTTTAGAACTATTTAATTGGAGAAAGTTATAAATCATCCACATGCTAATCTCCTCCAGACAGCCTGTGAGTAGGGGTAGGGTTGTTGGAAAGATATTCCGAAAGGACTGATGCCTATGCCAAGCATATAGAAGATGAATAAAATAGGTCCAAGGATTGATCGCTGTGGAACACCGCAACCAACAGCATGTCATTTAACTTTATTTATATCGCTTTTTACAATTTTCACTGTTACAATGCAGCTTTATTGACTATATATATTGAATATAAGCAAAACAACTGAAGTTATATACCTGTAAAAACATGAAAAAGGTGAAAACACAAAGGACAGAAATACCCACATTCAAACGCTCCACACACACAATATGCACATGTACTTACACACATCGACATAGACACACAGACAGACAGTCAGACAGACACGCACAGACTCACAGTGAAAGCACACATTTAATATAAAGGAGAGGATATTTAATATCAAATATTAAACGGACTATACATTCCTAAATGCAATATTAATTATGTTAAACTAAAAAATTTGAATTCTAAAATAATGTGGATGTAACCTTGAATTTCCCAAAGCCACAGATTCCTGTCTGTCAGTGAGATATGATACAAACCAGCGCAGCGCGATGATATCAAGTCTAATAAAGTGATGTAGCCGATGAAGGAGAATGCCATGGTCAATGGTTTTAAATGCTGCGGACAGACCCAGGAGGACAAGTAGAGATGGTGAACCAGCATCAGCTGTCATCAGCAGGTCATTTGTTACTCTCAATAGATCTGTTTCGGTGCTGTGGATGGAACGGAAACCTCACTATTGTTTAGTTTGAGGTGATCCTGAAGGTAACCGACAACTGACTTTTCAATTACTTTCGAAAGAAATGGCAGATGTGATATGGGCCTATAATGTGCAAGGGTTTGAGGAAACAGAGAAGGTTTCTTGAGAATTGGCCTGATTAAAGCCGTTTTTTAAATGGACGCACGTAACCAGCCTGAAGGGACTGATTTATTGTTGTGGTGATTAAGGGACTGATGACAGAAATATTTGCTTTCACCAACGCTGTAGGAAAAGGGTCAAGAGCACAGGTGGAACGTCCCATGAAAATTCTCTGCATAATTCATGAATACGCATGTGACTTTGTTTTTAATATCGTTCTCAAAGATCGGGTAACACACTCAGTTTCTGCTAATCTCATTTTAATCTTGAGTGCCTATAAAGTATAATTGCATACATCTTCACATAGTATTTAGAGACACAGCTGCACAGTTATTTCTGGAAAAACACAAGCTGCTGGAGGCAGGGAGATGAGCATAAAACGTACACTCAAAAAAGATTTTTGCTGCTTGTTCAATTTACTTAATTTGCTTAAGTTAAATAAACACAAACATGTTTTTTATGTTCAGTCACATAACTGAATCCATTCATGTTAGGACAACATAAAGGAGTTGTGTTGTCTTAAAGGTCCCAGTCTTTGGCTGTTTTAGAGGCTTTGATTGTCTTTTTGGGTGTTAAACAATGGATTTTCATGTTTCTAATTTAAAAAGATGCTTTATATTTCGCATATTTCAATCTGTGTTCATCGCCGTCCCACTTCTACCAAAACAACTGGATTTCTTCCGGTCTATATAAAGTTCCTACTTCCGAAACACTCTGATTGGTAAAGCTGACCAGGTCTTTCGTGATTGGCTTCCGCTTTACAGGCTGTTGTGATTGGTCGGTGCCCCTCCCATTGCACGTAAATTCACAAGCTTTGGCTTTTAGCAATAAACAGTAACAATGGCGTCAACTTCACTTCATCAGTTAAGAACATGCGGATCGATCGAAGTGTAATGTAGGTCTGCTAGTGCAAATGCAAACGTCAATCTTTGTTAGAGATCAAACATTTTTCTCCTACTATGGCGAGGGAAATGACACCGGACCGAATAGCGTAAGACCGTTTATGTTAATTAACACTAATAATAGAAGCGATAGTTTTGCTTTTTTTAATATTGGACCCGAGTTGGATAATAAAACAAGCAGATTTACTAGGAGACAGCAAACAGGACTTCAGAGGACGTTTCATAGAAGTGTTTCAGACAGAGGTATGCGCACACACATAAACACACACACAATATCAGTTTATTACATAGAACAGCTTTCACAGCCAATGTTAAAGTCATAAAATTTGTTATTTGACTGTCGATTATCTTAGAATGTTTGTAGCGGAATTCTTATTACCAACTGTAGGACTGTGATGAATGTGAAAGTGGTTTAGTGCATAGCTCAGTCAAATGTTTACAATCTCTGATAACCTAATTCTACTCCAGCAGCTCATCCTCGCCCACCCCTTTTTAGGCATATTCCTTTGGGCGGAGGTTATTAAAAACATTCGGAAGGGTGACATCATGTACCCGGGAAGTAGAGGGCTGTAGTCATTTCGTGCCATCCTCCATAGTCCTTGAAAAGCGAATTCTGCTAAAGACAATATCTCGTTTGGCACTGAACTTTGAGCTCTACTTTAACAAAGTAGTTCTTATTGGGCAGAGAACTTATTTTACCCAGCATGCTTTGCGTATAACTGCATTTAGAGTGTTATTTTATGCATTTTTTTGTAAAAAGAAACAATCATTAGTGTTTGATGTTCATTTATCTTTAAGGGTTTAAAGAGTTTGTTATATTTTTTAGTTTTGTGGTTACCATTGTTCAGAAATGACTCTGGTATGTAGACTATAGGACGTGTGAGCCTGGAGTAGCATGGACATCCAGACTATAAAATCTGACAAATATGTGCGGAGAGGACCAGCCCGCCTCATCACACACTTGCTGCTAGGGTACTAGCTAGTCCGGTTGACGTAATTCTGAAGAGCACGTACTGGACACAGTAGGTGTAATTGTTCCTGCTCTGATGTCATGAACAGCAGAGGGCAGAAGGCCTCAAGAACAACCGGATGCACGGGGGAGAATGTTTCTTCAGGCAGATAACTCGGATCAGTTTGCAGAATAGACTATACCATCCCAGGGGCAAAAATTAAGCAGGATGGCAAGGTTGAGAGCGCCTGCAAATCTCAAATTCTCCTAAGGGAGGTGATTGCCATTAGAAAAATCATCTTAAGGGTAAGAAGCCTGACAGGCGCTCACTCCATAGGTTTGAAAGGGGCGCTAACCAGACCCTCGAGCACTATCGCTAAGTCCCATGAACTCAACTCAACTCAACTTTATTTATATAGCGCTTTTTACAATTTTCATTGTTACAAAGCAGCTGTACATGAGACACATTTAATACAAGTATGAATTCTAAAACAGCCCCCCCGGCCAGGCAGATAGTGCAAAACAATATGCAAACGGTGGTGAGGAACCCAAAACTCCCATCGAGAAAAAAAACCTCAGGGGAACCCAGGCCCAACCAGGGGATTCCAGTTCCCCTCTGGCAAAAGCTGCTGCCTCTGCACAAGCTCAACAGTGCTTGCACAACAAGGCTTAATAAAAATATAAAAATTAAAGATTATCATTAACAATCTAATAGCATTTGAAATGTTGTAGAAAAAAAACAAAGTTGTCGCGTCCTTTATCCAGCTCTATCCTCTTAGCACTTGTCAGGTCACCGCTTCCCATTCTCAGCTCTGCCATCAGGTCTGGGCATGAACTGCATCCTGCGGTAACCTTGGAACAAAGAGACAAGACTGGCTGAGAGTAGAGTACTGTTCTGCACTCTTTGATGCAACAAGTACATCATTTGTTGTTGGATGTGTTCCTGGTTCCGGTTGATCTAAATAATGCAGCCTAAATCCTCTGAGGATTAATATTATGGAGGTGTAGTGTATGCAAGATTAAAAAGATGAGTCTTTAGTCTAGATTTAAACTGACAGAGTGTGTCTGCCTCCCGGACCGTGCAGGGAAGAATATTCCAAAGTTTAGGCGCTAGATAAGAAAAGGATCTACCACCTGCACTTGATTTTGAAATTCTAGGTATTACCAACTGACAGGACCCCTTAGAGCGTAATGTACGTGGTGGTCTGTAATACAATAGAAGTTCATTCAAATACTGCGGCGCTAGACCATGTAGGGCTTTATAGGTAATAAGCAAGATCTTAAAGTTAATGCGATGCTTTATAGGTAACCAGTGCAAGGTTGACAGAACCGGGGTTATATGCTCATACTTTTTTGTACGTGTAAGAACTCGAGCTGCCGCGTTTTGAACCAGTTGCAGTTTTTGTAATAGGCCCGCAGGGCAACCACCTAGAAGTGCATTACAGTAATCTAGTCTTGATGTCATGAATGCATTAATTAATTTCTCTGCATCTGACAGTGACAGCATATGACGTAATTTAGATATATTCTTAAGATGGAAAAATGCAATTTTACAGGTGTTGGCGACATGGCTTTCAAATGAGAGAGTACTGTCAAATACAACGCCAAGATTCTTAGCTGATGACGAGGATTTTATGGAGCAACCGTCAATCGTTAAGCAGTATTCTTGGTTGTTACGCATAGCAGTTTTCGGTCCAGTAAGTAACACTTCTGTTTTGTCCGAGTTTAGTAGTAAAAAATTGTTACTCATCCACATTTTTAAGTCAACTATGCAATCCTTTATTCGATGAAACTGCTGGGTTTCATGAGGCATCGAGGAAATATAAAGTTGAGTATCATCAGCATAACAGTGAAAGCTAATTCCGTGTCGCTTTATTATATCTCCTAGAGGTAGCATGTATAATGCGAAGAGCAGGGGTCCCAAGACTGAGCCCTGTGGTACACCGTACTGGACTTGTGATTTGCGGGACACCTCATTGTTTATTGCTACAAATTGAAAACGGTCGGATAAATAAGACTTAAACCATTTCAATGCTATTCCATTAATGCCGACGTAATTTTCGAGTCTATGTAGAAGTATGCTGTGGTCAATGGTGTCAAATGCAGCACTGAGGTCTAGCAGCACCAATAACGAAATACAGCCACGGTCAGACGCTAAAAGCAGATCATTTGTAACTCTGATCAAAGCAGTCTCTGTACTGTGACATGCTCGAAATCCAGACTGGAATTCATCATTAATGTCATTCCTTTGGAGGAAGGAGCATAATTGAGTTGAAACTACTTTTTCCAGAACTTTAGATATAAAAGGTAAATTCGATATAGGCCTGTAATTCCCTAGTTCTTTGGGGTCGAGTTTGGTTTTTTTTAAAAGAGGCCTTATAACAGCCACCTTAAATGCTTTAGGCACATGTCCTAATGTCAGAGATGAGTTAATAATACTAAGAAGAGGATCTATAATTTCGGGGAGCATTTCTTTCAGTAGTTTTGTAGGTATAGGGTCTAGCATGCATGTTGATGATTTAGATGATTTAATGATTTTAGACAGTTCATCGTGATCTACTGTAGAAAATAATTGCAATTTCTCCTTAGGGGTGCTGTAGTTAGTTTGTTCAGCGGATTTCACTACAGGTTGCATTGTTATAATTTTTTCTCTTATATCTTGGATTTTACTTGTGAAGTAGTTCATAAATTCATCACTGTTATGCTGATAATCAGAATCTGACGTCGATGACGACTTATTTTTTGTTAATTTAGCCACGGTGTTAAATAAGAACCTAGGGTTGTGATGGTTTTCCTCTATTAATGTTGAAAAGTAGGCGGATCTAGACGTTTTTATTGCATTCCTGTAATTTCGAGTACTATCCTTCCATGCTATACGAAATACCTCTAAATTCGTTTTCTTAAAGTTGCGCTCCATTTTACGGGATGCTTTTTTTAGAGTCTGAGTGTGTTCATTATACCACGGTGTTGGGCTGCTATTTTTAATTTTCTTTAAACGCAGAGGAGCAACTGTGTCTAATATTTCCGAGAAAGTAGAGTTAAAATGTTCAATAGTAGTGTCAAAATCGTCAACGTTATTACTCATGCTGGATATTTTAGACAATTCAGGCAGATTATCGAGAAACGCATCTTTGGTAGTTGAAGTAATCGTTCTACCATATTTGTAACAAGGAGTTTGATTTGCAGCCGTAGGCCATTGAAGCAAACATAATATCAGATAATGATCCGAAATATCTTCACTCTGCTGAACGATTTTAACATCGTCCACATTTA
The DNA here is from genome assembly GCF_015846415.1 of Triplophysa dalaica. Lineage (NCBI taxonomy): Eukaryota > Metazoa > Chordata > Actinopteri > Cypriniformes > Nemacheilidae > Triplophysa > Triplophysa dalaica. Next base: position 4,716,927 of record NC_079554.1, on the reverse strand, counting down.
TACCATAAGAAAGTATTAAATCTAAAGTATGATTACGAAGGTGAGTGGGTCCTGACACATGTTGACTAACGCCCATGGAGTTAAGAGTGTCTTTGAAAGCCAGTCCCAAGGCATCTGTATCATTGTCTACATGGATATTAAAGTCACCGACGACAAGGACTCTATCTGCGGCCAGTACTAGTTCTGATAAGAACCCACCAAAATCTTTAATAAAATCTGTGTGGTGCCCTGGAGGCCTATATACAATAGCTAGAATAAATTTTAAAAATGTTTTGTCCTTAGTATTAGGTGTCGATACGTGAAGTACCATGACTTCGAAAGAACTGTACTTAAAATTAGACTTCTGAGAGGTAATAAAAGAATTCTTGTAAAGTGCAGCGACACCTCCCCCTCTACCTTTTAGACGAGGCTCGTGTTTATAGTAATAATCATGGGGAACGGATTCATTTAGAGTAATAAAATCATCTGGCTTTAGCCATGTTTCTGTCAAACAAAGCATGTCTATTTTATGATCGATTATCAAATCGTTAACAAAAAGTGCTTTATTTGAGAGAGATCTAATATTAAGCAATCCGAGTCGTAACAGCTGATTATCTGTATTTTGTTCATGTTTGATTTGTTTAACGTTTATTAAATTACTTTCAAGAGGTTTACGCAATATCTTATGTTTGCTAATCCGGGGGACAGACACAGTCTCTATTTTATGTTGTTTGTAAAAAGGGATTATTACATGTTGTATATTTTGTGTATTCTGTAACGCGAGACGGCAAGCAGACAGTTGGTTAAGCCATTCTGTCTCCTTCCTGACCTGGGCCCTAGGTAGTCAGACTTTAGCATTATTAAGACTGTGTGCCAAATTTCTAGAGAGGAGGGAAACCCCATCCCAGGAGGGATGGAGACCATCTCGTTTCAACAGGTCAGGTCTGCCCTCAAAACTCTTCCAGTTATTTATAAAATCTATATTATTCTGCAGGCACCACTCAGACAACCAGCCATTTAGTGATGATAATCTGCTATAAATCTCATCACCACGGTAAGCAGTAAGGGGGCCAGAGAATATTACAGTGTCTGACATCGTTTTTGCGAGCTCACACACCTCTTTAATATTATCTTTAGTGATCTCCGATTGACGGAGTCTAACATCATTTGTGCCGACATGAATAACAATCTTACTGTATTTACGATTAGCCTTAGCCAGCACATTTAAGTTTGACTTGATGTCAGGCGCTCTGGCTCCCGGTAAACATTTGACTATTGTGGCTGGTGTCTCTATGTTAACGTTCCGGACAATAGAATCACCGATCACTAGGGCACTTTCAGCAGGTTTCTCAGTCGGTGCGTCACTGAGCGGGGCAAACCTGTTCGAGACTTTAATCGGAACGGTTGAGTGATGTTTTGTCCTGCGACTATGCCGTCTCACCGTCACAAAGTTTCCCAGCTGCAGGGGATTTTCAACCGGAACCGAGCTGTGTGCGCTAACATTGCTCGCATCCGAAGTGTTTTCTACGGTTCTTACACTCTTACTATCCTCAAATAAAGATTGGATGCGAGACTCTAATTCTAAAATCTTCTCCGTCAGCCTAACTACTTCCCTGCATTTATCACATGTAAAACCCTCGCCGCTGACAGAGAAGGCTAAACTAAACATATGACATGAGGTGCAAGTAACAACAATAGGAATAGAAGCCATAACTCACCGGGTATGAAGTGCAATCCTAACTTACCAAGGTTGCTTGATGAGTCTTAGTATATACACTTAAAAAGAGAAACAGTTAGCACACAAGACAAATAGGGGGAGATGATATTCCACAATGTAAACAGAAGGCAAGCTAACACGCTAATATGCTAGCGGCGTTACGTTTCAATGAATATAGGTTTAAAATATAAAGTTATAAATAATTCGGCAACGACAGTGATATGTAACGATAGTAAAATACACTAATAATAAGACCAAGAACAAATGTGAGGTGAAGCAAGTGTCAGAGGATACAAACTAGCCGCCGGCAGCGATGCAATCAGGAACCGGAAACCCATGAAGGGACTATCTGTCTAGTAGGAGTTCTCAGCTGCCTCGCTCCACGAATAAAACGGGCGACTAAAGGGTGGCAGGCTAAAATAAACCCTGAGAGTACCGTGGCTTGTCCCTGAGGACAGTTTCTCTTGCAGAAACTCCAACACTGAAACAATCTGGCAGTGAATTGGATCTGCATGGTGTGCCATGCACCATCTGTCAAAAACGCTTCATCTAAGGGCCTAGCTCCTTCCGGAGCCTGCTGCCGTCCCAACTAGGGATGCACCGAAAGGAAAATTCTTGGCCGAAACCGAAAACCGAAAAAGAGGAAACCAAGGCCAATTATTAGTACCCTTGCATTTATGGCTATGACTGTGTACTAACTTTACTAAAATCAAGGCATTGCAATTGCATAAATAGTAAAGTTTCAAAGAATAAATCAATTACAAATTATGCAAATATTTATTTAGCACGGTATAAAATAAAAAAAAATAAAAAATAAAAAAAAAATTATTTTTATAAAATAAAAATTAAAAATTCTCTGTAGGACTACTACAAGAAAGTGCATTCAGAACAAGTGCATCTGCTTAAAGATACAACAATATTTTCTCTGTAGGCCTTCAACATAATGGTGTATCAAAAAAACACTCCCATAGCCCATATGTTAACTGTAGAACTTTAACAACAACAAATGCACCAAGAATTGCAGATGTCTAAAGTTGATAATAAGTAGCCTAAGAATAGAATAACCAACTTATTCTGTCGTCTGAAGCGCTATGATGTTCAGGAAGGGAATTTGGAGAAAAACGTGTTTAAAGTTAAGTTATGAAAATAAAATCCCAACAGTCCAGTATCACAAGTAAAAAACACTTTACAGTGGTAAGAGACTTACTCTAGGAAATGTTTTTTTTACTAAATTTTTATTAGTGTTGAAGAGTATAAAATTACTGTACAAAACCGTTGGAATAAAACGAAAGTAAGGAAAATGGTGCAGCGCACATTTAAAGAACGAGAGCTCTGCCATTATCACAACACAAGGAAAGTGACAAACATTACGGACAACAACTAATAAGCAGTGAAGCAAGTTTTACGCTGTTTATCATGTGCATAGTGTCTGGACTTTTGATCATCTCTTGTATGTTTTGCGATCGCGGTCCGGCTCGCGTGAGCAGTGGAGCTGGCATAACTCCTGGTGCTGTATATGGGGGACTCTGTCACCTCGCGAAAACATTGTATAAAACAACTTTGCCTGCCATAGTTTGCACAGGACTGGCGGAAAATGATCATTAATACTTATTCATTCTTCATGTCATGTGGTTTACTTTGATAGGTGAACTGTCTTTCCCGCGTCCCAGCGCGACAACCGACGGGTTTTCCCAAATCGCATCACATGTCTAGTCAGTACAAATGACAACGACACGTAGGTAGCTTCACGAGCATATCCCGCTGAAGGGAAACGGGTGTTTACAAATTGCCCTCATTGTAATCTGCCAGAATGAGGGGCGGCCATCAGATTTTTCCGTCACTTGTAAAAAAAAATCTGTCAATTACAAAGAATCTTTCGGATTTCGCGACCTCTGGTTCACACACCAATATTGGTCGCACTCTAGAGCCCTGAGGGTGCATGCAATTTAGGAGACGCTTTAGTGCTACGATTAAAGGAATAACGTCCGCTACAGATGCATCAAAGGAGCGGTATCTGTTTGTCATCACAACATTTCGGCCGCATTGTTTCGGTGATAGAAGTCTTTCGGCCGAAAACCGAAAATGCACTTTTGGGCCATTTTCGGCCGAAAATTTCCGGTGGCCGAATATTCGGTGCATCCCTAGTCCCAACCGATGCATACTGCTCCATCACCACTGCCTCGGGCAGCTGTTGGCACATCCCTTGTCCGCGCTGCCCGAACTCCTCAGCACCGCAATGCCGCTCGCCGATGAGGGCTCTAAGACAGCATGTCCCTCCTTCCTCCTGGGTTTCGGCACCAATGTGATACAGTTCAAAGTCGGCAAGGAAGGAGAAGGGAACCGTTGAACATTTATCAAACTTTAATCAAAATAAACAAACAATAACACAGAAGTAAAAGGCCAACCGGTCCTCTCTCGTCAGCAGTCCCGTCGCTCATCCTCTTATGTTCCCAAATTCCTCCGTGAGATATGCGGGACTGGTGTGCACACAGATGATTCCAACTATCACTAACGCCACCAACCACACTTCACGGCTCTCCTCCCATCTTCCTCACCATATTTGAATAAAACAAGGTTTTATATGGTTTCATATTTTTTTTCTTTGTATTTTAGACGGAAGGAATTGTAAGGAAATCTGAACTTCTACACATTTCTGTTTAACGAAAAACTGTTTTGAAGAGATTTGACAAGAGATTTTTATATATACCAACGTGTTCCCAACTTTAAAATTAGTGTTATTCTCTCTTCCAGGAGGAAACAGAAGAATAGAGTACAGTAAATGGTACAGACCTCTGGTGTGGTTCTGGATCCTGGTTGGATTGGCTTATTTTGCTGCAGTTTTAAGCATGATAGGAGACTGGCTGAGGGTACTTTCTAAAAAAACAAAAGAGGAGGTGAGGATATTTTTGTTTGTAATTTGAGTATTAAGGACAAAGGTTTTATTAGGTATAAGGTATAACAATTTTTGCATGGACAGCTAAAGACACCCAGATTTATTATGTTCTTCTTCTGCTTAAGGTTGGTGAAATTAAAGCTCATGCAGCTGAGTGGAAAGCCAATGTTCAGGCAGAGCTCCGTGAAACCAGGCGTCGCCTGAGCGTAGAAGTTCACGACAAACTGCAGAGAGCTGCTACTATTCGCAGTATGGAGCGCAGGCAGCTAGGTTTTGACCAGCGGGCCCATTCGCTTGACATTCTGTCCCCTGAACGTCGAGCTGCTTTCAACAGCTTGGATGGCACAAATTTTAAGACATCATCCCAGGAGAGCATTGAGAGCAAGCTCAATATTCTACGTTTACGAGTTGAGCAGAGTGAACATCCACAAAGCGACCCGAGCCAGGCACATTCAGAAGATAACATCTTTAACCGTCTCAGTTCTGTCACAAAACTAACCAAGAGGAACAAGAACCGAGATCTGAAGAAAAATATCCCACACGATGGTCGAAAAGCTTTAGACTCCTTCAGTTGTAGCAACCCCACAATGGATGAAGAGAAGAAAGAGGTAGATGATGGTGAACTTGATAAAGAGGTGAATGCCAGTCTGACCAACTTAGAAAGCCCTAATAAACAAAATGGAATAATTCCTCTACCAATGAAGACCAAAGATGAAGAAAATGAGAACAAAATTGAAGACAGGAATTTCAGTTTGCAGATGGAGCCCTAGAGTAAACATAAAACATAATGTATACCAAAAGTGCCTTGTGTCACCCTTACCATGTTCAGCTGTTGATTTAACTGTTCACTGTGCATTGAAAACTTGATAACGGTAATTTAAAAACAGTAGCACATAGAAATAAACAGGACCCTTATTTACAAAACAATTTTAATTACGTAATATTAACGCAAAAGCAAATTAACAAACACAATAAACACATGATACAGAACATGATTTTTTGTTTTTGCAAATTAACTATATGTTCATATAAAGAATATGTTGAGCTTATTGTAAGCATTTTCCATGTCTGCATGCGAGTTAGCAGATATTAGCAGTCTTTATGGTTTAAGCTGCCGTTCCAAACATTAACCTCTTTGTCGCCATCTCAGTTTGAAACATAAAATGTCAGTTATATGAAGAGTTATTTTCTTTATGTGCGTTGTGCTTTTGCATTGCTGCTCTGCGCAGATGAATCCGAGACTGACTGCTAAATGACTAACTGCTTACACCGCATCGGAGCACATCTGTACATCAACGTGACAGTAACATGTAACCATGTCTATAACAGATACAACGCAAAACTTCCCTATAGATATACAATCAATTGTATCATTTAATATTACGTCCCACCTGATGTTGACAAAAACTTAAAATGGCCTAACATGCCAAATAGCTCCTACCGTACATCCATCAAGTATATTTTCTGAAACACGTCGTTTGAAGACATACAATATCTGCCACTTTAGTTCGGACTACATAAAACAAAGACTTTTAAAAAATAAAATCACGATAGGGACATCTTTCCTGTTCATGCAATCCTTTCAGATGTCAGAGCCAACTCTCAAAATCGCTGTCGATATTGGCTGTTACTTTAGCTTTCCGTAGCACAAGGTTACCTTGTTATAAACAACAGATGATTATCCAGATATAATCAGCATCAGAACTTATTTTTTAAGATGTGTACATGACATTCCCCAGATGTTTGCTTTTAAACACAGCCATCTTGATGAGGATTTAAATTCCTAGCGACCGTTATACATATCTACAAATTTTCTTAGAATTCTGTCAAGCAGTGCCCGTATTTATAAAATATCTCAAAAATACTCTTAAGAGTAGTCTCAAACGTTGACTTAAGTGTCGAAAAATTCTTAGAAAGAAGTAGGACTTTTTTCAGAGAAGGAAACGTTTATAATGAACATAAAAGCAACTTTCAGTAAAGTTTAAGACTGATTCTTAAGTTCTGACTTAAGTGTTGTAAACTACATCGATTTAAACACAAAATGGACGCCATTGATCTCTGAAGCAGCCAATAGGGAGCCTGAAAGGGTGAAGTCACAGTAGCATGGGACCATTTATTCATGACTCAGACATTACATTTATATTTTATAGTTTCATTTATATTGTCACAAAATTGTGCTGTCAGTTCTTATGGTCAGTCAGTCTTGAAACTGTTTGCCTGCCTTCTCCTGATTTAAACGGTAAGCATATAATATTGATAGTAAGATTTTGTGGGAAATGTAACATTGGTTGACTTCAATCCATATGAAGATAAATACATAAAGCTACCTGCAATTTAATTTCAAAGAGGGTGACAGAGTGGCAAAAGTAAAAAATTGCAGTTTCAAAAAATATTTTGCATTATGCGCAAAAATATTACAAATATGTGTCCATTTTGACTTGGTTTCATACACTTTTAATTGAGTTTTAACAGTTAATTTAAATAATGAAGCTGCTGAATCACATCCTATTACACCAAGCAGTATAGGTTATTTCATTATTATATTATTCCTTTTATTATAACTCCCTGTCATCATATCATTCCAACACATTGTTTCTATGTTGTAAAGTCCATGGTCTCTGCCTCTGTACTGCCATCTTGTTACTCTTTACTAGGTTAGGAGAACCTCTTCCGCTCTCTTGAATATATTTTTTGCATACATTTTTTTAGCATATGACTGACAAGGCTACAGTTTGGTAAAATCAGGCTAAGCTCCGTACTTCTAGGTCATTAGGTAGAAAACTGAAGTTCTTTAAAAAAACAATATTTTGAGTCCCACTCATTCAAGAATAAACGTACAATTACTGGAGACTAAGCCTAAAGATGATAAATATGGACACTGTATATCCATGCAGCAATAATGTCCTATACATGAAGTGCATTGAAATGTGATAGATTTATGAAGTTATCCCATGAAATCTCAAGACATGTAGTCTTACTGTGGAATTAAATTATTTGTTATGTCTGACATACACATGCTGCACTCGCTCCCTCTCCCCCTCTCGTTTTAAAGTTCTTGTTGGTTTAATTGAATGCTTCTAGACAATCTCTGATTATGTGGATAAGGTAAAACCTTATATTACGACTTATATGAAGCAGACACATGTAAAATACTTATGTTTCAGCCTAATAGAGCCTAAGCTGTCAACAGAATTGAGATACTGTTCCATTTTGAATTACCAGAATGTTATTTATGTGCAGTCGTACACCCTTTGTCTACATAAAATACCAGTGCAGTAAAAATATCATGACATTTACAAGTTTGTTTCTGTAACGATTATTTTCCTTTTACCTTGAAACATATAGCATTACTGATGCTCCGATAAGTGATGAAATTGCTTTGCTTCTCACCCAGGAGCATCTAACATGTTTGCTTTGAAAAAATGTCTCTTTGTCTGATGTTTGCAGTCGTGATGACATTAAAAAACAATCCCACAAACCCATAAATGCACAAACAAACGATTATAGCTACAGCAATGGGTTCGATATTTGAGGTAAAAAGCTAAAAAAAGTTTAAAAAATGTAAGCATTAAAACGAGATTCTTAGAAGCATGCTATTGTTGTGATATGTTATCACGCTATGGTATTAACTGTACTACAAACACGCATTCTGAGATTTTTATTTGTCCAAGTTCGAGTTCTACATTGGGCGGCACATGTAAGTAAATTATAGAGAGAGATTCATTCCAAAATGAGTTAACTCTGTTTTTTGTTGTATTGTGTTAGCTAGCTGTATTTTTATGTTTTTATGGCTTAAATCAATCAGTTTGATTGAGATTAATTGGAGGGCACAATGAAAATATGATTTTCAATTTTTTTCTTAAACAGAGATCTCATTTTGAAATCAAACTGTTCATACATATATATAAACATAATATATATATATATATATATATATATATATATATTTATGTACATATATAGATATTGTGCAACCACTAGATTCAAGGTAGTGAGTGCCATTTGGAAATAAACACAGTTGAAATAAAATTTAAAAAAAATTGTCTTCTCATTTCATGATGTATTGACCTTTAAAGTGCTGGCATTTCCTAACTCAAAAGGTCAACCTGAAAAGTAAGAATTTAAAGATTTATATTTACTGACGTGACGTACACATTTATAAAAAGTGACTTTCAATCAGTGCTAGGAGTAAGGCATTACAAAAGTAACAATATTACAGTAATTTAATTGTTTTTGCAGTAATCCAGTAATATAATCCTTTACTAATAAACAGTATTTTTTTAATTTACCAACAAATTCTATCACTAGAGAAAAAAAAAACTACAGTTGCTGGAATCTGATGGTTAAGATGACTGCAACATATTCTACAAAAGAATAGAAACAAAATTAAATTAAGTAATGAGGTTTTGCGATTTACCATGTCATTGGGATAGGTTTCATTAAAGCGGGCATTTGACAGCGATTGTTACTTATACTGTGCCAAGAGCCTTCTGTGCCTCTGATATTTTTCACTCAAGTGTTTAAACATGTCTGAAAGTCCGACTGTGGTTACTTGACAACGTATTGAGGCACATTAGATTAGACGGCCAAGCAAAAAGTTACATTGATGAGCACAATAATTATGCTACAATACGGTGTGCAAAGTCGGTCCTGTTTCCTGCAAACTTTAGCTTCAATCCTAATCAAACCCACCTGAACAGCTAATCAAGAGGCTTAAGTAGTTCGACTTCATGCGGCGCCGCAGAATCTGCATCCGTCTGACAACAGCGATGCATTCTGGTTAGAAAATTTGTCCGACTTACGATCACATGTGAGTTAACCTCAAAGTACCTCAAAATCTATACAAGACCAGCCACCTAGGTCAGGCACTGCAGTTGAATAAAATCAGTTTCGAAAGCCTTGGTGACGACACATGTTATTCTCATTTGCCAGAATGTTCACGTGTATATATGACAAGTTTTCCGTTTATTCAGACACACTTGGTTACCATTATACTCACACAAATTTGCTACAAAAGACAAAGCTATTGCTTTTATATTCACTTCATCAGTGATAAAGAAAATAATATTCAGTGGTCTGCTGTAGGTTCAGCTCCCTACGGGATGCACAATGTGTCCTACCTTACGGCCGTTTTTTCTCCACCCCCGCCTGCAACCGGCAGATCTCCCCAGTCGATGGCAGGCTAGTATGGGTCAACTCGAACAAGCCTAAAGTCTCACAAAGCAGAGTAGAAACTTCCAAACAGGTGTGTTGAGCCAAGTTGGAGCTAAACTCTGCAGGACACCTGCCCTCCAGGACCGACTTTGGACACCCCTGCTAAAACACATCGCCCTCAACTGGATTTGTAATGAGCAGTGTTTTATGCAAAGAAAATGCCTTCTGCATATTTTTTGTTCATTTCCAGGGTAGACAAAGTTTAGTCGAATCTGTCCTAGATTATATTATTAAATAATACTTTGACCCAGTAACAGAAAACTCTTTCTACAGGCTACACTGGGAAGGCTAACCAATGGTTTTCTTGTAGCGTATTTTTTACTTCGTCATCATTATTACATACCCAATATTCTTTACGTTTAGATTTGCATCCAATCCAAAACATTTCTCTAGTCATGCATGATCGATCTCTGACAAAAGGCAATTATGCCTTACTGTAGCACATTGCTCGTCCTCATCAATGCAGTCTTCCCAAGTTGTAGTTGTAATTATACTAGTTTGATTAAAATTAGCTTTATTTCCAGTGTATTTATTAAGGTTGGAAGGAGGGAAGCTGTCAATGAGGCACAAAGAGGCTCTTTCAGCTGTCAGACCAACTTACAAACCAAAGAACTAAAAAATAACTTCAACTTTTATGATATTTATTGTTTAAATGTGTTGCATTGAAATTAGTAGTTCGTTGACAAAAGGAAGGATTCATTGACAAGGTACATACATGGAAAAATGACCATGAGCTTCAGGGTAACCCCCAGACCAAAATAACAAGCAAAACAATTCTATAAATAAAAACAAGAATAAATAACCTCTAAGGAGATACCTAAAAGAAAATACAAAAACCTCTAACCTAACTACTCTAACATTAAACAAAGCTATCAAACAGATACCAAAACAAACAAAAGGGTAGGTAACCCTACAGTAAATTTTCTTGGCTGACTATGTTTGCAAAACCAAATAACAAACGTAAAGAAAATTAATAAAAGTAATTAAACTGTAGGTCTGGCGGGTGCCGGAGCACAGGGGTGTTTTCCAGAAAACTGGGTTAATTTACCACCAGCTTACCCGGAACTTTCGGCTGACTACCTCAAAACCTGCCTACCCTGATCATGTCGGTTCCAAAACACATGATAAGAGTAAGTTAAGAGTAAGTCAACCTCCCTTAAGATACCCAGAGTTAACACAAGCTCACAATGGATCACAGATTTCATGAGTCAACATGTAAACGGCCGGAAATCTTAACGTTTTTTTCTGTAAAACAATGTTATAAGGTGGAAGGTTAAATGAAGATGAAGGTTTTTTTTCACAGAAGACTTAACTATAAACACTTTAAATTAATTATTTAATTAAGTATATAAATATTTTAAATATACACACTATTTTTATATTATAATATTTAAAATATATACTCATCATGGCTATCTTTGTTACATAAAGTGTAGATTTGTTGACATGTTTGTAACTGTTATTTCAACGAGTCTATCATGCAGTTTTTCAAAAATTGTGTTGTTTATTTGTTTTTATTCACATTGCTAATTTTGAAAGCAGTAAAGAAACTCTTTTTTGTTCCTTCTCTGTATGTTCGTTAAAAAAAATCGACCTATATATATATATATATATATATATTAGTGGTGGGCATAGATTATTTTTTTTAATCTAGATTAATTCCAAGATTAATCTAGATTAAAAGGGCTCATTTGAATTCTGCCGAAGGCATTCAGAATATGTGTGCTACCCAAATAATGACTAAAAGTAAGTCTTTGAGAATGGGTTTCTCAAGCCAGGTGGCGCATTAGACCAGGGGCTCATCTCCTGTTTCCAAAATGCATCTCAAACTGCTTGAGAAAGCTGTTCTACTATGATAATTGGTGATGAAAATTAAATTATGTTCAATAAAATGAACTTGTGTTTACTTCCGCATTAGCTAAGGGATGATTTGCGTTTAGGTGGTACTTGAGACTGGAAGAGCTCCTAGAGTACATTTACATTTAGTCATTTAGCAGACGCTTTTATCCAAAGCGACTTACAAAGAGTTAGGGAGCAACAAGCGATGTTTCATACAGGAGCCATAATACATTAGATCTCAATACAAAGTTACTGGTTTCAACTAAAGCTAGACAACTACCTGTTGAGAGAAAGTGTTTTTTTTTAAACCAATTCCGTATTGCACAAGGTGAAAAAAACAACCTTAGTCTTGTCGATGTTTCCATTGGGAAGCTTCTTAAAAATTAATATTCCCTGAAGCAAACCCGGCGGCTTCATAGCTGCATCCATGTTAGCACGTCACGTTTAATGCGGTAATTTCACAGTAATGTTATGTTGTGTTCAGACCAAACGCGAATGGCGTGTCAAGCGCGAGTGATTTATATGTTAATGCAAAGAGCCAATAGACCTACTTGCTGCACGAATCGCGCGAATGAAGCCCTGGTTATGAGATGATGAGGCGGCTTCTGCTTCCGCGAATGACGCGAATCACGCGAGTTGAAAAATCTCGTTCTCGCCCCGTACAGTGCAGTTAAGCTGGTATACATCCGCGCTAAAATATCAAGGTGAAAGTCATCATAGCTTGCGTAGTATAGACCCAGCTCCCAACCCAACTTTGAGAATAGATTAACGGCGACATTTTTTTTATCGCGCGATAAGGGTCTCGCTGCGTTAACGGCGGCCCACCACTAATATATATATATATTTAGTTTTCTGAAAACTGACATTGCATTGTATCAGCTTTATTTGCAACAATTGCTGATGTGGTCATATTAATGGAGACTCTTTTAATTCTAGAAACTACTACATTGGTCATTATTTAAAAAAAGACTGTGTAAGGCTTTTCAGTACACTACACTTTTTAGGTATGATAATTAATTTGCAGCAGACGATGAAGGTCTGCTGTGACAGAGGTACAGGTTTAAAATGTTAGGCCCAGTCACATGTCCAATATATTATGTAGCCTGTCATTTCCCTTTCAATCACACATACATTTTGTTTTTTGTTTGTTTCTTTTGACTCTGTTTGCTAAAAGAGCTTAGCTTTCCACATGTTAAAAGAGGTTTCCGAACGATCTTGTAGCCAATCACCAGTAAGGTGCACAGTTCACAGTTTGGACATTAGTCAAGCCGAGCACTGACGAAAGCGAAAGATGGGTGTAGGGGTGTGTCTGTTTTGGTGATTTGAACATCAACAAGGGCTATTAGAAATCAGACATCCCACCTTTAAGTCTAAGTTTTTTATGTATATTCTTATGCAAGTAAAAATACTTCACTGTAAATACGCCCCCGAAATCAGCACCTTCTACCGGCCATTCCCGTTCCCTAACACCTGACTTTGACACCATGAACTACCCTTCCCATAATCCCCAGTACACCACACCATCTTTGATTACACCCGCACCTGAAACCCATTATTACAATCCACCTCAACCTCATCCTCATGGACCCAATATATGCTTTGTGTTTTGTTGTCAGGTCTACTCGTTGTTTCATGTTTGTTTAGTGCCGACCCAGTAGATATTGTTTACCTGTGGATTTGTTTACCTGTGGATTTGTTTACCTGTGGATTTGTTTACCTGTTAACTATGGATTTCTGTTGTGTTTACCTGTGGAGCACTTACCTGTTATCTTTGGATTTCTGTTGTGTTTACCTGTGGAGCACTTACTTGTTACCTTCTGAACTTCCAATAAACAATTATACGGTCATAGTGGTGTGACCTGTCTTGTGTCTGGTAAACGAGAGAGAGAGAAAAATCTTCACCCGGTATCGCAAAACCATCAAAAATTACTGGTGTGCTACACAGAAGTGCCTTGACAGATTCAAAAGCTGGATTACGCTCATCTAGAAGGTAAATTGGTTGAAGACACAACATACGAAAACCTTCTACAGAACTAATGATAATACCCCACCAGGCTAAGAGTGACCCCCTAAACAAATATACAAAACATAAATAAGAATATACAACTCACAATACTGACAAGTACAAACCGCACAAAATATATACTTAACTTACTACGAGCTGTAGAACCAAAGAGGCACCTCATAATGGGGTTAATAATAGCATAAACTGAGCAAAGACTCACAGCCATGCTTACACATCCACAACCAGTCTCACATGACCGTTAAATATTTTCATATTCTCCACATGATAAGTTTTCGGAACTCTATAATTGACCTTGTTCAATTGTTTGATCACCTTTACTGGACCTTGCCACTTAGGGGTTAACTTGGCCATGAACGCATCCTCTGCACAAGATAAAGGGTGAGTACGAACCCACACCAGGGCCCGTATTTATCAAGCTTCTTAGAATTACTCACAAGAACACTGTTAAGAAGAATTCTTGGCTGAAAGCTGCGCTTAAAAGTTGGTTATAAAGCAGCTCCGTCGTAATTTAAGTGAAGTGTAGGACTAAATCTTAAGAGTCAGGCTTAGAGATGATTTACGACACTTTGCTGTGCCGCAAACGAGATTTTGGATGACGACATTGGCATGAACCAAACTCTGAATCGATTTCCTTATTTAAGAATATTCTCGGATACATTCACGTTGAAATTCCTAAAATGAGTTTATAGTCAACCAGACCATTCGCCCCAATTGCGCATAAATAAGACGCGCTGTGCAATATCGTATAATACGGACGCCAAATTACGGTGTTGCGCGCAAAAAAATACGGCTATTTTTGCATGCATATGATACGCCAATTAGCGTGTTTGCATATTAAACAGCAATTTGTCTCATTACCCTGTCCCCTAGCTAACTTAATGTTAGCCTCCGTGCATATTATAACCCCTACCCCAACCCAAACCCTAAACCTAACAGTATTATTTGAATTATTTCAGTGTTTCCTCTTCATGTACGTTTTAAAATGGCTGCTCTCCATCCAGGTACAAGCAAACATTGGCGTATCATATGCACGCAAAATCGCAATTTGGCGTAGGTCTTAGACGATATTGCAACAGCGTGTTATTTATACGCAATTGGTGCAACCAGGTTGATTCAACACACATATGACAATAAAGACTTTTCAAGAGAATACATTATAATATAGACATGTGAAATGAAAGACAAACACGTTTCCACCATAACTTAATTACCCATTTTAAACCTTTCCTGAAATCAGTTTTAATTGCTTTAGTCGAGTAGATTCGCTTTATATACAATGTTATTTTCATATAAATGATTTTCTTGCGTGTGAAATCACACATACCATTGAATATACAGCCTAACAAGAACACGCAAAAATAATGTAAATTCATTGCAATAGAGCATAACAAGATGATCCATAGCAATACACCATAACGAGAACGCCCAACAGTACTGGTGACGCATAGAGCATAATTTGAATGCACGCTGCATTAATGACATTTACAGCGTCTTTTATCTTGCAAACAAAGATGTTTGTTAAATTTAATTTTGATTATGAAAAATGATTATCGATGTTGTATCATTTATAAATGCCTTTTGCAAATTCATACTTTAAAAAAGTGCCCCTCGCAATTAGGCCTATGCAGGAGAGTACCGAATTTATGCGTGTTAAATGTGTAACGATACGGTTCCATTGGGAAACCCCTCTGTCCACCACGTCTCTGTCTCCTCAGCGCCATCACAGGTCCCAGTGGCAACTCCTAAGCACTTGAGAGACCTCTCCAGCTGTCTTGAATAATTGGGAGAGTAAGAATGATTTTTAGCTTTAAGAAATTTGATAACTTGTTTAATTTATATTTAAGTTTGGAAATAAGAGTACATTTTGTCATGATTCCACTATCATGTCATGGCATAACCTATGGTTTTATGTGAGATTGAATGATTCTTTCTCGTGTCTCGTCATTGTTCCCTACATCCCGTTCCTCGTCAGCCTCTCCTTAGTGCTAATCCCCAGCACCTGTTTCTTGTTACATTTACATTTACATTTAGACATTTAGCAGACGCTTTTATCCAAAGCGACTTACAAAGAGTTTAGGAGCAATAAGCGAAAGTTCATACAGGAGCCATAATACATTAGGTGCCAATACAAAGTTACTGGTTTCAACAAAAGCTAGACCACTACCTGTTGAGAGAAAGGGTTAGTGTATTATTTTTTTCTTTCCTCCTCATTTGTAGTTTTTTAAATGTTGTGAGAGATGTGGTTGAACGGACAGAGATAGGAAGAATGTTCCACCAGGAAGGAGTTGTGAATGAGAAAGAGCGGGAGAGCGATTTACTGCCCTTATGGGAAGGCAATACAAGCCGCCACTGGTTTGCTGAACGCAGGGATCTTGATAGGGTGTAGGAGTGCAGGAGAGAGTGGAAGTAAGCCGATCCTTTGTCAACGATCCTTTTTCTATTTCCCCTATAAAGAGTCCTCATGTTCATTGTCCTGTGCTCGTGCATTGTTTCTTACCTGTGTAACTGTTCGGTCTGTGTATGCTGGTGTCTCTTACCTGTCCTCCAGAGTTCCTGTTATCCTGTTTATGTTAGTAAGTCTAGTTTAGTGTTTATTTCAAGTGTTTGTTTTGTAGTCTTAGTTAGTCAGTGTTCTTGTCCTTGTTAAAGTTTATATTTTTATCCTGTCCTGTTTTCCCCCTCGTGGGTTTTTGTTTTGCTTGTTTGTTTAGTCTTGTTATTGTTTAAATAAAAGTCTTTGTTACATCTACCGTCTGTGTCTGCCTGCAATTGGGTTCCCACGCCATGTCTTGCCACGCAAATCATGACAATATTTCATGAATTCTCAGCACTTAAGACTAAAATGGCACTTTGAGAAGCTTGATAAATACCGGCCCAGATCTCCCTCTTCGAATATTTCCTCACGTCTTATCTGATTATTGTACTTCCTTTGTCATTCCTGGGCTCTCTTCACATTTTTCTTCACCCTGTCCAATAGGGAATGTTGGCATTCAATGGTCTGTTACGTCCCAGGGGCATGTTTCAATAAGGGGTTCAACCAACTCTGGGTTAAACCTTGAACTCAGAGTTGGTTTACTTAGAAATTAGAAACTTTGAGTTTTTGGTTTCAGAACAGCTGGTTTGAGTTAGTTCAATCTACTAGGGTAGGCTTACCCTGGATTAAGCACATGCACCACGACTGTAAAAAGCCATCATCAATGGAGCTCCAATATAGATTAACCATGGCAATGGCACCAAAAAAAGAAACATATCGGCAGAAAGCACTTTAGAGTGAGGCACACTTTCCGCTCTGCATACAGTGGATTTTCTGATGTGATGAAAAAGACTAAAGTTTAAATTAATAAATAGATAAGTGAACAAATAAACAAATACATTAATCATTAAATGACTGTAACAGCAGAAATCGTATGTTCTGTCTCGCCTTGAGTGCTCTAGTCATAAAAATGATACGTCATTATATATAGGACACCTGTAGGGCGTCAGACCTTCGTGCAAAGTTAGACTGATAAGCGGTTCGAACCCTGTTCTGAGCAGATTAGAATATATATTTTTTCGTTTATCGCTTTATTTCTGCATGGATGTCTATATTTATTAATTTCCTTATTCATGCACTTTATTTATAAACTTTATTAATTAATTTCTCATCGTTCTTAGAAAATTATTCTCTGATGTACACATGTACACTTTTAGTTAAAGTCAAAAATACATTGTACGTGTCAAAATTATCGATTTTTCCTTTTATGCCCAAAATCATAAGGATATTAAGTAAAGATCATGTATTAAGTAAAGATCAAGATTTTAAACGCTTATATCTCCACCAGATATGATCATATCCTAACAATCTATACATCAATAGAAACCATAATTATTCAGCTTTCAAATTATGTAAAAATCTAAATTTCAAAAAATTTACCCATAAGACTGGTTTTGTTGTCCAGGATCACATATGACATGTACATCACTGAGGTGGTCTCTGTGTGATCATAATGTGTGCCATGAATGACTGTATTAATCAATGAGTGAATGAATGAAAGAGTTACACCACTTGCGATTTAAAAGGGGGAGGAGATGGAGAGAAACTCTGGGTTTACAAAAGAAAACATGCTCCAGACCAGGTTAGGTACACTGAGTAAATTACTATAGATACTGACTCTGAGTATAAGTGATCTCTCTTTTAGAAACAGGCTTGAGTTACCCCGCTTTCTCTGGTTTGACATACCTCATATTCTGAAACGGAAAGCCCAGAGTTTCCATCATTTTAGGGTCAATATACTCAGAGTTTTCACTAAACCTCCTTTCTGAAACGGCCCCAGATTGTTTAATTTACATATTGCTTTGAGTATACCCATGTGCTTTTTCCCCCTTTCTCTCTGTTGTCCTTCTCTGTCTCTACCTTTTCACAGGATAATCATCTACAGCTGCATCTCATTTGTGAGATCGTGCCTGAGACCAAGTGAGAGTAAAAGCAGTTTGGAGATGGCTGTGCAGACACACACTTCTCCTTTTATCTAGACTGAAATATTCTTTGTTTTGTGGTGGTTCTGTATATTTTAGTGAGTTGTCTCTCTATTAAGAACAAGCAACATTGTTCGTAAATTCTGGTGGATTTAACTAATTTGTGGTGTCCTTAGCAGCAGTGGCTGCCAGTTCAGTCAAATTTTCTCTTTATGGCACCTTGAGAAGAGAGGGACTTTGTACAATTTTCTTTAATTTTTTTTTTAAATGTTTGCTAACTAAAGGACATTGTGAACCTCATGTTGTTTTTGTTAATTGTTTTTATTTTGTTTGGAAGCAGTAGGGATTTCTCCTTATGAGATGCTTCTTTGAATAATTTGTGTGAACTAGGATTTAGTAAATCAAGAAACGTCTTTATTTGCCTCCAAGTTGAGCCTTGTGTTTTCACTTTGGGGCAGAGGAACAGAAGTGTGTCAATGTTATTTTCTTTCTTTATTCATTTATCTTAGCTGCAACTGTGGCAGGGTAAGAGACACGACGGACACAAGACGGCAGGTGTAAATAACCCCGGAGGGGAATTTATTGTGACAAATGGTGAACAAGTCCAAAAGTGACAACCCGGGGTGCTAGTGATGAGATCTGTCTTCCGTGCTCGTGTAATCTGGTTCCTTTCCTTTCATTCACTGTATTCTAGAGGTTAGAAAAGACACAGTGTTAATCTGGGTGAGAACAAGCCCCAGAGTGGTGTGTGCACGTGGCTTTTATGCCCGTTGTTGTTAGGAAACGGAAACGGCCGTTTCCTAGGCGACGCTGATCCTGGATCTGTACCCCCGCCACACAACCCTTCTGTCGCCCCTAGACCGAGAGGGGAAGGTAACAAGTGGGGGCTTGTCCCTTCGTATTTCCATTTAACAACAACGTTAGATGGCTTTTGTGGGAAAATTTGTGGTAAGTACCCTTTTTTACTCACAATTGACTGTTTTCGACATGGGGTGGGGAAGAACGGTAGGTAGTAGTGAGCCTGTAAAGTAAAGGAGTTCGATTTGACTACATTCACTCTTTCACCTACTATTGAAGCTTTTAATCATGCTACGGTAAAGGACCTATTACTGAAAGCTGATTTCTTAAATATTTCTGTTCAGAAGAGTGTGACTAAACCGGTACGTAAAGATGAGTTGTTGGAGAGGCTAATAGGAGAAGGTATTTTGCCTAATCAATCTGATGATGTTGATGGTGATGCTGAGGTTTAGCTGGAGGTAGATTAGAATGTTAATTCCAACCCTGCTCTACTCCAAGATCCAATGATTGGCTTATAGAGTTAGATCTTCTGATTGAAAAACGGGAATGTGAGTCAGAAATGATAAGGCTACATGAGGTAGAGAAGCAGACTGAGAGAGATATTGCAATGCTCAAGTTGGAGCTCGAGGCAGAACGTTTGGGTAGAAAACCAGTCCACATGTTGGGTCTGCTCTACTCATTTGACAGTTCTCTTGATCATGGGATTCTGAAGTCTACTATTTAATGAGTTTATAAACTTTTTCCTGATGCCTATAGACAGAAGATTTAATGTCATTCAAACTTACGTAGAGAAGAGGGTTCTTTTTGAAAAATGGTGTCTGTCCCTGAAAGATTAACAGGAAATAATCTTGCTCGAGGATTTTAAAAACTGCATTCCTGCAAACATCGTTATGCACTTAATGGAGAAGAAAGTCACTTCACTTTCCAACGCTGCAGTGGTAGTAGATGAGTTCGAGTTGATGCATTGTAATGTTTTTACGTCAACCTCATCTCTCGCAGCATTCTCAAGGACTCCTCTCACCCTGCTCATAGACTGTTTACTCTCCTGCCTTCCGGTAGGCGCTACTGGTGCCTTCAGGCAAGAACCAGCAGACTAGGAAACAGCTTTCATTATTGAACTCTGCTCCCCACTGATTCCACTACCCCTCATAACTTTAACTGTAATGCTGCTATTACATTGTTTACATTGCACTACAGGGCTGCCATGCACGACTGAACTGTACACACCAGTACTTCATGTTATCTGCTCTACCGGACTGTTTACACACACATAGCATCATTTGCACTCTATACTGCTCACTTGCACACCAGGAATATTACACTGAATGCTCATTTGCACTAATGGACTACTCTCATAACTGCATTACCTCACCTACTGCACTGTAACTTTCATAACTGCATTACCTCATCTACTGCACTGTAACTTCAATAACTGCACCAACTTCTCTACTGCACTGTAACTCATCTATTGCATAACTAACTGCATCTACTCATCTATTGCACTATAACTTCAATAACTGCACTAACTCATCTACTGCACTGTAACCTTAGTAACCGCATTAACGCATCTACTGCAGTGTAACTTCAATAACTGCACTAACTCATCTACTGCACTGTAACTGTATAACTGCATCTACTCATGTATTGCACTATAACTTCAATAACTGCATTAACTCATGTAATGCACCGCACCTTTATTAACTGCATCAACTCATCTACTGCATTGTAACTTTAATAGCTAATGTCTGTAACTAATGCACACTCAAGTCATATCACTATTGTATAGTCTATATTGTTATCTGTTCATAACCACCTGTACATTAATGTTCACAGTATATAGCCTTCTGTTTATATTGTTCATAGTACATACCGACTGTCATATTTTCATAGTACATGCCCATTGTATAGTATTTTCTTAATATTGTATTCTGTATTTATTCACACTGTATATCCTGCACTTGCTAATTGCACTTCTGGTTAGACCTAAACTACATTTCGTTACACTGTACTTGTATATGAGTAATGACAATAAAGTTGAATCTAATCTAATCTAATCAATTAACTTCTGATTTTAACTGGTACAGAAAAACAGTCTTTTCCGTATCAGACTGGGGTCATTTGTCACAATCTGATTGTTGGATTTTTTTCAAAGGGAGTCTAGGGCTAGTTCAGGCAAATTAATTCCGAAATGGTGAGTCCATTAAAACCCATTGAGTCATTATTTCCGCATTACCTCAGTATATTCATCATGTTGGATAAGACTTAACATTGCTCAATTCACGGAAGTTATTGTTGGTTTATAATCAAGCACTCAACAATCCCAAACCATCTTGATGCATGCGAATGCACACAAAGAACTCTCAAGTGAAGATGCACAGTGAACTGAGTAAAGGTCATTAATAATGAGTCACAGGTGTTCTCACTTAGAACCAAGTTAGCCAGTCATGATGTGACAGAGTTTTCTACAGCAATCCAGAAAGAACAATAAGACGGCTGACTGGACGAACCAAATGTTTCCCTTCACTAAAGATTTCAGCAACTCTCACTTTCCCATTAGAACTTGGTAGGACTTTACTGACCGTCCCCACAGGCCATTGTCAGCAATAGGATAACCATCAAGTTTCCATTTTTGTCGAATGAGAAGACTGGGAAGATAATCTTTAATAAAACTAGCCCGGAAACGATCTGCAAGGACTTGACTGTGTCTCCATTTCTGACGGGTAAGTAACTCTGAGTCTGCATATTTTACTTGTGGGAGAGTTGCATCTCGCCGCCCCATTAGCAAGATATTTGAAGTGATAGGATCAACATCATAGACGTCTGAAGACACGTGACCAAGAGGTTTGGAGTTCAACATTTCCTCAATTTCAACGAGCACTGTATACAAATCTTCCTCTGAAACCACTTGTGCTCCCAAAATGACTGTCTTAACAGACCGTATCTCTCTCTCCCAGGTACCTCCAAAATGGCTTCCCCTGGAGTGAAAGACATAGCTGAGAAAAATGCCTCTCTCCTCCTCGAAAATGAAACCCTCGATCAGACAATAATTCGTAGGGGCGACCTCTACGGGCAACGAATCTTCGATGGGCTAGAAGGAAGCTATCAGTGTCCATGCCAGATAGTAGCTCCAAATGAGTACATCGTGTCGTCTGACACGTGAATATAATGCCCCATCTCTTCTCATGTCTGCAATCTACTTGACACTTAAAGGCCCAAAACAATCCATACCTGTCGACCAAAAGGGTGGTTTATAAAACCGAAGTCTGGAAGATCAGTTCTTACAGAAGCCACTTCTTACATTCAATATATGATCCCTGAATTTTCTTTACAAGCTGTCGCCTTCTCGAAATCCAGAATTTCCTGCCAAGATGAGCAAACACTCTTTGTGGACAATGACGAAATAAGGTTGAATCAAAGTTAGCAACCAGAAGTTGAATAACTGGATGAATAGCTTCAAAATCCAAATTCTCACTTTTACGGAGTGTTCCACCCACTTTTATTAACTACGTAACTGGATCATACCAAGGAGCTAAAGTAGCCAAGCGACTATGTGTGATAACGTCATGACCATCTTTAAGTAATTTATATTCTTCAGGGAAATCGTCCATCTGAGCTTAACATAGAAGATTCTGCTTGTATATGGATAGGTTTAGAGTTCCCTCTGAAGTCTGAAGAAAAGTTTTCAACTGTTGCTGATATCAGTTCTGACAAAGTATTAAAATGGGGCACATCATACCCTTGAGATTTTGCTGGCGATTGGTTCAATCCACAAAACAATTTTCGCTACTCTGTTCCAACCTCATTAACACAAACAACTGGTAACTTTGGCCTTGGAATGATAAAGCCCAAAGGATCATACTGTTGAGCAAGTATCCGATACAGTACTTGTAAGGTCAGGACATCATATTCTGCTGGAAAGTGCTTGTAACTCAGATTATCTTCCACACAATGCAAATGAAGTCCGAGGGTACTTTCACATGGATCCATACAGTCGTGACCTAACAACAGGTCAGTATCCACTGAAAGCGCTTCTGCTGGTCAATCAGAGAGACACGGTTGGTGGCCCACTGGCGAATCTCAAAGTCTCTTTTGTTTAAGGGAGAATGTAGTTCCCCTTCAGCCGGTCTCTCGACGTCGTGTTGACAGGCAGACTGGGGTTTGATCTTAGAACCTATCATCTCCGAGATCACTTTAAAAGGCCAATGGGCTTTGGCGAATGGCCCGCCCACGCCAGTCTCCGCCCCGTACATACGGGTATAAAAGGTAGATGGCGGCAGTCATTCACTCATCCTTTGTTCTTCGGAACCTTCTCGGCGTATGGTTTAAAGTTTATCTCCTCGAGTTCTCTCCTGCTGGACTTACGACGCAGAGCAGCGGACTTCTCCCTTCAGACGGCGGATTCCCCTTCGGCGAGCGGACTCTCCCCAGTCGGGGAGACTTCCTCTCCGGAGTGCGGACTTCCTCTCCGGAGTGCGGACTTCCTCTCCGGAGTGCGGCGGAGTGCGGACTTCCTCTCCGGAGTGTGGCGGAGTGCGGACTTCCTCTCCGGAGTGCGGACTTCCTCTCCGGAGTGCGGACTTCCCCTTGGCGTCTAGGCAGCGAGCTACAGATCTAAAAGAGCTGGCCCTTTTCAGGGGCAATAATCACAGTTGCCCTTCTCATCATGGATCAGTTCTGCGCGCACTGCGGCGGTGTATGATTCAGACGTTGCGTCACGGGCGGCTGTGTTCCCACGGGACTCAGCCGCCAACTCGACTGCTTCCCGTTCCGTGACGGCAGTGGCTACGGCCCTGCTGTCTGCTGCGGTGAGCAGCGACGGTGATGTGAGGATTAATGTAAGCGTTAATCCGTCAGCCACTGGCTCGCGGAATGTTCGCAACTCGCCTCATCTGACCGTTCCACAAGAGATGGTACCACCGTCTAGTTCCTACACCACGCATTGGAAATTGTGCGTGATGATGATGAGATGTTGCAGCTGTGTTATTGGGTATGACAGACCCATCGTCGAATCTTACAGGCACGGCACCTGTACTGCACGTTGGAGTTCCAGCATGCAGTGGCACGGTTTGTCGTTAGGTGTTGCGGTCACAGCAGCTACATTCTCCGGAATGTTGCCGCAACCCCGTCTGTTTCCTGGGCGTGACTGCCGCCTCAGCGAGGTCCAATGCTTCGGCGAGCGGCTGGGGTGATAGGGGGTTCCCGTTAATGTCACTCCGCCAGCTTTGGCTCACGGGTCATCCATTTCCTGGCACGCTCACCTGGCTCGTCCCCGATGGGCCTTCCCCCGAACCCTTGCGGCAGACCAGGAGATGCACGTGGAGCTCACTAGATGTGGAGTATGCCGTTCGAGCTGTTACTTTCCTGGATGGTGAAGCAGTTATGGGCAATGTCGACCACCCAGGTGGACTAGCAGCCGTGGTGCACCACGTGCACCACTCAATCTTGCATGATGAAGCCGATTCCCTTGATGGAGACCATAAATGGTCCGAAAGGGCCTTGGCGGCCTACGAGCCCCTCGGAGATGCCTCTCATTCTCATTTGCGATGTAATTTACATCTCATCCGCTCTTGATGGTGCTCGCCTCTACAAAAGGGTAGGGACCTCCAGCATTCTTGGTGTCCCATGGGTGCGTAGAATTGGGCGGTAAATCTCACATCATTCTGAGGGACCGGCCTGGTTACGTGCGAAAGATTCCCACCACTCCCTTCCGGGACCAGGTGGTGAACCTGCAGGCGCTCCCCACTGGGGAGAAAGACCCAACCTCCTACATGTTGTCCAATACTTATGTAATGCGGTCACAGCTGTATGTTTGTTGAGTAATTTACAACGGCTTCGAACGCGGCTCAACAAATCAGAATCAAGGACTTGAACAATCCGTTTTATAAATTGTGAATGTACGCTTGCATTGTTGAATTTTTTCTTACTTTTACTTAAAATACTTAAGTACATTAAATATCAGAAAATTACTTTTGATACTTAAGTACAGTATATATCAGATACTTTAAGACTTTTACTTAAGTACTATTGTAAAAGGTAACTTTCACTTCTACCAAAGTCTTTTTCTAGTATGATACTTGTACTTTCACTCAAGTATTGCATTCTAGTACTTTATACAACACTGGGTGTATGTGTGGTAACTGTGGCAAAATGACAACAGATGCTGAAAACATCAGCTGCAAAGACATACAGAAAGTTCAGTAGCAACCTACAAATCAAATTATTCTTTTTGTAGTTTACAGTTATTTTGAAATTGTTCCCATGCAAAACAATGTTAATTGATTCAGCATAACAGTGATGAATTTATGAACTACTTCACAAGTAAAATCCAAGATATAGAGAAAAAGTATAATAATGAGACCAGAAGTGAAACCCCCTGATCAAACTAACCACAGCCCCCCTAAGGAGAAATTGCAATTTTTTTTACGGTAGATCAATATGAACTGTCTTAAATCATTAGATCATCTACATCAACAACATGCATGCTAGATCCTATACCTAAAAAACTACTGAAGGAGATGCTCCCAGAAATGATATATCCTCTTCTTGGTATTATTAATTCATCTCTGACATTAAGACATGTGTCTAAAGCATATAAGGTGGCTGTTATAAGGCCCCTTGTCAAAAAAAAAAACTCCACTCTAGAAAACTAGGGAATTACAGGCCTATATCGAATCTACCTTTCGTATCCAAAGTCCTGGAAAAATAAGTTTCAACTCAATTATGCTCCATCCTCCAAAGGAGGAAAAATACGATATAGAGCATGTCACAGTACAGAGACTGCTTTGATCAGAGTTACAAATCATCTGCTTTATGAGTACATTGGCTTTCAATAACATTGGCATTAACGGAATAGCATTTATATGGTTTAAGTCTTATTTATCCGACTGTTTTCAATTTATAGCAATAAACAACGAGGTGTCACCCAAATCGCAAATCCAGTACGGTGTACCACAGGGTTCAGTCTTAGGGCCTCTGCTCTTCACATTATACATGCTACCTCTAGGAGATATAATAGTGACACAGAGTTAGCTTTCATTGTTATGCTGATGATGCTCAACTTTATATTTCCTCGAAGCCTCATGGAATGCATAGTCGAAAAAAAACTGGATTAGTATCAATTTCTTATTACTGAACTCGGACAAAACAGAAGTGTTACTTATTCGACCAAAAACCGCCATACGTAACAACCAAGAAAACTGCTTAACTTTTGATGGATGCTCAATAAAACCCTTGTCTTCAGCTAAGTATCTTGGCATTCTATTTGATAGTAATCTGTCATTAGAGAGCCATGTCGCCAACTCCTGTAAAATAGTGTTTTTCTAGTTTAAGAATATATCTAAAGTACGTCATATGCTGTCATTATCAGATGCAGAGAAGTTAATTCATGAATTCATGACATCAAAACTAGGTAACTGTAATGCACTGTTAGGTGGTTGCCCTGCAGGCTTATTACAAAAACTCCAACTGGTCCAAAACGCGGAAGCTGGAGTTCTTACAGATAAAAACAGTATGAGTTTATAAGCCCGGTCCAGTCAACCTTGCACTGGTTAACTATAAAGCATCGCATTTACTTTAAGATCTTGCTTATTACCTATAAAGCCCTACATGGCTAGGCTCCGAAGTATTTGAGCGAACTTCTATTGTATTACAGTCCTTAACGTGCATTACGCGCTCAGGCATCCTGTCAGTTGGTAATACCTAGAATTTCAAAATCAAGTGCACGTGGTAGATCATTTTCCAATCTAGCGCCTAACCTTTGGAATAGTCTTCCCTGTTTATATCTAGACTAAAGACTTCTTTTTAATTTTGCATGCACTACACTTCCATAATATAAATTCTCTGAGGATTTAGGCTGCATTAGTTAGATCAACCGGAACCAGGAACACTTCCAACAACAACTGATGTACTTGTTGCATCAAAGAGTGCAGAACAGTACTGTACTTTCAGCCAGTCTTGTCTCAATGTTTCAAGGTTACCACAGCGAGCAGGATGCAGTCCATGACCAGACCTAATGGGAGAGCAGAGAATGGCATGAGGTGACAAGACAAGAGCTGAGATGATACCTCGCCACCGTTAGCATACTGTTTTTCACTACTTGCCTGGCCGGGGGGGGGCTGCTTTAGACTTCAATTTTAAAGTTTTACATACTTAATATTGCATATAGGAATTTATAGTCTAATTTTTCAGTCTAATTCTTGACAAGTGTTCCGCTCTCCTTTATCTTAAATGTGTGCTTTCACTGTGCGTGCGTGTGCATGTGTGTGTCTGTGTGTGTTAGTACGTAAGCAGAGCATTTGTATGTTGCTTTTTCCTTTTTCTGGTTTTTACAGGTATATACTAATTGATTTGCTTATAGTCAATAGGTCTCATGTACAGCTGCTTTTTAAAATTTTCATTGTTACAAAGCGCTATATAAATAAAGTTGAGTTGAGAATTTTTTATTAACATTTACATTTACATTTAAGCATTTGACAGACGCTTTTATCCAAAGTGACTTACATTGCTTTATCCTATACATTTTACATATGTATTTGCAATCCCTTGGGATCGAACCCACAACCTCGCTCTTACCACTGAGCTACAGGAAAGTTAAGTTAAGTAAAATAAGTTATTGAATACCTTTTGAACTTTTGCATAGGACTCTCCCAGAAAATATGTGGGAGCACACAATTGCAGGTTTCCCACTGGGGTACTCCCTACAATGGGCTGACTCTGCCACCATCTGTGATACTGACATTTTTCACATATCTGGGTGAATGCAAAAAAAGTGCCCATTTTTCTTTCACGGACATCACAAGTCGCTTTACAAACTGGACAGGAATCATCACCTCTCTAAGGCAGCTTTCAAAAACAATGTACTTGTTGTCACCATAGTGGGACTGAGTAGGATATATTCTAAAACAATAAAACGGAGAATTATTCGAAAATTGGTTTCATGTCAAACTGTTTTATTAGTACACAAAGTGTATTGTGAACTATTGTCAATATGTATCAAACACGATTTATAACTTACGACTATTCTGATTCCTCAGTGACAAACTCTGGGTTACACGTTGAGTCTTGCGGCTGTACATGTAACTCAGATTCTGTATGTTCCTCTTCATGTTCCTCCTCCTCCAGCTCCAGATGAGGTCTCTTGCTTGGCCTGAAGATTGAGCCACATACCGGTTTTGAATAAAGGTGCATATCCAGCAACATGAGCATTGTTTCAGTGCCAACATCTTGACTGGAACCTGTTGCCTGAATGCCTATGTGGCAAGGGGGACGTGGTTTAGTGTCGTCTGCACCGGGGAGGGGAGACACAGGAAAGACGGTGAGTAAGTAGGTCAAGTGCATATTAAGACCAAGTGCGTCTTGTTACAGTGATTGGTGAGGAGACGGTTTAAAACCCTGACAGCAAGCGGAAGAGAGCAGAGAGGACGACTGGGAGACGTATGAATGCTACCAGAGAGCTGTGGATTCTTATGAAAAGAGCTCCGGAAAAGCTGTGTGAAGTTTAATTTTCTGAGTTATTGAATGTTGTTAAGCACAGTTGCGCTACGTTTTGTTAAAACAAAGTGTGGAATAAAAAGATAATCTTATCTCCTGGTCACGCCGACCCCGCCTCCTTTCTTCCTTCCCTCTACGAACAGTGTTACATTGGTGCCGAAACCCGGGAAGAAAGGAGTAAGTGCCGCCACCATGCAGTCCCAACCAACAGTGTCATTTGCTGATGTGATCCACTGGCTCGCTGGTCTACACCACCGCAAACAGTATCAAGCGCTGCTGGGCTTCCAAGCCCTCATCCAGGCTCAGCAGGAAGACCGTGAGTCGTTCCGGAGCTGGCTGAGTCAGAAAGGAGCCAACAGGGAACCATCAACGAGCACCCCAGCTGCCTGTATCCCTCTCCACAAGATGGGTGCTCAGGACGACCCAGAGGCTTTTCTCAAGCTCTTGGAGAGGTCCACGGAGATTTTTGGCTGGCCACTCGACGTTTGGTCGGCACAGCTTATCCCCCTGTTGACGGGGGAGGCACAGCTGGCCGCCCAGCAGCTGCCAGTCACGAATCTCCTGATTTATGCAGACCTCAAGAAAGCCATTCTCAGCAGGTCGGCCTGAGCCCCGAGCAGCAGCGGCTGCGGTTCCGCTCGTTGGAACTGGGGGAAGTTGGCCAACCGTCCGCCATGGCTCAGCAGCTCCGGGACGCCTGCCGCTAGTGGCTGAAGGATGACGGAGGCGACGTCCAGACTATCATCGGCAGGCTGAAACTGGAGCCACCGAAGACTGCCCAGTGGGTCCAGTGTCACCGTTGGCTGAGGACCAGATGGTGGCGTTCCCAGGGGTCGGCTTACCCCAACCATCTCTCTCTCCTTCGTTGTCTCCTCCCTCTCTCCCCAAACCTGTTCCCTTCCCAGGACCCAGACGGGCTTTGGTTCCAAGCCCATTCCAAGGGCCAGGGAGACAGCCGGAGCTGGAAGGTCCTTCTTCAGGGGATCCTGACGTCATAACAGGGCTGCGGGCCCTCCTGTTCCTCTCGCCTCTCCTCACCAATCGGTTGGCCTACTTCCTGCCATTAGGGCGGCGGAAAAAAGTAACCAATGTAACCAAACCTCAATCCACCAACGCCTCATTTCGGGGACAAAAGCATAGAGTGGAGGTGGCGGTTAACCCGCATCTCAGACATCCGCTTATACTGGGGAAGAATTGGCCAATGTTTTCTGTTTTATTAGAAAAATGATGTGCGGATGTTTCTTGGGGGAACCGAGGGCGATGAAAGGGGGTTGTCGTGCAGGCAGGAGAAGCTTAGCCGGGACCACGGGGATCTGACTCAGGGGAACGGAGTGCTGTAGAGAGACAACAGCTCTCTCGGTGCGATGATTTTGCCCAGGAACAGTCTCACTATGATTCGCTCAAACATGCGTTTGATCAGGTCCATACCATCGACAGCTCCTCTACCCTGCACAATCGCTCGTCTATCCGTATTTTGCAATTTAGAAAGGCCGGTTGTATTTAATGACCAAAGACACTCAAACAGAAAAAGATACGACCCAGTTAGCTACCAAGGAGCTGTCGGGAAATGCTTTTCCAGACAGCTCCCTGTAATCCAATGGCGGGACAATTAGGGCAACGGCAACATTAAACTGCCTAATGAACCGTTTCTTCTGGACGGGGATTCACGAGAACGTGCGCAGGTGGTGCGCGTCTTGTCCTGAATGTCAATTGGTAAACCCACCGCCCACTGCAAAAGCACCATTGTGCCCTCTTCCTTTGGTTCGGGTCCCCTTCGAGAGAATTGGAATGGACCTGATCGGGCCATTAGAACGGTCGGCACGAGGGCATCGCTTCACATTGATCGTAGTGGACTATGCGACAAGATACCCTGAGACAGTGGCTCTCCGCAGCATTTCCGCGAAAAGAATTATCTCCCGCGTGGGAATCCCGAAAGAGGTTCTCACGGATCAGGGCACGGAGTTCATGTCACGAACCCTGCGCAAACTATATGGGGCATACATATTGCTGTATATTGGGCATTAAAGCGGTTCGTACCAGCGTCTACCACCCACAAACAGACGGGCTGGTCGAGCACTTTAATCGCACGTTGAAGGCAATGATCCGTAAGTTCATACACAAGGATGCCAAAATTTGGGATCGATGACTGGAACCCCTGTAATTTGTGGTGCGGGAGGTCCCCCAAGCCTCCACAGGGTTTTCCCCCTTCGAGCTACTCTATGGACGTCACCCCCATTGGGTGTTGGATGTCCTAAGGGAAGCTTGGGAGGACGGACCGTCGGATAGTTAAAATCAAATTTAGTATGTCCTGGACCTGAGAGCAAAACTCGACACGCTCTTGAAGGAGAATTTGCTACAGGCCCAGGAAAGACTGAGCCGACAACATTACAAAGGTTCCAGGTTACGCAAATTTGCACCGGGAGAAAGTTTTTGTATTGCTCCCCACCTCAAGTTCCAAGTTACTCGTAAAGTGGCAAGGGCCCTTTGAGGTCACACAGCGAATAAGCGTTCTCAATTATGAGGTAGTGCAATCAGACAGGAGCACGTTTTTCACCTCAACCTCCTCAAAAAGTGGAGTGAGGTGAACTCAGTGATTTTGGCGATGGTAGTGAGTAGAGAGGAGGATCTCGGGCCTTGAGTGAGCAAAAAACCAATCTCTCGCTCTGGCCCCAGCTCACCAGCGTGGCCAGGTTTCAAGCAGATTTTGTGGATGTGTTCTCGCCCCTACCTGGTCGCACTAACCTCATCGAGCACCATATTGAGACCAAGCCAGACGCGGTAGTTTGCAGCTGGCCGTATAGGTTACCTGAGCACAAAAAAAAGGTGGTTCTGGAAGAATCAAAAGCGAATATATGTGTCGAAATTCGACGCATATCCGATGCCACAGATTGACAAGATGCTGGATCGGCTTGGCACGGCTCTTTTTAATTCGAGACAGGATCTAACGAAAGGATATTGGCAGATCCCCTTATCTCCCCTATCCAAAGAATAAAACGCCTTCACCACGCCGTTCGGATTACACCAGTTTGTCACACCACGCTCCGGCTTATTCATGGACCGCCTGCTGCGACTGCACTCTACGTATGCATATCTAGATGACATCATCATTTACAGCAATGACTGGGAGCGGCACATGCACCATCTAAAGGCTGTCGTGAGTTAACTAAGAGGGGCTGTCCTGAGTTCACTGAGAGGGGCTGTCCTGAGTTCACTGAGAGGGGCTGTCCTGAGTTCACTGAGAGGGGCTGTCCTGAGTTCACTGAGAGGGGCTGTCCTGAGTTCACTGAGAGGGGCTGTCCTGAGTTCACTGAGAGGGGCTGTCCTGAGTTCACTGAGAGGGACAAATTAAGTAGGAGGAAGAGGTTTCGATTGAAAAAGTTTGTCACGAAAATAAGAGGGGGGAACCCTGAAAAAAAGGAAATATAAATGATGTCTAATTCACTAAGGGTGTTTCTATTTCTTCTTTTCTCTCTGTCTTTCCTTTCCCTCCATTGGAACCTTATTATGGAGTATGTAAGAGTAGGATCCTTAAACATCAATGGGGGGAGAGATGGGGTCAAAAGAATTGATTAAATTAAATGATATCAAAGTAACTTTTTTACAAGAAACACATTCTGATAGTAATAATGAATTGGAGGTGTATATATGGTGGGAAGGAGAGTGTAAATTAAGTCATGGAACAAATTTAAGTATGGGTGTTGCAATTCTCTTTTCAAAACATTTGGATTTAACAATTGTGACAACAATAGAGGTAGAAAAAGGTAGAGTGTTATTAGTTAGAGCAGAAATTAAAAGTGTTAAATTCCTTTTTGTTAATGTGTATGCTCTGAATATAGGAGGGCATCGTGAAATAACATATAAAAAATTAAGTGATGCAATAAAACAATATGATGATGCCAATACATGTGTTGTAATAGAAGGTGATTGGAATTGCACAACACAGTTTTTATTGGATAGGAATGGGGATGAGCCTCACTCAAAATCTAGTAAGTTACTACTTGATATCACAAATAAATTAAAGTTGGTGGATGTGTGGAGAAGTAGAAATAAGTTGGTGAAGCAATATACATTGATAAAGATTTTAGATTCTGTTGTGACAGGAGCGAGACTGGATAGGTTATATATATAAGTAAGTCAAAAATAAATAGAGTAACTAATACTAATATAAGCTAACTATAAGTTAGCACGTTCGCCTCACACCTCCAGGGTTGGGGGTTCGATTCCCGCTTCCGACTTGTGTGTGTGTAGAGTTTGCATGTTCTCCCCGTGCCTCGGGGGTTTCCTCGGGTACTCCGGTTTCCTCCCCTGGTCCAAAGACATGCATGGTGGGTTGATTGGCATCTCTGGAAAAATTGTCCGTAGGGTGTGAATGCGTGTATGAATGAGTGAGTGTGTGTGCCCTGCGATGGGTTGGCACTCCATCCAGGGTGTATCCTGCCTTGATGCCCGATGACTCCTGAGATAGGCGCAGGCTCCCCGTGACCCGAGGTAGTTTCGGATAAGCGGTAGAAAATGGAATGGAATGGAATACTAATATATTTCCAAATGGTTTTTCAAACCATCATATGGTTACTTTAGATTATAATGTTACAAAAATTTCAAGACCTACATTTTATTGGCATTTTAATGTAAAACTACTACAGGATGCAGATTTTTTTGAGAAATTCAGTAGTTTTTGGGAAATTTGGAGACAGAGAAAAAACAATTTTGAAAATCTGACTCAATAGTCGGAGGTGGGAAAAGCACAGATTAAAGTTTTTTGTCAACAATTTTCATTTAATGCTACTGCTAAAATGAAGAGAAATGTGAAAATGTTGGAGTTTGAGATTAATGAAATGGAAAAAAGAATGATTGATGTTGTTAATGATGGTTCAGTGAATATTTTGTAAAAAAAAGAAAAAAATAGAGTTGAAGTCATTGTTGGAACAAAGAGTTAAAGGTGCACTAGTTCGAGCAAGAATATCTTCAATTAAAGAAATGAATGGTCCAACTGCTTATTTTTTTGGACTTGAACGGAATGAAGCACCAAATAAATGTATGCTTCATCTTAAAAGAAGAAATGGAACTATTACTTCAGATCCAACAGAAATGAGAACAATGGGCATTGAATTTCATAAAGAGCTGTTTGGTAACATGCGATGTTGGATCTATGGATCACATGTTTTTGAAAGGTCTTTCTAAATTAAGTTCTGAGGATAAAAATTCATTGGGTGTAATGATTTCTTTTGATGAACTTTCGAAGGCGGTCAAACAGCTCTCTACAGGAAAGTCACCAGGAATTGATGGTTTCCCGGCTGTTTTATAAAGCCTTCTGGGGTGTCTTAGGAGAAGATTTGTATAATGTATTTTGTGAATGTTTTAAAAGAGGTTGTCTACCAAACAGCCGTCAAAGAGCTGTGTTATCACTGTTATCACAGTTATTGTAAATGAAATGATCACAGACAGCAGTTTTGATATACTTTGCCTTACTGAAACCTGGCTTAATCCAAATGATTACTTCGGTCTAAATGAGTCTACTCCACCAAGCTACGGTTATATTCATGAGCCATGTCCGGTTGGTCGAGGTGGTGGTGTCGCAACAATCTTTAGAGACTTTCTTACCGTTACTCGGAGAACAATGCATGCATTTAGATCATTTGGAATGCTTGCGTTGAACATAACAGTTCTAAACAAAAGTAAAAAATCATTGGTCTCTCTTACATTGGTTACTGTGTATAGACCCCCTGGGCCTTACACTAATTTTCTGATAGAGTTCGCAGAATTCTTATCGGATCTATTGGTTAATGTCGATAAAAGTACTGATTGTTGGAGATTTTAATATCCACGTAGATATTGCTAACGATCCATTAGCTGTGGCATTTAAAAAACTACTAGACTCTTGTGGTGTAACACAATACATCAATAGGCTCCGTGAGATATAATCAAGTCTAGGGTATGATTAAGGCGATGAGTAGCCTTAATCATACCCTAGACTTGATTATATCTCATGGAGCCGATCTAACCAATATCAATATTGTACCTTAAAGCGACGATGTTTCCGATCACCATCTTATAACATATACACTGCGCACTGCAGAAATCTGTTGTATATCTCGTTATCGACAGGGTAGAACAATCACCTCAACTACTAAAGATAGTTCCGTAAAGAACTTGCCAGAACTGACTCCTCTAATAACCTTTCCAACTAATATGGAATCGCTCGATGACATGACCAGCAACATGGGCACCATTTTCTCTAATACATTAGAAGCGGTTGCACCTATGAAGTCAAAAAGTATTAATGGAAAGATCATAGCACCATGGTATAATAACACCACTCGCGCCCAAAAAAGAGAAACACGTAAACTGGAGCGAAAATTGAAACAAACCCAATTAGAGGTCTCTAAAATTGCATGGAAAGAGAGTGCAAGCTTTTACAAAAAGGCACTTAAAGCAGCAAAAGCCGAGTACTTTCGTAACCTCATAGAAAATAACATAAACAATCCAAGGTTTTTATTTGGTACAATTGCCAAACTAACAAACAAACAGACTCCACCTGACCTGGGTATTCCGCCGCACCTTGGTAGCAATGAATTTATTAATTTTTTTACTGAGAAAATCGAAATAATACGAGACAACATAGCTAAAACCAAACCTCCAAGTGTGTCGGAAGAATTAGTTTCAACCATCATCCAAAAAGAAAAGCTAGAGTGATTTTCTCCTATAAATTGCAACATCCAAACCGACGACATGCTTATTAGACCCCATTCCGACTACTTTATTAAAAGGGTTACTACCTGCTGTAATTGAGCCCATTTGTAACATAATCAATTCGTCAATTAATCTAGGACATGTCCCAGGGCCCTTTAAGCTGGCTGTAATTAAGCCTCTTTTCAAAAAACCAAACTTAGACCCCAATGAACTTGGAAGCTACAGACCGATTTCAAATGTCCCGTAGTTGTCTAAAATACTAGAAAAAGTAGTGTCAACTCAACTGTGTACCTTCCTACAAAATAATGACATGAACGAAAAGTTTCAGTCTGGCTTTAGACCGCATCACAGCACTGAAACTGCGCTCGTTAGAATTACATATGACCTCCTTATTGCTTCAGATAAAGGTAACATCTCACTCTTAGTCCTGCTTGACCTTAGTGCTGCTTTCGATACTGTAGACCAGTGGTTCTCAACTCCAGTCCTCAGGCCCCCCCCTGACAGAATACTTTGGTTGTCTCCCTATTGAACACCTGAACAAGTTAATGAGATAATGAAGTGATGATTGAGTCATTAATGATGAACAGGTGATGTTAACAAACACAATCACTAGAATAAAAACCATAATAGTGTTGAGCTTTCATTAAGTGTGGCTCTTACCCTTGATTTATTATGTTACATTTTTTGCTAGCTGAAATAGTTTCTTTCTGAAGCATATTTATAAGAGCCAGACAAAAGACAAAATTATTTCGTCCTGGTGTTGGTAATAGTTGTGCAAATGTTGGTTGATTTTTGGTGTGTCATGATATTTGTCAGACTTAAATCCCCCTTATTTGTATCTTTCTTATAACAATTTAAGAAGGTTTCATTCCAACAATTTTGTCTTTTGTATGGCTATTCAGAAACACACTATAACAGCTGATATAAAAAATAAATCAAGGGTAAGAGCCCCACTAAAGGAAACATTATTATGGTTTTTTAACTTACTTATGATGTTTTCTTCAGCGATTAACATCACCTGTTCATCATTATTGATCAATCATCACTTCATTATCTCATTAACTTGTTCAGGTGTTCAATAGGGAGACATCCAAAGTATTCTGTCAGGGGGGGCCTGAGGACTGGAGTTGAGAACCACTGCTGTAGACCATAAAATACTACAAGATCATTTACAAAATTATATCGGTATTCAGGGACAGGCACTGCAATGGTTCAGATCTTGCTTAACAGACAGATATCAATACGTCCATTTAAATGGGAAATCGTCAAATCTTACGCAAGTAAATTATGGATTACCTCAGGGATCGGTTTTAGAACCCTTGCTTTTCTCCATATACATGCTGCCCCTCGGCAACATTATTTGAAAATATTACAGAAATATTACTTATAGCACCAAAATCAAGTAAACAGAATATCTCCGATTACAGCCTGCAAATTGAAAGCTGCACTGTTACTCCAACAAATACAGTTAAAGACCTAGGCGGTATATTAGACGGCAACCTGTTATTTAAAAATCACATCTCAAATATCACAAAAACCGCCTTCTTCTTAGATATGTTGCCAAATTACGAAATAGTTTATGTGTTGCAGACGCAGAAAAGCTTATTCATGCATTTGTGACCTCACGGCTTGACTATTGTAATGCTCTACTTAGTGGTTGTCCTGTATCATCGATAAACAAACTACAGTTAGTTCAGAATGCAGCTGCCAGACTGGGCTCTCACTGCGAGTACACCAAGGAATGGCGTCCACAATCCAATGTGCCCTCCTCTGTTTGAAGACAGCCCTACCCTGGTGCCGTCTTTCAAATAGACAAGAACTGCTCAGAGCTTAAGGCTCTGTGTGTGGTCCAATGAGAGGCGCAGTGCGCTGGACACCACATGTAGGAGGTTGGGTCCTTCTCCCCAGAGGGGAGCGCCTGCAGGTTCACCGCCTGGTCCCGGAAGGGAGTGGTGGGAATCTTGCGCACGTAACCAGGCCGGTGTCTCAGAATGATGTGAGATTTACCGCCCAATTCTACGCACCCATGGGACACCAAGAATGCTGGAGGTCCCTACCCTTTTGTAGAGGCGAGCGCAATCAAGAGCGGATGAGATGTAAATTACATAGCAAATGAGAATGAGAGGCATCTCCGAGGGGCTTGTAGGCAGCCAAGGCCCTTTAGGACCATTTATGGTCTTCATCAGGGGAATCGGCTTCATCACGCAAGATTGAGCCAGAGATCCTTGGACTGCTATCATGGACATCGTCCGACCCAGGGCACTCACCATGACCTTCGTTGCCTGAGGCACGAGGCCTGTGGCGCTGCGCAGCCGGGTCGACCTTGACCTGGAAGAGAGACTTGGTCGACCCCTCCAAGTGGCAGCATCCGTGGTGCACCACGGCTGCTAGTCCACCTGGGTGGTCGACATTGCCCATAGCTGCTTCACCATCCAGGAAAGTAACAGCTCGAACGGCATACTCCACATCTAGTGAGCTCCACGTGCATCTCCTGGTCTGCCGCAAGGGTTCGGGGAAGGCCCATCGGGGACGAGCCAGGTGAGCGTGCCAGGAAATGGATGACCCGTGAGCCAAAGCTGGCGGAGTGACATCCACGGGAACCCCCTATCACCCCAGCCGCTCGCCGAAGCATTGGACCTCGCTGAGGCAGCAGTCACGTGCAGGAAACAGACGGGGTTGCGGCAACATTCCGGAGAATGTAGCTGCTGTGACCGCAACACCTAACGACAAACCGTGCCACTGCATGCTGGAACTCCAACGTGCAGTACAGGTGCCGTGCCTGTCAGATTCGACGATGGGTCTGTCATACCCAATAACACAGCTGCAACATCTCATCATCATCACGCACCATTTCCAATGCGTGGTGTAGGAACTAGACGGTGGTACCATCTCTTGTGGAACGGTCAGACGAAGCGAGTTGTGAACGTTCCGCGAGCCAGTGGCTGACGGATTAACACTTACATTAATCCTCACATCACCGTCGCTGCTCACCGCAGCAGACAGCAGGGCCGTAGCCACTGCCATCACGGAACGGGAAGCAGTCGAGTTGGCGGCTGAGTCCCGTGGGAACACAGCCGCCTGTGACGCAACGTCTGAATCATACACCGCCGCAGTGCGGGCA
The DNA here is from genome assembly GCF_015846415.1 of Triplophysa dalaica. NCBI lineage: Eukaryota > Metazoa > Chordata > Actinopteri > Cypriniformes > Nemacheilidae > Triplophysa > Triplophysa dalaica. The sequence goes on along the minus strand of NC_079554.1, from coordinate 4,678,706 downwards.
GAACTGATCCACAATGGCTGCCCCAGCGTGCTGCAAGCCCAACACCTGGGGCAGCCATTGTGTCCACCCCCCCTCCTTGATGAGAGTGGCAACTGTGATTATTGGCCCTGAAAAGGGCCAGCTCTTTTAGATCTGTAGCTCGCTGCCTAGACGCCCAGGGGAAGTCCGCACTCCGGAGAGGAAGTCCGCACTCTGGAGAGGAAGTCCGCACTCTGGAGAGGAAGTCCGCACTCCGGAGAGGAAGTCCGCACTCCGGAGAGGAAGTCCGCCGCCGACTGGGGAGAGTCCGCTCGCCGAAGGGGAATCCGCCGTCTGAAGGCAGAAGTCCGCTGCTCTGCGTCGTAAGTCCAGCAGGAGAGAACTAGAGGAGATAAACTTTAAACCATACGCCGAGAAGGTTCCGAAGAACAAAGGATGAGTGAATGACTGCCGCCATCTACCTTTTATACCCGTATGTACGGGGCGAAGACTGGCGTGGGCGGGCCATTCGCCAAAGCCCATTGGCCTTTTAAAGTGATCTCGGAGATGATAGGTTCTAAGATCAAACCCCAGTCTGTCTGTCAACACGACGTCGAGAGACCGGCTGAAGGGGAACTACATTCTCCCTTAAACAAAAGAGACTTTGAGATTCGACAGTGGGCCACCAACTGTGTCTCTCTGATTGACCAGCAGAAGCGCTTTCAGTGGATACTGACCTGTTGTTAAGTCACGACTGTATGGATCCATGTGAAAGTACCCTCGGACTTCATTTGCATTGTGTGGAAGATAATCTGAGTTACAAGCACTTTCCAGCAGAATATGATGTCCTGACATTACAAGTACTGTATCGGATACTTGCTCAACAGTATGATCCTTTGGGCTTTATCATTCCAAGGCCAAAGTTACCAGTTGTTTGTGTTAATGAGGTTGGAACAGAGTGGAGAAAATTGTTTTGTGGATTGAACCAATCGCCAGCAAAATCTCAAGGGTTTGATGTGCCCAATTTTAATACTTTGTCAGAACTGATATCAGCAACAGTTGAAAACTTTTCTTCAGACTTCAGAGGGAACTCTAAACCTATCCATATACAAGCAGAATCTTCTATGTTAAGCTCAGATGGACGATTTCCCTGAAGAATATAAATTACTTAAAGATGGTCATGACGTTATCACACATAGTCGCTTGGCTACTTTAGCTCCTTGGTATGATCCAGTTACGGAGTTAATAAAAGTGGGTGGAACACTCCGTAAAAGTGAGAATTTGGATTTTGAAGCTATTCATCCAGTTATTCAACTTCTGGTTGCTAACTTTGATTCAACCTTATTTCGTCATTGTCCACAAAGAGTGTTTGCTCTTCTTGGCAGGAAATTCTGGATTTTGAGAAGGCGACAGCTTGTAAAGAAAATTCAGGGATCATATATTGAATGTAAGAAGTGGCTTCTGTAAGAACTGATCTACCAGACTCCAGACTTCGGTTTTATAAACCACCCTTTTGGTCGACAGGTATGGATTGTTTTGGGCCTTTAAGTGTCAAGTAGATTGCAGACATGAGAAGAGATGGGGCATTATATTCACATGTCAGACGACACGATGTACTCATTTGGAGCAACTATCTGGCATGGACACTGATAGCTTCCTTCTAGCCCATCGAAGATTCGTTGCCCGTAGAGGTCGCCCCTACGAATTATTGTCTGATCGAGGGTTTCATTTTCGAGGAGGAGAGAAGCATTTTTCTCAGCTTTCTCAACAGCAAATTAAGTTTTCATTTAATCCACCATGCTCCCCCCATTTTGGAGGTACCTGGGAGAGAGAGAGAGATACGGTCTGTTAAGACAGTCATTTTGGGAGCACAAGTGGTTTCAGAGGAAGTTTTGTATACAGTGCTCGTTGAAATTGAGGAAATGTTGAACTCCAAACCTCTTGGTCACGTGTCTTCAGACGTCTATGATGTTGATCCTATCACTCCAAATATCTTGCTAATGGGGCGGCGAGATGCAACTCTCCCACAAGTAAAATATGCAGACTCAGAGTTACTTACCCGTCAGAAATGGAGACACAGTCAAGTCCTTGCAGATCGTTTCCGGGCTAGTTTTATTAAAGATTACCTTCCCAGTCTTCTCATTCGACAAAAATGGAAACTTGATGGTTATCCTATTGCTGACAACGGCCTGTGGGGACGGTCAGTAAAGTCCTACCAAGTTCTAATGGGAAAGTGAGAGTTGCTGAAATCTTTAGTGAAGGGAAACATTTGGTTCGTCCAGTCAGCCGTCTTATTGTTCTTTCTGGATTGCTGTAGAAAACTCTGTCACATCATGACTGGCTGACTTGGTTCTAAGTGAGAACACCTGTGACTCATTATTAATGACCTTTACTCAGTTCACTGTGCATCTTCACTTGAGAGTTCTTTGTGTGCATTCGCATGCACCAAGATGGTTTGGGATTGTTGAGTGCTTGATTATAAACCAACAATAACTTCCGTGAATGGAGCAATGTTAAGTCTTATCCAACATGATGAATATACTGAGGTAATGCGGAAATAATGACTCAATGGGTTTTAATGGACTAACCATTTCGGAATTAATTTGCCTGAACTAGCCCTAGACTCCCTTTGAGAAAAATCAAACAATCAGATTGTGACAAATGACCCCAGTCTGATACGGAAAAGACTGTTTCCTGTACCAGTTAAAAGCAGAAGTTAATTGATTAGATTAGATTAGATTCAACTTTATTGTCATTACGCATATACAAGTACAGTGTAACGAAATGTAGTTTAGGTCTAACCAGAAGTGCAATTAGCAAGTGCAGGATATACAGAGTGAATAAATACAGAATACAATATTAGGAAAATACTTTACAATGGGCATGTACTATGAAAATATGACAGTCGGTATGTACTATGAACAATATAAACAGAAGGCCATATACTGTGAACATTAATGTACAGGTGGCTATGAACAGGTAACAATATATAGACTATACAATAGTGCAAGTGACTTGAGTGTGCATCAGTTACAGACATTAGCTATTAAAGTTACGGTGCAGTAGATGAGTTGATGCGGTTAATTAAAGGTACGGTGCAGTACATGAGTTAATGCAGTTATTGAAGTTATAGTGCAATACATGAGTAGATGCAGTTATACAGTTACAGTGCAGTAGATGAGTTAGTGCAGTTATTGAAGTTACAGTGCAGTAGATGCGTTAATGCGATTATTAAGGTTACAGTGCAGTAGATGAGTTAGTGCAGTTATTGAAGTGACAGTGCAGTAGATGCGTAATGCGGTTATTAAGGTTACAGTGCAGTAGATGAGTTAGTGCAGTTATTGAAGTTACAGTGCAGTAGATGCGTTAATGCGGTTATTAAGGTTACAGTGCAGTAGATGAGTTAATGCAGTTATTGAAGTTATAGTGCAATAGATGAGTAGATGCAGTTAGTTATGCAATAGATGAGTTACAGTGCAGTAGAGAAGTTGGTGCAGTTATTGAAGTTACAGTGCAGTAGATGAGGTAATGCAGTTATTAGAGTAGTCCATTAGCAGTGTTGTATAAAGTACTAGAACGCAATACTTGAGTGAAAGTACAAGTATCATACTAGAAAAAGACTTTGGTAGAAGTGAAAGTTACCTTTTACAATAGTACTTAAGTAAGAGTCTTAAACTATCTGATATATACTGTACTTAAGTATTTTAAGTAAAAGTAAAAAAAATCAACAATGCAAGCGTACATTCACAATTTATAAAACGGATTGTTCAAGTCCTTGATTCTCATTGGTTGAGCCGCGTTCGAAGCCGTTGTAAATTACTCAACAAACATACAGCTGTGACCGCATTACATAAGTGTTACTGCGCAACTGCCATTTGTGATGGTTTGTTTGCTTTGTTGCTTGGTAACCTCTTTGGAACTACATTGCTTGGCGGAGGAATACATGTGTTATAGCGTTATATTTTTTTGTTCCTGATGTTTATTTTATGAATAAAATAAATATTTAAATGAATATTTTAATGGAGTAACCGTTTTATAAAAGCAAAGAGCCCCTTGAAGCCGTGTTTTACAGTGGATTTAGAACAGCTAAGGGGGTTCTAACATGTGCGCCATGTCAGTTGACGTTACTTAGCAATGTTAACAAGCAGACGTTAGCCTGGCCATCACGTTAGCCAGATATCTGATAGGGCTAATGATAACTAATGTTGAATCACATTGACATTGTGGCTTTACTGAATAACTTTTAATTTAACCTGCCTTGATGTGCTTCTTCAGGTTTGACGGGGAGTTTTTGAATGCCAAAATTTCAGTGACTTTCGGTAGGCATAAGAGGCACTTCATCTGGTAGGAATAATCTTTCACTCCAATGTACAGAAACAATTCTTGGAAATAGGCCACGGATGTATAACGTTACCTTCACCCTGTTCACCGAGTTCACCACTATCGTCGGGGTGGACGTCCAAGATAACGGGAGGTCCTCAAGTAGGTGCTTCCATGGCACTGGCGGTTTCAGTTGTGCTTCCTCTGCCTTTGGCAACAAATAAGCGTTACGCTGAAATAGAGCGTGCGGAGCGTGTGTAATGGAATCTAGTAGAAGTGATTCGCCAAACCTCCCTTATTGCAGTCGCACACATTTCTTCTTCTGATTATTTTATTTAGTAGTAACGAAGATGCTTAGTGGAAATATATCGGAGAAAAAGTATACATTTTATCCAGGAAATGTAGTGGAGTAAAAGTGAAAGTTGACATAAATTTAAATAGCGAAGTAAAGTAAAGTTAAATACGTGAAATTTCTACTTAAGCACAGTAACGAAGTATTTGTACTCCGTTACATTACAACACTGCATACACCTATAAAAATATAGATTATTAATCAAAACACGTGTAGCTGATATAGCAATAAACAATACACTTACTTTAAAAAATGCACCAACACCGACATTAAATAGACAATGGTTTAATATGGAAAAAAGCTTTATATTATTTTTTGTACGTATGTTTGCATTTTACCCTTTACAAGTAATAGTCAAACGAAAAAGTATGATATCCTGTAAAAGTTGTGCTTGTTCAGGTTCTGATAGATCCCCTTCATTCATGTTCTCCGGGTCTGATTCCGTCTCAAATTGGTAAGGTAATACGGAAGACATTGTTTATTATACACCTGAGCACATGCAACTACCCGTTATGGTAAGAGGTGTGACCTTTCCGGGACAAAGTGCGCTATGCTGTTGTCGAATCACAACACACTGGACCAGCCACACAATCAGAACACGTTACCTCATTATGAAGGAGGGATTTCATAGAACCAGGAGGACATCAGCCCCTTTTTAATGACCATGAAAAAAAAGCGTTGTAGAATTTTTTTTTTTTTTTTTTTAAATACAGCTTTTCACTAACGAAACATGAACACATGTTATAGTGCGCAGCATAAAGACAATCTAAGCTTCGAAAACACAAATAAAACAGGGCCTTTAATGCTGGCAGGATGATGATAAATGACTGTGGTGACTTATTTTGTCCAGATAACGAGTAGGAAAACGGCTGAAATCAAGGTTTAGGCCACTTGTCACCAGGAAATCAAGGCCAAGGATTAAAGGAAATGTCAGGTCTTGATCACTCATGATGATAAATCGCACCTGGTATGTCATATCCTGAAGTGTAACTTCCCAAGCAACCTCTTTTCATGCTTGCTTTAACTGGCCATTGCAAGGGCAAACGATAATCCTAACCTGGATTTCCAAGGTTAGACAAGACTGGCTGACTGACCCTGTCTCAGCAACATGATAACCCTTAATAATCACTTGTCTTTAGGGTGTATAATCTCCACCACACCGCAATTTAATTGCCTTTGCACCGGCCAGGGAACAATACCAGAAATATGACTGACATGTTGGAGAATTTAGACCCAAATGTGTAACAGGGGAACCTTCAGAGGTCATCAAAAAGTTATAAATGGGGCAAAATTTCAGCCGACAGGTGACACCTCGCCCACTACAAGAGCAGGTCACTGCGACAACCGCCGCTGGCCCCAGATATATTGGTTCCCCCAAAGTGACTGGTTTCACACTCGGAATCAGCCCCTGTTGACCTGGAACGAAATAATGATTGGGCTTATCTGACGGAATAGGGAGAGAAACAGAAACATCAGCCGTACAGAATTCAGTTTATCAAAAAGGGAAATCAAAGGGTTATCCAGGATCACCTCCATGTCTCCTAGGGATGAAACGGCTGCACAACCTTTTACCCTAGGGGTCGGGAAAGGTCTACCCATCAAAATCTCAACTGGTGAGTATTTTGTCTTTGAGTATGGGGACATTATCATTTCTGCCAATACAGCTGGTAGCATATTTGGCCGTTTTCTGCCTTTTTTATAGATAGAGGCTTTAGTGATCTTATCTTTGTTTTTATCGTTCCACCACCCCCGATGACTGCGGGTAGTAGGGTATAATATAGTGCCAATCTATGGCAACGCTAAAGCCAATAGTTCGGTCAATTTCAATGTGAACGGTGTACCGTTGTCATTTTCGATAGTCAATGCCAAAGCGAGGAATAACTTCTTTGGACAGTATTTTCACTACGGTTTTCGCATCGTCTTTGGCGCATGCAAAAACTTCGACCATTTTGAAAACCTATCATTGATAGTTAGTAGGGATGAGCGAGTATAGAATTATCTGTATCTGTATCTCTATCTTTTAACCATATTAAGTATCTGTATCTGTACTCTGACTGGGGGGGCCCATCCCGAAAGTGGGCGGGATTTAACCTGGAAGTGGGTCGGGTTGCCTTGAGATTGGCGGGCCTTTAACCGGTATGTTATTTTAATGTAATTGATATGGGTTGATCAGAAATTGTTATATTTATTGCTGATTAGAAAACTATTTACATGACAGCATCAGCATTGAGCTTCAGATCAACTCAACTCAACTCAACTTTATTTATATAGCGCTTTTTACAATTTTCATTGTTACAAAGCAGCTGTACATGAGACACATTTAATACAAGTATGAATTCTAAAGCAGCCCCCCCGGCCAGGCAGATAGTGCAAAACAATATGCAAACGGTGGTGAGGAACCCAAAACTCCCATCGAGAAAAAAAACCTCAGGGGAACCCAGGCCCAACCAGGGGATTCCAGAGTCCCCTCTGGCAAAAGCTGCTGCCTCTGCACAAGCTCATCAGTGCTTGCACAACAAGGCTTAATAAAAATATAAAAATTAAAGATTATCATTAACAATCTAATAGCATTTGAAATGTTGTAGAAAAAAACAAAGTTGTCGCGTCCTTTATCCAGCTCTATCCTCTTAGCACTTGTCAGGTCACCGCTTCCCATTCTCAGCTCTGCCATCAGGTCTGGGCATGAACTGCATCCTGCGGTAACCTTGGAACAAAGAGACAAGACTGGCTGAGAGTAGAGTACTGTTCTGCACTCTTTGATGCAACAAGTACATCATTTGTTGTTGGATGTGTTCCTGGTTCCGGTTGATCTAAATAATGCAGCCTAAATCCTCTGAGGATTAATATTATGGAGGTGTAGTGTATGCAAGATTAAAAAGATGAGTCTTTAGTCTAGATTTAAACTGACAGAGTGTGTCTGCCTCCCGGACCGTGCAGGGAAGAATATTCCAAAGTTTAGGCGCTAGATAAGAAAAGGATCTACCACCTGCACTTGATTTTGAAATTCTAGGTATTACCAACTGACAGGACCCCTTAGAGCGTAATGTACGTGGTGGTCTGTAATACAATAGAAGTTCATTCAAATACTGCGGCGCTAGACCATGTAGGGCTTTATAGGTAATAAGCAAGATCTTAAAGTTAATGCGATGCTTTATAGGTAACCAGTGCAAGGTTGACAGAACCGGGGTTATATGCTCATACTTTTTTGTACGTGTAAGAACTCGAGCTGCCGCGTTTTGAACCAGTTGCAGTTTTTGTAATAGGCCCGCAGGGCAACCACCTAGAAGTGCATTACAGTAATCTAGTCTTGATGTCATGAATGCATGAATTAATTTCTCTGCATCTGACAGTGACAGCATATGACGTAATTTAGATATATTCTTAAGATGGAAAAATGCAATTTTACAGGTGTTTGCGACATGGCTTTCAAATGAGAGAGTACTGTCAAATACAACGCCAAGATTCTTAGCTGATGACGAGGATTTTATGGAGCATCCGTCAATCGTTAAGCAGTATTCTTGGTTGTTACGCATAGCAGTTTTCGGTCCAGTAAGTAACACTTCTGTTTTGTCAATGATCAATGGTTTTGATCACGATAACAAACAAACTATATACAGAACAAGTTTTTCAACAATGAATTCAACACATGCGGTTGCAATTATGAAGTAAAATGTAATGAACAAGAGTTTTCATCTCAACATAACTTTCTTTTTTTAACTAGCTAATTAATTTTTAATATAGTTTTTTATACCACTACTTCCAACAAGCAGACGGTTTAACAAAAAAAAAACCCGATGACCGGCAGAGAGAGTGTGTGTGTGTGTGTGTGTAGCTAATTAATTTGTAATATAGTTTTGATCCACTACTTCCTTAATTTTTTTTAAGAAATACAGCAAGAAAGTGTCAGACACTTCAGTGCGTGAAGTAAAAAAAAAACTAATTAGAGCCAGCTGACAGTTTAAAAAAGAAAAAAAAACTCCGACATTCTACCAAGCACCACGTCTGAACAAACCCCACGTTATCAAAAATCTACTGGTTAATAAGTAAGTACTACAAACCGAAGTAAAAAACAAACCTGAAGCTGAAGAAACCCTAAACGTTAACGGAAAAGACCTGCGAACCTGAGTGACTGAGGGAGAGACAGAGAGAGGAAGCTGTTCTCTTCTCAGTGTTCTGTGTGTGAGTGATAACATTCATGCAATCATGAGGTACAGCTTCAGTTATCAATGTGGATAAGCCATACAGCGACTGAATTGCTGGGCTAGAAACCGAAGTGGGCTTAATGGTTACATTTTCGGTGGCTAGGAGTGTTGCCTCATAGCCATACCTTCTCTGGGCCATCATGTGCTGTGTCTTCAAATTGTGAAAAATAAAACTCACCTTGTATAAAAGTAAAACTAAGCCTTCAATTTTCTCAGCCATTCTAACAATCTCAGCCGCCGCAGCCACAGCACAAAGGAATGCAGGCATACCATGGACTATCGGGTCTCATTGTCTGGACAAATTAGAAACAGGACAGGTCGTGCCACCATGCTCTTGGGTCAACACCCCCATAGCCTCCCCCGCATGCAAGTGAAACGGCCTTGAATAGTCTGGTAGCCCCACTGCAAAATCGCATGTGATAGCAGTCTTCAATGCTTGGAAATGTTTTTCTGCTTCAGAAGTCCAGTTCAACAAATCCCTTGGACCCATTCCATGTTTAATCGGACACTGTAGGCCCTTGTCATGATACGCATGAAGACTGCTGGGCTGCCACAAAATCCTGAGCAAGGCATGTCCAGATCAGCTGCGCACCTTTAAATGTAAATGCTAACAATGGCTGAGTATTTGTATGGACGGGGATAGAGAAGAAGGCTGAACATAAATCCACCACCATGAAGTGGGTGTGATTGTGTAATATAGAATTCAGAATAGTTGGAACATCAGGCACAATCGGAGCCAGAGGAATTATTAATGAATTAATAGCCCTCAAGTCTTTCCTCAACTCGTTCTGTCAGCTTTCCTGATGGGATTGATTGGAGTATTGTAAGGTGAGTGAGTGGGGACGATAACCCCTTGTTTTGTGTAATATAAATTACAGGTTGAATATCCTCAAACTTTTCAGGTGACAATCAATTTTGCCTTGTAAGGGGGTATTCCAACAAGGCCTGATTCATTTTTAAACTGTGACCACAACGTCGGGTTCACCTCAGCAAAGTTGTTTTTGAATTGTTTTGGTTCGTCCTTATTCATGAAGTGTGGCATTAATTCCGCAGTTGCATATGGGACATCTGAAAGCAAAGAAAAATTAACAAAGCTGTCTGAAAATGCAAACTGAATGCTAAATTTATGCATGTGATCCCAAAAGATTCAATGGTGAATTTGGAGTAATAACAAATTTGTGAACGAAAGGCAGATGATTAAAGTCTGACTAAAGTGACATTGAAATATGTGTTCTGTTACACAACAGAAAAGTGTATTGTTAACCACCCAGTCAAATTTGAATGGAGAAGAAAACATCCAATTAAATAAAATAAGTTATCAAAATCTTGGAAAAATAGGCAGGACTCTCGGCTCTCTGTCGCTGGGGGCGTGTCTGCTGTTGGCACTATAGCTACACCCACTCGAATCACACAACCTGAGTCCCCAGCCCAGTAGGCTATATGTAAATTATGAGGATATGTTTTAATGGAGGATTTCAATTCAAACATGGCGAGTCAATGCGCGCGATAAAAATAAATAAGGAGCAGATTAAAAGGTATCCGTATTTGTCGTCCTGTCAGGAGAGAGGGCTCCAAGCCTGGCAGCCCAGAGTGCGTTGTGGTTACAAATAGCACCCGGCAATGTTCAAAGATGGCATTTGTGCATGGAGGCAGCTTAGAGAGATAAGAATGAAGTTGAAGTTTGCCTAAAATTGCATCTTGATGATTGCATTGAAAAGAGCAGAAGGTTACACCAGTCCAGTGGAACAAGGAGAACTACTCTACAAAACAACAGTGAACTCAGTAATAGATACCATTGGTCACCTAATTCAAGGGTGTATTTCCAAAGATGTTCAGAAAGCTGGAATGTTCTCTGTTCAGCTTGACACTACACAAGATATGACCTCTCAGGATCAGTGCTCTGTAGTCTTAAGGTATGTCACTGAGACTGTGCATGAGAGGCTTATTGCTTTAGTGAGGTGTCAGGCATCCACTGGCCAATGAAAACTGTGAAAAAACTTTTACATCAATGAAAACTGTGAAAAGCACTATTTAAGTCAATTTTGAAATCAATTGTATTTTTTAAAATCATTTATATGTTATAATTCATTTTTAAGCAATGGACAACTATTAAAAAACTACACAAAAAACTACACATTTACTTCATGAGAGTAGGTAAATAATAATATACTGTTTTAATTTAGAAGAGCTGGAATATAAGAGTTCAAAAAAAACATTTTTAACATCTTATATATTTTATACAGTCTTGTTACAGTATGTTTCTGTTATAGGCTGTCAATGGTGCAATGATGGGTTAGTCAAACCACAATTAAACTTCATAGCAATCATAATTACAAACCATATTCAGAATCAACTATTTTTAATACTGTAAGGAATCATAAAGATTGTATAATGGCTGATCTGTCATAACATATATTTAGATATTTTTAACAGCATGTGTTCTTTTTTACGACCCTTTATAGATTTTTATAATATTTTATATATAATAGTTGCTTACTGATCCTGATAAAAATCTTTGAGGCACACGTTTGTAAAGTTCTTTGCTTTTCTTGCATGCACTACATGTCTGACGTTTCATCCAGAACCAGCGCCATGCCCCCAAAATTTACATTTATGCAATTGGCGACTTGCATTCTATAAGACTAAACATTTGTTTCTGAGTATGTCCAAGCCCTGGCACTCTGTTGGCAGAAAAGGGTCAATAATGATGTTAACACTGAGTCTGAGAGCAGGAGGAGTACAAACAGAGCAGGATGGAGCTATCTATGAGGAGGACACAGTAGAGAAAACGTTGTGTGTGTAAAGTCTGAGCCCTCTGGAAACGTGTCAGCAACACTGCCAGCAGAAGAAAAAAAGTGGCTATATTCGAAATGAGGAAAAGCCGTATATACGAGGTGGAGCTAGATGTGTCCTCAGTTGCTGCTGTAGCCACTATCTGCACTTCTTTAAATTTCCGCCCCTTTATAAATCCAACCTTTCTGCCCTTTCGTACATCACTGTAATCAATGAATGTCCTTGAATCATCATCTCCCTCATCTGGAACCTCATAGGCATGCTTCATTGAAAGTTGTCTCTCCTTCTTTTCATTTGCCTCGATACGAGCAAAGATATCTGGTAGACTGTCAGAAAGGATAGTCTTTTTGCCTCCCTTTCCTTTTCCCTGCTTCTTATAGAGGCCAATAATGTCAAGATTTCCCGCTGTGTTTCTCTTCTGCGAGAATTTTAGCAGACGCTCAGCAGTTTTGTGAAAGTTGTCTGTGTTAAGAACCCGTGACAGGATGTGTCGTTCTAGCTGCTGAAAGACTGGTTTGACATGCTGAAGACTGTCCTCAACAACATTAACATATTCCTCCACTTCTTTTACAGGCTGTTCCTTTATTTCTAATGCACTTTCAAACACCACTTTCTTTTGATCCGTCAACACTATTGCATATGGAGCTTTGGTGGAAACCTCAGCTGTAAGAATACATATGGTATATTTGTGTTTTCTGGTGCCTAGATAGATGTTTAATCTTTCTGAATCACCATGCACACTGAAATTTTGCACATCCTCTCCAGGCCCAAAGAAGATGTAAGCCATTCTGCTTGTGGGATTCCTCAGTGGCATAGTCACATTCACATAGTTTGATCCATTATAAGGGTACCCCCGTGGGTAGCTCCTATAGCCCACTGTTGCCCTTTCACTGCTGCCCATGTCATCCAACCAGAACATCTTGTACGATTCATTTCCAATTCTGATCAGAGCGCCATGAACTCCATCATCTTGGGTGTTTTGGAAGGGCAAGTCTGTGTTGTGAAAGAAGGCACTCATTAAGTGTGTTGGACTGCTAGAATGCAGATGAATATGGTCTACCATCAGCAGCAGTTGAGGATTAATCAGCAACAAGTTTCTCTGAAAATTTTGAATCTTCAGTTCAGAGTTGTAAGCTGCCATGGCCTCCCCACGGATAAAAACCATGCCCTGCTGTTCTTGAGCTACCTCCACCCGACCATGACAATCTGCCGCTTGCCCATGCTTATATTTTAACCATTTAGAGTTGCAAGCCTCTGTAACTTGACCTTCCCATGGAGCAAAGCAGCTTTCAGACACAGCAGGTCCAAACATGACAACATTATTTAGGGAGGTATATTTGGGACCATATAATGCTTCTGTGATGAACGGAACTCCATTTGGAGCAAAGGTAAAGGAGTTCTGGTCTGGGTGCTCATGGCCAGCATTAAAGTTTCGCCACCCTTTTATCCAGTCTTTGTATTTTTTGTGGTGTACAATGTCAAATATAGCACGTCCACCAAGCTTTCCGGACTTAAAAGATAAAAATGAGTGGTTTCTCCCAGCAGGTAGGGAACTTCCGAAAGTAACCACTCCCCAGTCTTCAAAAAAATGCAAACGAGGTGTTCCATAATCATGAGGCGGGGTGGGCTGAAGGCTGGCATCATACCTACACAGTGGAAAGATAAGCACAAGGACATTGTGTAATAAAGCTGCAAAACACAAATCAGTGTAAAATACTTTTTTGATTATAATAATTAATTATGCACATATATATATTAGAAGTCCTGAGGACAACAACTATAAAAAGTACACTATGCCAAATATATCCATGGAAGGGATCTTGGAACAACATTTTGGGTTGTTGGTTTATGTGATATAGTTTTGCAAATACATATGCAACAAACACAACCGTTTTTTAAAGTTTCAAAAGACTGACATATTTAGTTACATCAGATATCTTTAGAATTTACTATGAAAGACGCAAAATTGGCTATTTATATTTCAGAGAAAAACAAGCTGAAACTCCCCTTTTAATAGTTGTTTTTTAATCTAAGAAAATAACACAGTGCTAGATGAGCCAAGTCTTGTAACTGTCAGTGTTTATTTCTTTAGCCTGATGTTTATGTACTTTGTGACACCCAGAAAGAATAAGATTTATTTACAAGCAAACCCCCTTGAAAATTCAACCATGAAATCTGCTCAAAATACTAAGCACAAGTTCCCAACTTTGAGGTAAAGCTAACATTATTGGCTCAAAAAGTATAAATATTTTATGACGCCATTTGACAATAATTACTTTTATAAAGTAAAGACATAACAATCAAATTGCAAAGGAGGATTTATCCACACACAAAAAACATGAATTTACATGAAACATCATCAAGGAGCTGCAGCCTGAAGAACAGGTCAAACCTAAATCAATAAAACTAAGCAAAATAAACAATATGACAATTCAATAAAAGAATATATAAAATAAATAAAACAAAATAAAGACAAACACTTTATGCACTTACAAACAAACAAATGTTACAGAGTTGTATCCTTGAAAAATATGCGAAATATATGTTTCATAAGGTTTGGCAACGCTCTGTAAAGCTCAATGAGGCAAAATGTGCTATTTACAAAGTATTTCATACAGTTTGCCAGTGCCGTACAATGCTTAGAAATGCATGGTGAATCACCAGGATTGAAATAACATCGCTCCCTCTCTTTTTCTTTCTCTGACATTTTTCTTATGGCGGTTGCATATTTTGCAGAGGGTGCGGCTTTGCCTGTTGTCTGGAGGTTTCTGCTTCACTGTCATCATCTGAAGTGCCATTATTACTGTAGAATTACACAAATAGATTAGAAATATACTTTGCACATTTTGAACTTACTCTTGCTCTCTACAACATGCCTTGTTTGCGTTACCTAACATCGTTTTTATGTGTTAGTGCTAGGGATTCAACTAATCTGATTTTATGTTGGCCGCTACAAATTTTAACATCAACTAGCATCCGATTCCGATATTGATCAATTGCATAGTACTTTACAATACTATCTAGTTTTTTCTGCATTAATTATATTTTACTGAACATAAATTGGATCCATTTAAAATTTAAGAGAGGCTTAAGATAAAGGAACTTAAGATAAAAATACAATGAGACAACATGACAATCTTAAAAGGTGATTTTTGCTATCCAATATTTATTTTATTAACAACATTAACTCATATTTGAATTAAGAAAGTTAATAATGTTAAAGTTAATAAACTTCAATAAAATCTCTGCTGATGCAAATTAATTATTTTCCTCCGAGAAAAACGTTGAATTATTCAGACATTTAACTCATTGCCTCCATGCAGTTCATTAATAAACCATCAGTATTTGCCTTTTTCATGCTATTGCCGATATGCCGATTGTGTTAAATTAATCCAATATTGGTTGCCGATATATCGGTACATTGCTAGTTAGTGCGAATTGCTAACTCAAACAGGATAGGAAATGCACTTTTTAGTAGGGTTGCACGATGTAACGGTTCTATAGCGTCACATAAACTTTTATTTAAACACTTAAAGCCGCCTTTTTGCTGTGTTTCTCTCCTAAATTAATCCGTGTTTTAAAAACTTTGAACAAGATAATGATTTAGTGAATCCTTAAAATTTTATATTTCACATTTAAAGTAATTATAACATTTACCTTCATAAACATTGCTGTATAAAGTAATTTTGTCACACATAAATTAGTTTACAGGTGAAAAATGTTCACTAACCAAAATTCCCCAATCGGTTCACCGCATTAATCCGAACACGCTCTGTTTCCCCTGGTCTATTCGCGATTGCATTCCAGAGACGACACTGCAAAAATTACTTTTTTGCTGTTGTATGTTGTGATTCTATCGTGCAATCAGTAATGCGGTACGTTAGGCAAATTTTGTGACTTTCTGTAAGCGTTTCAAGTATTCAAGACAAGAAACTAAACACAACATTAAATTGAACTTAAACATGATGATAATTTGTTGTTTAAATCCTTATTAATGTACTTAGCATTTATTACAGTATACTTTATAGCTACTGGTGTCTATGAGTTTTAGTAAAGTATACTACACTTTTTGCTACAATTTATCCAATTACTATAGTTAATACTACAAAATATTGTAGTGAACGTAATAATAAAGTTTACTATTGTAAACATTTGGTTTATTTTGTAGAATTCAATTATGAACATTGCACAACATAGTGATACTACAGTACATGGCATAGTGATACTTCCGACTGGTATAGTATCGTAAAATATGTTTATGGTATCGTGACAATCTAACTGGCACAAATTTTTTAAATTTACGATAACATTTTTGTTATCTAGATACAACATGTTTCTGTTAGCGCTTAAATAACATGTTTATATGATGGCCGTTAAATATAATCAAAATACATAACTGTCAATAAACTAAAACTGTAACAACTACAAACTAGTTTATTGCAATCACAGAAATATTTAAAAACTTACCATTCTCAAATAGACTCAAAATCTTCCAAAAGCAAGTCCTCTTCTTTGGATTTGATGCTGCGCACTGTACTTTCCTCTTCTGATTCATTACTACCTCACATAAGCTCTTCCAAAGCAGTAGCAAAAGAAAACAACTTCTTTTGGCTGATGCGAAACCAGATCCGTTAAAAATATAACAATTTACATGTCATATTAAAAAGAAACTATGCTTCTAACCAATATCTTGTGAGCTGTAATTCCACCACACAACTTGAACTATGCTGTCAATGACAAAATTTGCAACCATAGTTGGTTATACTGTACACGTGTTGTGTGTAATTCTTTTGCAAAGTCTCTCAAAAGATTTCTTAAAGTCACCTATGAGGCGGAAGTTGCTTTTTTGCCATATCATGACGTATATCTGAGTGAAACGGCTTCTGAAAGTAGAAAAAGAAAATGTAGGGTGGGGCTTTATTTGTCCTTCCCTTCTTGATTGGTTTGTTGTAAGCTGGGCATGGAGGTGAGGGCACAAATGCCAGGTCATTGGACAGTCAGTAAAGTCATACCTCTTTTTTGTTGCTTACGTCATGTGGGGAAGAGTTGTTGTTGAAGGGAGCTTAATGTTTTTGATTGAAGATAAAAAGTGCAAAAGAATTTGAAAAAGTAATGGTGTGCACGGATAAATCATTTATAATAATCACTGCAACACTGTGTAACACACTTAGAATTTATCCTTTTTTTATTTCATTGTGGCCCAATACCAATAACAGAAAAGCCATACCCCTTTTGTTTGAAGTGAGATCCTGAAAAATCTTTGTTTGAAGGGCTATATGGCCCTTTCCCTTAGGGCTAAGGGGTAGAAATGGGATTGGGCCTTAGTGTTTACTCCAAACTTACCTAATGTGTTCAAAATTTTAAATGCATCCTCATTGACATATTTGAATAAAGTTGGAGAACACTGGTACATCCCTACTGTTTAACTGTAAGTCTGCCAGCTGGAGTGCCCTCGCGGTCTATCATTTACACTGCACTTCCCTTTGCTCATTATTCGTTATTAGTTTCACCTGCACTACTAAACTGGTTTCACCCTGTTTATTTAAACCCAGTCAATTCAGTCATTCATTGCAAAGTCTTGTTAGTTTTGCATTTATCCTTCATGTCTCGAAGGAGTCCGTAACAATAACCAACCTGTTGTGTTATGATTATTAGTTGCCGTTGTAATTAGATATCATGAGCTAATCAGGCTGTGGTCTTCCACTTTATTTTTTTTAACTGCAATATGCTTAATATTCAAATGAATTCCCACTTTCCCACTACTTATGAAATTGGTCTTTTGATTCTGAATATTGTGTTGATTCTTTTTTCATAAAAAATTGTATTCATACTACATAATATAAATATTAAATATTTATTTTTGTTTCTTTATTGTTATTGCCTTGTGTTTGAGAAAAAAAAAACTTTCTAAGTCTATTAGAAGCGATTACTGCATCTGTCATTCACTTTCATACGTTTATTGGCAGATGTTAATTTTACAAGAATGGGAAGATGGGAAAAATTTAAAAAATCAGCAACAGTCGCAACAACTGACACAACAAAAGACTAGAAAATCCATTGAGAACAGGAAATGGGTTTTATTGTCTTTTGTCACACCACATCGATCACATCCAGATGTAGGCAAGGTGTAACTTGTTTCTAAAAACATATTAAACAAGTAAGAACTTTTATTTGGTTACATTAGTCTTACCAGAGAAACTCTGTGTGTAGTGTGCACCAGCGCTGACCCCTTCCTGCCTGTCCTGGGCCCTCCAGAACCCGATTTTGTCTGATTATACCAGCCAGCCAATTCCCGCTGCCATTTCTCATAACATACCGATCCAAAAACACCAACTGGCTCTCCGGTCCATAGAACCAATTGTAGTTGGAATCAGCAATTGCCACACTCCTCTGAAAACCTGCATGGGCAAATAAGAAAAATTACTTACTGTGAATGGCCGTTCTAGAGGGTAGCACTGTAAATTTCAGGTGTTCAGTTACGAAATTTTAATGAAAGACCTCCCTATTTTGACCCTCCAGTACTTTGTGTGTATTTGAGTGTAGTCTTTCAATATAAGCTTGTATTACTTTATTACATGTTTAAATGTCTTCCGGTTCCCGTCTTCTTCCTTCCTTTTAATGAACCTTATTACATTGGTGCCGAAACCCGGGAGGAAGGAGAAACATGCTGTCCGAGAGTCCTCGCCGCCGAGTGGCCTCGCGGTTGCTGAGAGTTTGGGCAGCGCGGACAGAGGGCGTCCGCCAGTGGCTGCCCGAAGCGGTTGCTCTGGGTAAACGGAAGTGGACAGTGCGGCCACCGTCAAAGCCTCGGTGGAACTGCGACCTGTGCTGCCGCGCCCCTGGGTCGAGGTGGGGTGGCTATCGTCCAAGCCGGAGCGGGGGAGTTGCCGCCAGAGGCCGGAGCCTGTGTCCGTCCCCCGAGGGGGAGGAGTAGGGGGCGGGAGTGCCGAGTGCGGCCAACGCCTGCCAGAGGCTGGAGCCTGCGTTGAGTCGGGGAACCGGACTATACATTTTTTTTCCTCTCTCCCCTCTCTCTTTCCGGTCGCTCCGAGGGCTCCGTTGTCTCGTCTCGTCGCTTCATACCCCCGAATGATTTGAGATGTTTAAAACGATACTAACCGCAGAGGAGTTCAGGAACATAATTTAGCTAGACCATTGCCATGGCAGTACTACATGTGTGCTGTGTTGACATGCAGGACGGAAGGGGGGTGGGGTTTGCTGTAACTCATAATCATTTAATGAGACATGCACCAAAACGGGTTGCTGTGAGCAGAGCTGTTTTTGACGAGGCAAGAAGGGTTTTGTTAACACAGCCATTGAGTGTTTTAAGCAAAATATGTTCCAGACATTTCATGAAGACCCTAATAAATCATACCAACTTGTTGAAAGTTCTCATCTGAGGAAACCTTTAAATATGTTAAAGTTTAAAAGGAGAGTTTAACTGTATTAATTTCTAATTGATTTTTTAATGAATTAAGAGATGAAGATATTTACTCACCCTTAGGCCATCCGAGATGTAGGTGAGATTTTAGAACCAAAAAGAAGATTATGTTTGGTAAATCCACAGCCCTCTCTACTTCATATAATGGGAGTCTATGGGGTCCACCTGTCTGAGTTCCTAAAGCACATAATTACAAAAAGCGGCTCCTGGCGACATGTTGACAATTCGAGAAGCGAATCGTTTGATATTTTCAAAATACTGAACGTCATTTTAAGTAATATTAGCCATAATGTGCAGCCTCTGCACACAATCGCAATCTTCTTCATGTATTATTTGATGGAGGATGGCATACCAGCATCTGGTACATTTAGCCCTACCTGCAGAAAGGGAGTGTTGAGGCTGTAAAGTATGGCTAATATTATTAAAAATGACATTCAAATTTATGGAAATATCGAGCGAGTCACTTCAAGAAACGTCAATATGTCGCAAGGAGCCGCTTTTTGGAAATACAGTCATGGCCAAAATTGTTGGCACCCCTTAAATTTTTCCAGAAAATCAAGTATTTCTCACAGAAAATTATTGCATTAACACATGTTTTGCTATACACATGTTTATTCCCATTGTGTGTATTGGAACAAACCAAAAAAAAATGAGGGAAAAAGCAATTTTGACAAAATGTCACACAAAACTCCAAAAATGGGCTGGACAAAATTATTGGCAACCTTAACTTAATATTTGGTTGCACACCCTTTGGAACAAATAACTGAAATCAATCGCTTCCTATAACCATTAATTAACTTCTTACACCTCTCAGCAGGAATTTTGGACCACTCTTCCTTTACAAACTGCTCCAGGTCTCTCATATTGGAAGGGCGCCTTTTCCCAACAGCAATTTTAAGATCTCTCCACAGGTGTTCAATGGTATTTAGATCTGGACTCATTGCTGGCCACTTCAGAACTCTCCAGTGCTTTGTTGCCATCCATTTCTGGGTGCTTTTTGAAGTATGTTTGGGGTCATTGTCCTGCTGGAAGACCCACGATCTTGGACGCAAACCCAGCTTTCTGACACTTGGCCCTACATTGCGACCCAAAATCCTTTGGTAATCCTCAGATTTCATGATGCCTTGCACACAGTCCATGCATCCAGTGCCAGAGGCAGCAAAACAACCCCAAAACATCTTTGATCCACCACCATATTTGACTGTAGGTACTGTGTTCTTTTCTTTGTAGGCCTCATTCCGTTTTCGGTAAATAGTAGAACGATGGGCTTTACCAAAAATCTCTATCTTGGTCTCATCTGCCCACAAGACGTTTTCCCAGAAGGATTTTGGCTTGCTCAAGTACATTTTTGCAAACTGTAGTCTTGCCTTTTTATGTTGCTGTGTCAGCAGTGGGGTCCTCCTGGGTCTCCTGCCATAGCGTTTCATTTCATTTAAATGTCGACGGATAGTTCGCGCTGACATTGATGCACCTTGAGCCTGCAGGACAGATTGAATTTCTTTGGAACTTGTTTGGGGCTGCTTATCCAACATCCGGACTATCATGCGTTGCAACCTTTCATCAATTTTTCTCTTTCGTCCACGTCCAGGGAGATTAGCTACAGTGCCATGGGTTGCAAACTTCTTGATAATGTTGCGCACTGTGGACAAAGGAACATCTAGATCTCTGGAGATGGACTTGTAACCATGAGATTGTTGATATTTTTCCACTATTTTGGTTCTCAAGTCCTCAGACAGTTCTCTTCTCCTCTTTCTGCTGTCCATGCTTAGTATGGCACACACAGACACACAATGCCATGACTAAAGCAACTTCTCCCTATTTTGTCTGCTTTCAGGTGTGATTTTTTACATTGCCCACACCTGTTACTAGCCCCAGGTGAGTTTAAAGGAGCATCCCATGCTTGAAACAATCTTATTTATTCACAATTTTGAAAGGGTGCCAATAATTTTGTCCAGCCCATTTTTGGAGTTTTGTGTGACATTATGTCAAATTTGCTTTTTTCCTTCCTTTTTTTTTGTTTTGTTCCAATACACACAAAGGGAATAAACATGTGTATAGCAAAAAATGTGTTAATGCAATACTTTTCTGTGAGAAATACTTGATTTTCTGGAAGAATTTCAGGGGTGCCAACAATTTTGGCCATGACTGTATGTGCTTTAGGAACTCTTATACAGGTGGACCCCATATAGTCAAATTATATGAAGCAGAGAGGGCTGCGGATTTTGCCAAACTTCTTTATGGTACTACTCAAGAAAAGAATTGGGATCCCTTCCTAAATTACACATTAGGTTTACCTTGCTCACCTCCAACTGGTAACGATCCATAACTTTCAATTATTATTAGGTGGTCTTTGGAAGGAACATTAAGCTTATTGTCAGTAATATTAATTACGTATGTATATATATGTAGACATATTTTCTTTCTTTTTGAGTGGTGCGAGAATTGCATCTGTACATGAAGTCTAAAAACGCACTTCATTTCATTATGATTCGTCTACAGTTTCTCAGAAGAATTTCTCACCTATTCTTCAGTGACCTATTCGTTTCTCAGGTATGCTCTACATCCTCCGGTTTTTGCTCTGTGCTGCTCTGGCTTTGTGCTGCTACAGCTCCAGACGGTGCTTATGTGTGCAGCTGAGTGGTGCAACTTGTTAATCCCACACCTTGAGTCTTTGAGGTGGGTGGTTTTAACCCCGTGTGTAGCACATGTAACATTCATATGTGACGTCGTCGATTTGATTTCATTCTCACCTTCTCTTCATAAGCTATTTGTTTCTCACATACATTCTATATCTACAGGCTTTTGCTCTTGTCGCTCTGTGCTGATCTGGGTCTGTGTTAGTAAAAGTGTTAATTTGGCAGCTTTTATGTAAGGGTTTATAAACAATACAGAAATGAAATTGAATCATTCACACAACTGTATTTGTTTATTTATTTACGTTTGAAAAAAAAATCATTGAAAATGTTTAAGTTATTGTAATGCCAGTGCAGCTTTGTGTGCCACTTTGTCGGACAATAGTACTGGATAGTACTTAACAAAATTCTCTTGTTATTCCTTTTTAAACCAGGTTAGGGATAGCTGATGTGTCAGCTCTCATTCCTTCCTACATAATATATGGCTTTAGTGCTTTTATGGAATAGGACTTGGCATACATATTTTAGGGCGCGTAAAGATGGTGATATTTGTGATCGTATGTAGTTTTTTTGCTCCCATTCCAGCCCTTGCTATCAATTCCAGCTACAGTAAGTAATTTACAAGCCAACAATGAATGTTTGACCCACTACATTCATTCTCTGCCATAATTGTCCCGTATCCGGTGAGCACTTCCTGATGAGTTTGATGGCACTGCTGAGAGATGTATATGATTTCTACACCAGAATGAACTACTCCTATAAATCCGAGAAGTTTTGTCAAGGTTCAAAGTAATTTACATTCTTAATGTCTCTGCTAAATGGTAAAAAGCTTGACTGGGCTTCAGCTGTTGAGGAGAATTTTAAATAATTTTAGTGAAATTAAAATTTTAATAAAAATGATACCAAATATAGAATGTGCATCCCGAAATTGACCCCACCCCGCCACAAAATAAATCAAATCCAAGCAAATTCCATGGGTCATCCCACCTAGTAAAACAAAATGGAAATACCATCCCTATAAAAGTAATGATTAGAATCAGAGAAAGAGTGTAAATGACATAATAAGGAAAATATACTTCACCGAATGAAATAACATGAAGAAAAGTGCAAGATATGGCCACATAAGAAGCATTTAATATCCTATCCCTCAAAGAACTATGCAGAGCAAGGTCTTACCAGGTAACAGTGTCCTGTAGAGAAATGCGAAGTGTTTGTGCAGCCAGGGATGACTGAAGTGACCAATATCAAAGTGCCTCTGTACCAAATACATGTATTGAAAGAGTGAACGAGTAGTGTAAGTTCCATATGCCACACCCTCATAGAGAGAACCATCAGTAACATCTTGGAGAAGGACCATAGACTTTTCCATAATGGCAAGAGCTTGTTTTGTCCAGAGGTATGCTTCCTGGAGGTAACCTGAAATGCACAAAAATTGTTGTCGAAAAGTTGATTAGAAATATTGTATAGGTGTACTGTGATTTTAATACACATATTAATAGTGTAACTGGAAGTAGTTTTACTGAAACCGTTTGGTACGAATACATGTACCAACACACCTCTACACCTTTAACTGTGATTTACAATTTATACACAAAAAAATGCTGTGAAAAGAGTAAAGCTGTGAAATCAATTAAATATACTGTTTAAATTGAGTAAATCTGAGTTACTAGATATTTATTGTAAAATTCACCAAAAATATGAAAGGTAAATAAACAATATACATGAAAACTCCCCTTGAAAAACACCTGTCTGTACTGTGCTACTTTTGTGATGGAGGTACTGTAAGGGGAGAGATTATGCACAAATATATAGGCTACAAACATTGCCAAAGTGGAGATACTGTATGCCCTTAGAAAATAAACCTTGGTTTCTTAATCATCCGGATGCTGCAATTTGGGCTGTTACAGATCCTGAATGATTAAGATATTGACTAAGTCAACAAATACTGCATGTGTTTATGCTGAAAACGTGTATGTTCAAGCGATTAACGCTTCTATCATCTGTGTAGTCGTAGGGGTTTTCAACATCTCAAACAACACACGTTACGAGCGATGCTGGGGCCAGCTCGAAATGCATTTTCAAGTCCACACTGAATTTTGCAACACCTAGCGTGCTGTGTGTAAATGAAGATAAATTCCCAAATGTTCAACCTGTTAATGCATTTAGGGAAAATATATTTTGAATTTCCATTTTGCTATAGTTTTGCTTGACTATCTTAACCATATATAATCCATCCGGGGAATACATTTTAATTTTTCAACTTAAAGAGCGTTAAAAATTTAAATTTAAACTAGTGTAGGAACTGACAAATATAATTGATATAATTTTATTTTCATTTTGCACTTAATGTTGCACATATGTTATTTAAAATGTATATTTAAATAGACAATTGCATTGTCATTTTGATTTTACATACTGGATTGCCATTTTGCGTATTGCATTTCAAATTGAAAACCACAACCAATATGCTTCCATAGTATGTTGTGTTGCTATACTTGCCATACTGTTGCTAAACCTTTTGTTTTTAAATGTTTATTCCTGTACAATACATTGACAGTATTGAATATGCATTTTGTGTAAACTTGTTTTTTTTCTTGGCCTTTACATACTGAGAAATAAATTTTACTTATTGTTAGTGGTAATAACTTGAATAAAAT
Organism: Triplophysa dalaica; assembly: GCF_015846415.1. Taxonomy (NCBI): domain Eukaryota; kingdom Metazoa; phylum Chordata; class Actinopteri; order Cypriniformes; family Nemacheilidae; genus Triplophysa; species Triplophysa dalaica. The sequence continues at coordinate 4,654,350 of NC_079554.1, read as the reverse complement.
ATGTGAATATTCTGCTTGGACTCACCTTGGTTCATCAGAACAAGACTGCCAGTCAAAAGAGCAACGCAATTGGTTGGTTGATGGTTGTGTAGGTATTGAAATCCCCAGCCACGATGATAAGATTTCTCATACATGTAGTGTGAAGCATTCCCAATCACCTGCAGGAAACGCTCCTGCTGAACTGTACTGAGGTACTCGTATAGGAAGTCATATGCTGTTGCAAAGCCAACTAGAGAATGAGCCATCGGAACCTCATCCCACGGAGCGTCTTTCACCAACCTGAAACACATATCACTCTTTATACCTTCAAATCATAAATTTACTTGATCCCAATCTGGTTAAAAAAGCGTCTATTAAATTACATGTGCTAGTTAATTAAAAGAAATGCACAAATAGCTTGTCACGAGTGCTGTCTCTGAGACTCCCTCCCATCACCACCGGACAGTTCCCCCACCTGACTATTCACACTTTTAGGTGAGCTTCATCCTAATTCATCAGTTGTTCTGCGTATGATCCTTGACTGTTATTTCTGTTTGACTGTTATTTCTGGGACCCGTTTCAGAAAGGAGGTTTAGTGAAAACTCTGAGAATATTAACCCTGAAATGAGGGAAACACTGGGATTTACATTTCAGAATGTGAGGTATGTCAAAACAGAGAAAGCGGGGTAACTCAAGCCCGTTTCTAAAGAAGAGGTAACTTATACTCCAAGTCAGTAACCTAACCTGGTCAGGAGCAGGTTTTCTTTGGTTAACCCAGAGTTTATTTCGATCTCCTCCTCCTTTTAAAATGCAAGTGCTGTACCTAATTCATTCTTTCATTAATACATTCATGGCACACATCTTGACCACAGAGACACCATCTCAGTGACTTATATGTCAATGTTCTTTTATAGGGGATTCAGTATGAAGAGGCTGCATTAATTCATTGGGATGTACTTTGATTTCAGGAGAGAATTTAGGACCCATGTTGAATTTTGTCATTTCCCTGTGCATTTTTATTAAAACTGTACCGTTTTTCTTTACAGTGAATTAGATATATCAAAATATATATCATCCATCCTTAAATCAATGTATTATATCAGAGCATAATTTTATATTGACGATGAGAAATTACTTAATAAAGTGTATTAATGAAGTGCATACATAAAGAAACTAATACAGACATACATGCAGAAATTAAGTGATAAAGGTAATATACAAGCCTTTCTAACTCAAATCTGCTCAGAGCAGGGTTCAAACTGGCACTCGTTCTAACTAAGCACGAGTCTGACGCCCTACATGTTACCTATAAACCATGATGTCTCAGTTGCGTAAGTAGAGCACTCATCAAAAGTGAGAACATACGAGATGAGATAAGAACAACACGGACACTAAGACCATGTTTTATAGTTTATACAATCTATGAAGGAAAGCCAGCAACCATTTGCCCGGCTCGTGGTCCTTTCCCCGACCCCACCCCCTCTCTTTCATCCACTTTGTTTCCTGTCCTCTCCAAAATCACTGTTTGTCCAATAAAGGCCAAATGCCAAAAATAAATCAATTAAAAAGAATAATAATAAATGGATGTCAATGGATGCTTCACCACACTGAATAAATCACTTTTGCAAGGAAATATATATAAATTTAAAGAAATCGAATGCCTGTTCATTAATGTTCAAAATGTTTTATATTAAACAATAATCTCATTGGGAAGGGTATGTCGATTTTAATGTAATACAAATTTTATTTTTAACGAAAAGGCAGAGTAGCGAATGTTGCGACAGGCACAACTCACTTACAGCATTAACATGGATTTTAGCATTTAGGAAAAAAACATACATGACGCTGAGTCATGGAAAATATTATATTGTATATTTGGTGTTGAATGTTTTTTTTTAAATAAAAGCATTTGAAATGTAAGGAATTGTGACTGTTGCGTTGATATTGACATTGCAATTTGATTATAAAAAGTTAAATAAATAAAATGTATGGCTATGACTTAGATGATTTATACAACAAAAAATACAAGTACAATTACTCATTTCTATTTCAAACTATATCAGGATAATCAACAAAATATGTTTATTGAGCATTATGTATTGGCAATATAAACAAACAAATCCATGCAAAACAGTACAACGTAAACTGTTACCGACTTTTTTTCTAATACCGACTGCCGTAAAACTGAACCTGGCCACTGCACCACTACATGATTGGCTGAGGATGCCATTCGGAAATATCCGGAATTGAGGAATAACGGTAGTGTCTGTAAGGAGTACAGAGGGTGTAGTGTTAATCTAGAGAATTTTCTGTTTAAGAGTTGAAGGAAATGTCCGTAAACATAACGGAAAATGTACTGGTAATTTTCTGCCAGTTTATTATCCGTTTTTTTCACAGATTATTTTTAAAGTGTATATATGGTGGGGTTTATAAGTTAAATTCATAATGAATTATTTGTCTTCAACCAAATTTTCTATCAAGTATTTTTAAAGGTATGTTGTAACATTTTGTTCCCTTTCTGTCGGTCTCTCGACGTTGTGCTGAGAACTAAAGATGGGGTTCACCCTTGAGAACCAATCAACTCTGACTACTATAGAAAAGGCCAATGAAATTTGGCGAATGAAATTTCCATGCCGGGCTCCGCCCCCCGGATATCCGGTATAAAAAGGAAGCCGGTGTGCAGCATTCACTTACCTTTTGATCTTCAGAGCCTTCGCTCATGACTACGAACAGAATGAATTCAATGAATTCTTCTTCTTCTACATTGCCGGATCTATGACGTGTTGCAGCGCATCGTCCCTATCTGCAGCGACCTTCCCCTGGGCGTCTCGGCGGTTCCGGAGGTGTTAGAGATTTTAAAAAAAAAAGTCCTTTTCAGGACTGACTGAGCAATCTCCAGCGCGGCATGTCCTGCTGGTCTCTTGGGTGCGGCACCCTCATCGAGGAGGGGGATGGACACGATCGCTGCGTTAGGCGTCTGGGCGTCCAGCACGCTGAAGCAGCGTTCGTTGACACATCTGCCCGCACTGCGGGCAGATTGTCATTCAGAAGTTGCGGTCGCGGGTGGCTGTCTTCCTACGGGAACCAGCCACCATTTCGTCTCCTACCTGGGCTGTGACATCTGTGGCTACGGCCCTGATGACCAACCACGTAGCAGCGTTAGTGATATGGGGAACTCTGCAAACGTAAACCCGCCAGCCAAGTGCTCACGGGCCGATTGCACCCCGATTCGCTCTTCTAAACATTCCCCAACCGGCGGTGGCATACCATCGGGATCCTCACGCACACACTCGGAAACGATGTGTGACGTAGATGAGATGTCGCCCGCAGCATCGGAGGGAGACTGGCATCCGACTCTGACGAATCCGAGTTCCACCCCCAGCGGTCGAGTTCAGGAGGAAGCAGAAGTGATGTCATCCATGCTAACCTGGGGATGCGTGGTTCCTGAGGTCGGAGCGCGGTGCAAACCGCACCCACCCCGGGTGCCATGTTTTTCCCGGAGGTGCATGAGGAGCTGTGTAAAACTTGGAACGCTCCACTCACGGACCGTTCCAGTGAAACCAGCTCCGGCTCCCTTTGCCCCCAAAGGTCTGTGTACCCTGAACAGAGCACCTTCACAAGCTGCCGTTCAGGGTGCTCACACAGAGGTGCGTCCTGACATCTATCAGGTGTCTGGATTTGTTCGTGGCAATCGACCTGAAGGACGCTTACTTTCATGTCTCGATCCTCCTCGACACCGGCCGTTCCCACGGTTCGCGTGCGAGAGGCGGGCCTATCAGTACAGAGTCCTCCCTTTCGGTCTGTCCCTGTCTCCACGGTCTTCACGAAGATCGTGGAAACCGCCCTTTCACCCTGAGGGAAGGAAGGCGAGCGGGTACTAAACTTTCTCAGCGACTGGCCTATCTTGGCACACTCGTGAGATCTGTTATGTATACAAAGGGACCTGGTGCTCCGGCACCTAGATCGATTGGGACTTCAGGTCAACCAAGAGAGGGGCAAGCTCTCCCCAGTGCAGAGCATCCTCTTTCTCGGTATGGAACTCAACTCTGTCACCATGTTGGCGCACCTGTCCGCAGTATGCGCCCAACCAGTGTTGAACTGTCTGAAATGAACATTTTAGGCACACAGCAGAGCAGGCTGGGCATACCATGTGAGCTATAACAGATAGCTCTAACCGGACCTAGTGCTACCGGACGTCTGTAACACCCCCTCCGTGGGCTGTTCCGTCTGATGTATCCTCATGAGAATGGTTCCCACTCCTGGTAACCCATGAGCTTCCCCAGGTGGACCTCCACCTCGCGGTTAACTACCCAGTCCGCACGTTCCATGCGTTCTCCTCCAAGGACGAGACCATACCTATATCCACCATATTCCTCCCCTGGGGTAGGAGGTGGCCTCTGCAGCGCTTCTCTGATTAAGAGTTGCGCTCACCCGGTGTAAACCCAAGCCAGACGGCCTCTAGCCAGTAGAGAGCTAAGGCCCCGTCCATGAAAGGTTACCGGTCAGGGCTGTACCCATCTTTCTCCAAGCGACCACCACACTGGAAGGTTACAGTTTCGCGAAAGCATCGAGCTGACACGCCCAGGCTTGTTACCGTCGCTTTGCTAGAGATTGTGACCCAATACAGCATGGTGGGGTTTTCCATAGGCAACACAACGTCAAGAGACCGACAGAAAGGGAACGTCTTGGTTACATATGTAACCTTAGTTCCCTGATGGAGGGAACGAGACATTGTGTCCAATATGCAACAAACACGTATCGTATTCTGCTGCAGTCGTGAGAGGCTCTCAGGCATTTCAGAACAAAAGGTAAGTGAATGGTGCACGCCGGCTTCCTTTTATACCGGATATCCGGGGGCGGAGCCCGGCATGCAAATTTCATTCGCCAAATTTCATTGGCCTTTTCTTTAGTAGTCAGAGTTGATTGGTTCTCAAGGGCGAACCCCATCTGTCGTTCTCGACACAACGTCTCGTTCCCTCCATCACGGAACTGAGGTTACATACGTAACCAAGACACTTTTCTGTCAATTTCACTAATTGAAGGAAAGGGGTCTCATAGGGACTACAATTAGCTTCTTCCTGCATTTTTGACATCATAAAGCTCAAAATGTACATGAATTTGAAGAATTACAGATTAAACATGACATAGAAACAATGAAAACAACACATTCTTAAATGGAAAAAATAACTGTATTTTGATGTTCGTAACTGTAAATAATAATAATAATAATGCATTTTATTTGATGCCGCCTTTTAAAATACCCAAGGTTACCTCACAGCCGTCAAAGAGAAAAATACAAACATTGAAGAAAAAATATATATATATATACAGATCACTGCAAAGAGATCGGGTTTGAAGAACTTTCCTCTGCGGGGGAGTTCGCTGCGATGAGGCTGTCTTTGATGATTCGCTGTCTTGTGATATGGAGGTGCTGGCTGCCTCATGAAAGATTCATGTGGCGGTGCTGACCTCAGAAACTAATACCGGCTCAGCAGAACATCCCTGCGAATGCGGTCCCGAGTAACGAGTCTGGACGAACATTCACTGTAGATGCTGAGTCAGTATGTACTGAGGTGATATGAGACCTTCTTATGAGTCACGTGTCAACGAGACTGTCAGGCGATACGGGAAAGGAGGGTTTGATGGGCTTACCTGATGAGCGACAAGTCTGTCCGAATGTAGCTTCTAAAAGCCTCCGATGACCATCGACCTAGGGCTTGGATCTGCGGCTGAGATAGGCTCTTTTGTGCGTCTGTGGTGGCTGCGCCTATGCGAAAGGAGTGACCGGAAAAGTTTTCTGCTGGGATTCCTGATTGGAGCAGGACAACTTTGAGGTGCTTCTGAAATCAGAATCGTGAAGCCTCCTAGTGTCCCGACGGATAGGTTGGGATCTTCAAATGACCTGGATAACCATTGATGTTTGGGAGCTTGCTATGGACGGCATCTTAGAGTTGAAAATGAATTTGTGGAAGAACTGGAGTCCGCTTAGGTAACCTCTGATGGAGCTGGCCTGAAGGCTTTTTGCAGGATGTGGTGAGGAGAGAAAAATCCGGGAGAATGCTGAAAGCCTTGTGAAATGATTTGAAGTTTCTCCATGCCGTAAGGTATGATTGCAGGGTCCTGGGGAAAACTGCCTGAGTGATGGAATTGAGAGAGGCATCGAGAAGTGGGTGATTTTGGAGTGGGTGATTCAATTAAAGATCAACTTTGAATAAGGTGGTACAGGAGTAGGCATTGGGTCAGCTTCGGGTGCCAGCAGCTTGAACTTCTGCCAAAATCTGGGCTCTGACTCCGCTGGAGACTTGTGGAGGTTCCAACGCAGGCGCAAGTGGAGGCGCGGCCATCGCGATCACCATAGCTAGTGAAAATGCATGGCTTGCCTGTTGGAGAGAGAGAATGGAGGGTATAGCGTCCGCTTGCGCATTGTGCGGAGACATGCTCACGCTAGCGCTGGCAGAGGTGCAGAGGAAATGAGGTCCAGAGACCAGAACCCTTGACTCTAGCGGGGGCAGCCTCATGGTAGAAATTGATTCTGCCGCCGCGGGCCAGGAACCTGCAGCGGAAAGGCGAATCTAACGGCAGCTGCTTGTGCATCTAACAAAGACAGGCTCGTCCTGGCAGCGGTGCCAAAGAAATGGGGACCGGGGACCAAAGCCTGTGACTCTAGCGGAGGCAGCTTCACGCTGGAGACAAATTGGTGAGCCGGGGCTCCTGATGGTTGCCGGCCAGCCTGGCCTAGGCGGCTAACAGTGACGGCTGCTTGTGTAGTCGGAATCTGAAACGGAAAGGATACAGAAACTGCTCGCTTCTGGCCCAGGACTACCAGGGACCAATATGTCTGGTAGATATGCGATTATGTTGATTGTCGCATGGCAAGGTTAGTGCGAAGGTTAAACCTACCGTATCGAGTTTACTCAAAAGTGATGCTGTCACCATTATGATATAACTGTTTGCAGATGGAAGTAAACCAGAGTGTGCATGATGCTTAGCTTATGCGTGAGCAACGAGATGTGGAGGGTGAGCATGTTAGAGCCACCCACACGTTCTCAATAAAATGTTCTGTTTTATGTTCAAAATGTTGTGCACACTGCATGGGTCGAACATGATCAATTAATTCAGAGTTAACGCAACTTCTAGGTTTCAATTCCACGATGTGGTTGTGTTAATGTCGTTAAACTATGGAGATTGGCAGGAAGACCAACCGGTGAATAAGCTGATGCGTGCCGCTGTTTGTCTAACTTAAGGTAACAGCGGCAGGCGCCGACCATGTTTGAGCATGACGATTTAAAACGTGGTGACGGTTATAGACTCACACACGTGAACACTGAAGCATTTAATCTGCTCAACAAGATTTACTTCTGGTGTGTGGTTTGTCGAGTCTGGTTCACTCATTAATACATAGTCTTGTTGTCAGCACAACATATACTGGAAAAAGAGACATTAAGAACCTATCAAATTGCACAATATTGCTTTAAAATAAAAAGTTTTATACGACCGCTGAGAGAGTATAAATATGAATCAGAACTTAAGTGCTTAACTCGCCAGTACCCACTTGATGATGCCACCGATGAGCAAGATAGCACTCGACGTCATCAGGCGACATTAAACGGCTTTTCCTGCAGGCGGAAGCTACTTCCAAATGAAAAAGTTTGGCAACACTGGTTCGCTGTACGGCATACAAAAAAATGTGCTCGGGCTGGCCAGCGACATCTCGAGGGCAGCCGTGGTGACGGCATGACAGCAGATGAAACTGAATATTGAGTAAAAAGATTGTACTCACCCCGCGCGCGACGGCGAATTCGGCATTTCAAACACAAGCAAACACCGTATAAACAATACAACATATAATGCGATTTGTCGGAAATGAGACATTGAATTTGGGGTTGAATAGATCGAGTGACTGCATGGAACAACATAATTAAATAATTCCCCTAAAATGATTATTTCTCTTGGCAGAAAATTTGCCTGCTGTTGAAACATAAATTGCATTGGCTTGGCGTATCATATGATCAGGTCGAAATGCGTCAATCTTGTGAACCTTCCTGTCCTGATGTAGGGAGCGTTCGCTAGCAGCGCTGGCGTATCCAATGCGTAGGCCTTGAGCAGCGCGCTAACGTGCCGGCGGCTCTTGTATTTGGGAATAAAAGGAGTGACGAGCGCAATGTAAACCAGCGGAGATACGGAATCACGTCCACACGGAGGTTGTAGAACCTTGCATAGGTGTTGGACGTTACCCAACCCAAAGCTCTGCGAATGTCTGCCAGAGAGGCGCCCTTAGCCAGTGCCCACAAGGAGCCTAAACCCCGGGGTCAAGTGAGCTCTCACTTCTAGTGGGGACGGGCGATCTTGCAATCGGTATGCCGCCGTGACGGCGTCCACAATCCAGTGCACCAATCTCTGTTTGGAGACAGCCCTCCCATTTTGCTGACCTCCAAAACAGACTCCTGAAGCTCTGTGTGCTGTCTAAGTAGAGGTACAGTGCGCGTGCTGGACACAACATGGATGGGCTTGGGTCTTTCTCCCCTGTGGGGTGCGCCTGTAAGTTCACCACCTGGTCCTGAAGGGGAGTGGTGGGAACTTTGGGCACGTAGCCAGGCCGAGTCTCAGGATAACATGAGAATCACCGGGCCCGAATTCTAGGCAATCGGGGGACACGGAGAATGCTTGTAGTTCCCCTACCTTCTTGATGGAACTGAGCGCCATCAGGAGAACTGTGTTCATCGTGAGATGTGGAAGAGCGGTGTCTCCTGGACCACATCCACAACCAGGTTGTGCTGTCCCAGAGACTTTCCAGCAACTGGGTCGAGATGAGCGACAATGGCGGCTACATACAATTTCAGTGTAGAAGTGGAGAGGTTAGGTCAGTCGTCACCCCGCTGCACCTCGTAACCTACCCGAGAGGGACCACTGTCCGTAAAAAGGTCATTGAAGACCAGGGGGTTGGGGTGAGCTCGACTCTGTAGCCAGTGTTGGAGCGGTCTTATGTGCATCAACCCGAGAGGTATCACCCCCACCGAGGATGCCATGCCCCAGGAGCCTCTGAAATTGTTTCATGGGGCCTGCTGACTGCTTGAAATGTTTCAGGCAGTTCAACACTGACCTGCAGGATGGCCATAGCGTGGCGAGAGGGGGCAGCTTGGCCCTCAGCAGTGTAAACTCTCGACACCAGAGATGCCAAAAACCTACACGCTTTGGACGGGAGTCTAGGTCGAGCCCCCAGGTGGCAGCCGTCTGCGGTGCTCCGAGACGGCATGTTCCACCTAGGAGGACATCAACGTATCCTCCAGCTGCCCCACCATCGAGGGAAGATAGGGCGACGGAACTAGTTTGACATACTAGCGCCGAAAAAGGGGGTGTTTCCAGGTCTTAATGAGTTCCTCATGCACTTCCGGGAAACACGGCACTGGGGGAGGGCCGTGCTCAACCCGAGGCACCATGTATCCGGCCGCAAGCACTGGGAGAGGCAGTGCGGTGCACTGCAACCCAATGCTCGCAGCGGCCCGGGAAAGCATGGCTGACATTTCGAAATCTGAATGTGAGTCGAGAACTTTTGCTGTGACAGATTTTTTGGAGCCTGAGGACAAACCATTTGATATATGACTTTTAAATGAAACTAACCATGGAAGAGTTCAGAATACACCATTTATCTGTTGAATCATTTCCAATCCTGAAAGAAAATAACAAACTGCACATTGTAATTCCTGAGAGTTATGTCTATTAATTATAATAATATTTGACAAAAACACAGCTATTTTTTCAGTAAGTTTCTGCATGCGCTCCTAAACATTTCAGTCAGGGGTTACAGTCCTTGTAGTAAAAAAGTTAGTCTGGAGCCCTGTTCTTTTCTCTCATGTTGCAGTGCACACGTTTATATGCATACCAAACAAATTTATGTGCAGTTTGTAATTTCATATCTTGGTCATTCACATTTTACGTCTTGTGCATGATTACATTTGTTATTTTAAATGTAGATGCGGTCGCAACAACCATGCAGTGTGCCACACACCTTTTTCTAGGTGCCGCATCGAGATGAAAATATTTCAACTTTTCAGAATGTTGCACGTGCACGATCATGTGACAAGAACCAACTAATCAGCTTCAACTTTTGTGCGAAGATGGAGACAAAGTTGATCACATCATAAATAAATCTAGTGGCAGAATTATTGCAAGGTATTTTTAAAGCATTTAATCCAAATATCCTTTGTTGTAACCTCTTCGTCATCAAGGCTGTCGCGTATCTGTTCCCTGCTATTCCGTCTGCTCACCACAAGAAACACCATATGCACAGAATAACTCTCACTCAACAGACTATCACACCACACCCCAGACTTCATTTCCCAAAACCCATTGCACTGAATACACCGACAGCTACTACCCATTACACGTATGCTATATAACCTCACACTTCCAGTTCCTAAGAGATGAGTCTTGTATGTATTTATCACAGTAGTATTTTTTAGCATCTTTAAGAAGCCCATCTAGTCAATGTCATAGTCTTGCCTACTTTGTCATGCCTTGGATTTCTGGCCTGGATTTCTCTTCTTGCCTTAACCCTGTTTGCCCTGGACTATTGCCTGTTTTATTGGATTACCCTTTCGTTTTGCCTCTTCGGGATTATGTTCGCCATTGCCTGATTTCACCTGCTCTGGATACTCTCTTGCCTTACCTATATTGACGTGTTTACAGCTCTCTGACCTTCACATGTATATTCACTTTGTTTCTCGCGACCGGTCTTCTCGCGACCGGTCTTCGAGATTTCTACGAGAAATCGCTTTGCCGCCCTCTGCGAGACGAAATCCAACGCTGTGGTCATCGGAGACTCAATCGTCCGGAACGTACGCGCCTCCTTCAATGAAGGTAAGGTGCGCACTCACTGTTTTCCTGGCGCCCGTGTTCTAGATGTGTCTGCGCAGGTAACTGCGATTCTGAAGGAGGATGCAAGAGTAGGAGCCGTAGTTCTGCACGCGGGGGTGAATGATGTGAGAATGCGGCAGTCGGAGATCCTGAAGAGGGACTTCAGGAGTCTGGTCGATACTGTTCGCAACGCATCGCCGTCGGCGAGGATCATCGTATCAGGGCCGCTTCCAACTTACCGACGAGGGAACGAAAAGTTCAGTAGACTATTTATGCTTAATAATTGGTTAATGTCATGGTGTATTGAACAGAAGCTGCTCTTTGTAAATAATTTTGATCTGTTCTGGGAGCGACCTAGGCTTTTCCGCCCCGACGGGCTGCACCCCAGCAGCATTGGAGCGGAAATTCTGTCTGACAACATCTCAAAGACGCTACGCACCATTTGACTAGTAAGTACAAATTTTAACTACAGTCTGTGTTCTTCTCACCCAACTGTTAAGAATGTTACTGCTTTCAAATGCATAGAGACTGTGTCTGTCCCCCGAATAATACAACCAAATAATAATTTATTTAAAAGTCAGAGAAAAAATCTTATCATGATTAAACCAAAAGACAATATATTTAATGAGCAAAACCAACGCCTAAAGTTTGGGCTACTTAATATTAGATCAATAAATCCAAAAGCAGTTATTGTAAATGAAATGATCACAGACAACAGTTTTGATATACTTTGCCTCACTGAAACCTGGCTTAAGCCAAATGATTATTTTGGTCTAAATGAGTCTACTCCTCCAAGCTACGGTTATATTCATGAGCCACGTCCGGTTGGTCGAGGTGGTGGTGTCGCAACAATCTTTAGAGACTTTCTTACCGTTACTCGGAGAACAATGCATACATTTAAATCATTTGAAATGCTTGCGTTGAACATAACAGTTCCAAACAAAAGTAAAAAATCATTGGTCTCTCTTACATTGGTTACTGTGTATAGACCCCCTGGGCCTTACACTAATTTTCTGATAGAGTTCGCAGACTTCTTATCGGATCTATTGGTTAACGTCGATAAAGTACTGATTGTTGGAGATTTTAATATCCACGTAGACAGTGCTAACGATCCATTAGCTGTGGCGTTTAAAGAACTACTAGACTCTTGTGGTGTAACACAATACATCAATAGACCTACTCATCGCCTTAATCATACCCTAGACTTGATTATATCTCACGGAGCCGATCTAACCAATATCGATATTATACCTCAAAGCGACGATGTTTCCGATCACCATCTTATAATATGTACACTGCGCACTGCAGAAATCAGTTGTATATCTCGTTATCGACAAGGTAGAACAATCACCTCAACTACTAAAGATAGTTTCGTAAAGAACTTGCCAGATCTGACTTCTCTAATAACCTTTCCAACGAATATAAAATTGCTCGATGACATGACCAGCAACATGGGCACTATTTTCTCTAATACATTAGAAGCGGTCGCACCTATGAAGTCAAAAAGGATAAATGAAAAGAACATAGCACCATGGTATGATAACACCACTCGCGCCCTAAAAAGAGAAACGGGTAAACTGGAGCGAAAATGGAAACAAACCCAATTAGAGGTCTTTAAAATTGCATGGAAAGAGAGCGCAAGCTGTTACAAAAAGGCACTAAAAGCAGCAAAAGCCGAGCACTTCCGTAACCTCATAGAAAATAACAAAAACAATCCAAGGTTTTTATTTAGTACAATTGCTAAATTAACAAACAAACAGACTCCACCTGACCTGGGTATTCCGCCGCACCTTGGTAGCAATGAATTCATGAAATTTTTTACCGAGAAAATCGAAATAATACGAGACAACATAGCTAAAACCAAACCTCCAAGTTTGTCGGAAGAATTAGTTTCAACCGTCACCCAAAAAGAAAAGCTAGAGTGTTTTTCTCCTATAAATCAGGAAGATTTAATTAAAATTATTGCAACATCCAAACCGACGACATGCTTATTAGACCCCATTCCGACTACTTTATTAAAAGAGTAACTACCTGCTGTAATTGAGCCCATTTGTAACATAATCAACTCGTCTATTTATCTAGGACATGTCCCAGGACCCTTTAAACTGGCTGTAATTAAGCCTCTTATCAAAAAAACAAATTTAGACCCAAATGAACTTGGAAGCTATAGACCGATTTCAAATCTCCCGTACTTGTCTAAAATACTAGAAAAAGTAGTGTCAACTCAACTGTGTACCTTCCTACAAAATAATGACATGCACGAAAAGTTTCAATCTGGCTTTAGACCGCATCACAGCACTGAAACTGCGCTCGTTAGAATTACAAATGACCTTCTTATTGCTTCAGATAAAGGAAACATCTCACTCTTAGTCCTGCTTGACCTTAGTGCTGCTTTCGATACTGTAGACCATAAAATACTACTAGATCGTTTACACCATTATATCGGTATTCAGGGACAGGCACTGCAATGGTTCAGATCTTACTTAACAGACCGATATCAATACGTCCATTTAAATGGGAAATCGTCAAATCTTACGCAAGTCAATTATGGATTACCTCAGGGATCGGTTTTAGGACCCTTGCTTTTCTCCATATACATGCTGCCCCTCGGCAACATTATTAGAAAACATGGAATTAGCTTCCACTGTTATGCAGATGATACTCAGCTATATATCTCATCAAGACCAGATGATTCCTTTAAGCTATCCAAACTGGCAGAGTGCATCGAGGACATAAAACATTGGATGACTAGTAATTTCCTCCTTTTAAACTCTAGCAAAACAGAAATATTACTTATAGCACCAAAATTAAGTAAACCGAATATCTCCGATTACAGCCTGCAAATTGAAAGCTGCACTGTTACTCCAACAAATACAGTTAAAGACCTAGGCGTTATATTAGACGGCAACCTGTCATTTAAAAATCACATCTCAAATATCACAAAAACAGCCTTCTTCCACCTTAGAAATGTTGCCAAATTACGAAATAGTTTATGTGTTGCAGACGCAGAAAAGCTTATTCATGCATTTGTGACCTCACGGCTTGACTATTGTAATGCTCTACTTAGTGGTTGTCCTGTATCATCGATAAACAAACTACAGTTAGTTCAGAATGCAGCTGCCAGAGTTCTTACTAGGTCAAGAAAATACGATCACATAACCCCAGTTTTATCATCGCTTCACTGGCTACCCATTAAGTATCGCATTGATTTTAAAATTATTTTAATTACTTACAAAGCCCTGAACGGTTTAGCACCTACTTACTTAACCGAGCTTTTATCACGTTACAACCCATCACGCTCGCTGAGATCTCAAAACTTAGGACTTTTGGCAATACCTAGAATAACAAAATCCACCAAAGCTGGACGAGCTTTCTCATACGTAGCACCTAAACTCTGGAATAGCCTTCCTGATACTATTCGAGGGTCAGACACACTCTCCCAATTTAAATCTAGATTAAAGACACATCTTTTCAGCCAAGCTTTCACTTAATGCATAGTTAATGAACAGCAGCTACGCTAATTATTCTCTTTATTCTCTTTCCGCCTCTGCCTCGGGATGCCCATCCCGAGGTAGGAAGAAGTTCCACCATGTCCAGACGACCGACAGATGCCCATCCCCATGCCCATCCCGAGGTAGGAAGAAGTTCCACCATGTCCAGACGACCGACAGATGCCCATCCCCAATTTGAGATTACACCAGATACAGCTGCAGACTGACTGACCATCCCAGCTCCATCTAAGGCAATTCCACCAGCTGCCAAGAGAAATATGACCATCGGACCATCCCAGCTCAGACCACTACATCCCCAACCAAGAGCAAAGACGGACTATTTGTCTTATTAATGCTGAAGTTACAATATTTGGTATTAAATGCTAAACTAAAATCACATGTCACCAGTCTGAGTGCAGCTATGACACGTCAGAGGGGATCTGGCCCTCCCGGTTGAGCCTGGTTTCTCCCAAGGTTTTTTTCTCCATTAATCAATCATTGGAGTTTGGGTTCCTCGCCACAGCAGGGCAGTGTTGGCCTGCTCACCGGGAGACTGCATTCATTCATTCATTTATTTATTTATTTAGAAATTAGATGTTATTTATTAGAATGAACTTACTCGTTGTATAAATACCATGCACTGTGCTGTGTTTTAACTTTTCTGTTTTTCCTGTTTGCCCCTGTAAAGCTGCTTTGAAACAATACACATTGTGAAAAGCGCTATATAAATAAACTTGAATTGAATTGAATTGAATTTCTGAATAAAGCCCTGCATAATATGGATCCGAACGTCTCCATCTTAGGTATCCCCTAACAACAGCATGCATGGCGCTTGGTTGCTTAGCAATGGCAGAGCACTTGAATGAGGCATCTAGTTATATATTTATACATATATAATGAGGGTATTTAAGCTTTCTGGGTGCTTTGGAAAAAAATTGAAAATGGCACGGATAGCAATTTCCACACGTTGTTTGACACGAAACTGAACTATGTTCTAACTATGTTCTAACTGTTCAATAAAGAACAAAAAATTGTGTACCTTTAATGGGGTAGTTCACCTTCAATATGAAATTTCTGTCATCATTTACTCATCATTTAAAGAAAATATTTTGAAGAATCTTGTTAACAGGCCCCCATTCACTAGCCCTGTAATAACAAACTCTGCTACTTCACTTTGCTTCGTAGACAGAGTCTGGAAGGGCATAATTGACCAGCATTAACTTTCTCGTTTCGGGGGGGGGGGGCGCTTGTCTGAAGTTTAAAATCATTGGTGTACCCGTAAGCCGATCACATAACGTTTGGTTATGACGTATGTTTTGCACCGGCTCAGCCGCCTCAAACTTCTTCTGAGAACACAGGTATGCGGCGAAAACAAAACCATCAATACCAGAGTGAAGATGGCTGTATATGACTTTTGCAGATTCTGTGAAGTAAATCTACACATCCACGGTACAATTAGTGCATCTAAACTAATATTTGACAGTAGAGACAAACAAGAAAATATTTGCAGCCAACTATCAAAGTTAGGATTAGTTCTGTTAAACACAGCTCTTTGTTAATTTCGAGTCTGTCAGAAATGCTGCAATTTAATTGCAAGATTACAGCATGACATGGCAATATTCAAGGACTGGAAAAGAAAGGAGACACTGACCTGTCAAAAGGGTGCCAGCTCGAGCTTGACGGATAAAAGGGACCAATATCTTAAACTCCAAGGAGCATATAAAACCTGAGGAAATCACAACCATTCAAAATGTGAACCGAACACTCTTCTTTTTCGGGCTTTAGTTAGCAAATGCCGGTAATATTCTCCACAACAGAGTGAATAGCATCCCGTGTCTCCCTGTCCGCTGTCGTTTTAGATTTCCCTGACCAAAACTACATCCTTAAATTTGACGCTTAGGGTCTACATCACGGCTTGCACGGTCAGCCTGCCCTCTGTTCTGGTTTGCTACATCAGACTGATTACAGAAGCGAACTGAATTTGAGCGGAAGTACAAAGTCTGGCATAGTTATAATAGAAGTGAATGGGCTGTTCTGTTAACAACATTTTTCAAACTATATTATTTTGTGTTCTGCTGAAAAAAGAAAGTCATACAGGTTTAAAATGACAAGAGGTGTGTAAATGATGACAACATTTTCATTTTGAAGGTTAACTATTCCTTTAAAGGTTAAGTAGCAAAAAAAAAAATTAGCGATTAGCAATTATCATACCAGTTAGGTTGTGCAGCCATTCGTTCCATGTATTCCTTGGCTATGTCCAGTGCACCAGAACGGTGTGGATACAGTAGGCAAAACATTGAAAGCAGGCCTAAATTGTTCCCATACACTTCGTTCCAACGAGCACTGAACTCTTCAGGGTGCCAGGGAGGCAGATATTCCTCTGGTCGCTCCATGATGGCCTCTCCGGCCTCCCGAATTTGTTGGGCCAAAGCCTTGTGTGTTCCCATTGCTGCTCCCTGCAGAACTTCAACCTCTGTTTGGCCAAAGTACAGCATGGGATGAGTTCCTTCATAGTTCCCTCCCAGGAATGTAATGCCTCCACTGGAGTCAATGTTAGCCAGCACTGGGATAAGCAGCACCCATAGTGTACTTATGAAGAACACTGTTGGTGCCCCACGCGTGTAAGTTCTCATTCTGACATCAGAGAACACATCACCGGGTTATGCCTTAGAGAGAGAGAAAGAGAGAGAGAGAGAGAGAGAGAGAGAGAAAGGAGGGGGGGAATCACACAAAAGCTCTGAATGCCTGAAATAATGAAAACCAGCTGTGTAGTTATTCTCCCTGTTTTTCTGTGCATTTATTGAATGAAAGTTCAGCATGCCACTTTGCTTCACAAGGGTCACAGGAAAGGCCTTATGCCTGAATGCTCCCTGTGTAAGACAAGACTGGCTTGTTTTTCAAAACTTCAGCAGGTCAACATTTCTGTATAATAAATATAATAGTAACAATAAGGTAAAATAAGGTTTGATTGATTACAAATAGTTAATGCATTGGCTCACACTAAACTATATAATTAAATATTTACAGCGTTTAATATTTATGTTTGTGATTTTTTTATTTGTTTTCTCTGCTTACAGTGAGAGAGTAGTATCTTGACCACCTCTTTTACGCTTTCAAACGACACAGTTTTTTTTAAATAATAATATATTGGTAAATGCTGAAAAATAACATTATCTAAGATTATGCTGTGCAAGTTTATTCTTTGTTAGTCGTTCCAAGGAATTCCTGAAATTCCTCCTGCAACAGACTAACTAACGCTTTCTCAGCCAAATAGAAAATGAACTGGTCCAGTTTAGGATGTCTAGACACATCTCCAGTGAAGCCTGTTATGTCGATTTCTGCTACCTTGTCAGATACTGCTACCTACCCTACAAAACATATTCGACCAACCCCACCCTCACCCCAAACCCTAGAACTTTGAAGAGGAACAATGCGGGTATAGGAAATGCTGGCAGCATAAATTATCAAAAAAACGGTAAGCCTACTTTAAAACACACACAATAGTGAAGTGCTGCACTCTTAAAAATAAAGGTGCTTAAAAGGTTCTTCATCTTCACAGCAATGCCATAGAGGAACCATTTTTAGTTCCTCAAAGAACCATTCAGTAAATGGTTCTTTAAAAAAAATATCGCTTTTATACTTTTTTAACCTGAAGAACCTTTTTTCGCACCAAACCACCTTTTGTGAAGCAGAACGGTTCTTTTTGGAACCATTTAGACAAAAAAAGGTTATTACAGGGCATTGTGAAGAACCTTTATTTTTATGAACCAAAAATGGTTCTTCTATGGCATCGCATTGAGGAACCTTTGAAGAACCTTCATTTTTAAGAGGGCAAGCCACTGTTAAACCTTGCCGTAAATTACAGGGTAAATAACTTTAAAATAGGCAGTGTTTAGCAGTAACATTGGGAAACAGTGTTTTACTGAAACATAAGATTCATTTCTGTAGCGAAAATAATATATTACAGTTAATTACTATATAAACACATTACAGATAACAGCTGTAAAATTCAGCTGTAAAATACAGCCTTTTTTACTATACTGCACTGACTGCTCAATTCTTAACTCAAAGGTGTTGCCCCTTTGAGGGCAACCAGGTGTGTGTGATCTCTGAGTTTTTGTTCTTTTGCTTGTGCTGTGTTAATTATCTTACTGACTGGATTTTCATGGTTTAAAACTTTAAATGGAATCCCCAACAATGAGTGAGTAAACATTTCAAATATTTAGAAGTTTTTTTTAAATATACTGCAAACGTAGGTAAAGTTAATAATTTCTTATTATGTGCTACGTATCTTTTGGTTCCAAAAAGCTACCTGTTAGCTAGCTTTTAGCATCTCACAACTTTCAGTATCCCATAGTGTTGAACTTTTTTGTTATTAGCAGCTGACCCCAACCGCTTGTTTCTTTATTTTTCCTGTTTATTTTTTATCGTGTAGTCACATTACCCAGAATGTAAGGTGCAAACTGTGCGATTTGCCTTTCCACCAACTAGGCCTTGTTTATACACATGTTGAAAAACACCAACACAGAGCGAATTTTGCCTGTGGCAGGCAGCAGTGCCCTTGTATGTTTAAGAAATTCTCCTCATTAAGGTCACATGCACAGAAACCACAGGCAGTCACAAACACAGGACACACATAGGCTTTCACAGGCTGTTTCCACTGTCAGCTTCCAGTGTGTGAATTTGTGGCTAGTCATTTTTCAGAGCTGTGCATACACCTGCGGATTCATTTTAGAGATGGTAGAAAAGTTGGTTGCCCCGTTGAAGATTGCTTGAAATATTTCAGAGTGAGAACATCTTTCATCACTCATTTATCCCGAAAGCATAAGCAGTCATGTCCAAAGCAGCAGTTTTATCTCCTCAAACAGTATGATACAGCAGCAACAGACAGACAAGTTAAAACTTCAGATCAGTCGCTTAATGTTGAGCACCAAGAGTCAGCCAGTGCCACACTAGAGCTCATTCAAAGGTAAGTGATAAATGAGATATTATATGCACAGTAATGATTTTAATTATATTCTATCATGTCTGTATTTGTTGTTGTTAGTGTTGCTCATGATTCTGTGTTTGATTTGTTACTAACTGATAAAAATCATTTGATTTTCAGATTCTTTGTGAGGATTAATCCTGAGGGGACAAAATGTGCTGCAAAAGCTGGAACTAGCCGCAAAACTGGCTCATCTGTTACAAGAAAGGTTCAAATCAGGAATCCACATGTTCATACATTTTTGCAGCGGCTCACCGAATTTGAGTGGAAAACATGTATTTAAGTAAGTGCAAGCAATATTTATTAATACAATTATTGTAACGCAAAATTAGGTAATTCAATTTGTGCTGAGTTACTACCAGTTTGGAACAACATGCTAAACCAAATCTACAAATCATTGTATTGTTTTTGTTTTGATTATATATGTTTTTTTAATAGTTTTTATTTCATTTAAAGATTTGCCTATTTTCTATATATAATACAATGACAAAATTTCTGCTGTTTATTTATATATTTGTTTTTTGTTAAAGAAAATAGAATGTATTTAGTTAACATTTTGACTGATCTTTGCCATACATTTCTATATACACACCCATATCTACAATACAGTATTATTATTTTCTATATTTTCCTTTTATTTTATTTATACTTATTTATACTTAGCTATACACTAGAAGTGGATTTTTTTATTTCAGAAAAATATTCAGTTTTGTTGAATTATGTGATTTGTTTAATTGTCGTATGTAATTATGGATTTTCTTGTGTTTTGTATGCATGTTTTGCTTAAGTAATAAATTACGTTTGTTGAAACCTCTTGAATTTCTTTGTCTTTTTAGAAGATAATACCATTAAATAAAATTGCAGCATTTTTGATGGAGCAGAATGACTACAATATTAAATACACAGAATGCATATGTAGTAGTCTACTGTGATTGTGATGCATTACAGTAAATAACTATCACTACTCTTGCCAGTTATTTGCTGTTAATCTTGATTTACAGTAAAATGCTGGCAACACTGTTGCCAGTTAGTCACCGTAAAGTCTCAGTTACAGTAAAATGCTGGCAACACTGTTGCCAGTTAGTCACCGTAAAGTCTCAGTTACAGTAAAATGCTGGCAACACTGTTGCCAGCTACTTACTGTGGAATATACATTACAGTAAGTAGCTCGCAACAGTGTTGCCAGTATTTGACTGTAGAAATGCCTGGAAAGGTCTAACAGTGCACCACAGTGGCCCATGACCCCTTCAACCTCTGCATTCCAGCTGTAAATTAAAAAACCACATGGTATTGAATCACTGGTTTCAAAGAGATTAATCACTCAAAGGCAGAGTTCTGCTCACTAAAGCAGAAGGAATTTCTCGATTATCATATGCTGCTTGATCTATTTCTGTTGACAAACACACATGTAAACTAATTGACAGCATGTTGAAATTTTTTTGTGGAAAAACTAAATTTAATACATTAAGAAACCAGTAATACTGAATTGATATGACAAAGGTGTTCTGAATTGTATTGACTTTAGCTCTCTAAACAGTAACTTTAAAATTAAGTGGCTGAGAAAATATCTTCAAAATCCTTTTTCCAAAAGGGTTTTATAATTTTGGAAAAATGTGGAGGCTTTCGTTGTTGATGATATTTTAAAACCTTTTTCCTTATCTTATAAACCTTTTATATCCTTCAACATCTTAACTATAAAAAATGACATTAAAAGGAAGGAAAACAAACATTTAAATGGTTGATTTCAAGCTAAAACACAACTAAAGCCAAAATTAAAAAAGTATTTTCAAATTAACACTAGACTTAAAACACCCTAACAAAAATCCACTACAGGAATCTTAAAGGATTTCATGTGCAGGAATCCTTTTAGACAGCACGAAAAACTTACAGGACAAGGTACATTCCTGCATAAATCCCCTAGGATTCGCACAGGAAAATTAACAGCATTAAGCTTCGGGATTCCTGTACAATTTTTGTAAGAACGAAAGTAGAATATTATAATAGATACATGGGCTAATTATTTGTGGTTTGACATGGGTAACAATATTTCCTTAGGTACTCTCCGAAAAGCTTAAAACACTTAAAATATATCTAGCAGAGGCAGTTCTGTCAGTCCCTTTTACCTTTTAAGTCCGCTTGCGTCTTCGCCTTGCAAAAACAAGCAGAAATCATCGATTGCTTGCTTCCTGAGTAGCATCCATGGAGTTTTCGAGTTTTTTTTTTCTTCAATAGATGTGTGTAGCCTATAACTTCCAGCTGCGCAGGAAGAAAGTAACTAGACTAACGAGACGTCACATCTGCTGGAGGACGTGCGTGGAGCGGAAGGCGTTTTTTTCCCTTCGTAAACCATGATGACTACGGGTAAAAATCAGCTGTGGCTGGCACCGCTGTCAAATCACTATCCAATTTGGCGTGTTATGTTTGTTATGTTGTGCAAACTTTTAAGTCTGCTTGTTTAGAAAAGTCATAGCTCTCCTTCTTGCAAGCACCACTGCAAGAGAACAATAATGCTGTACAAACACCACTAAAGATAAGAAAAAGATAAAAACAGCACAAATATAAAAGGGTTGTAAGCATCCTTCTTGCCTGGCACTTATATTAATCTAAGAAAACAGGTACAACCACAACAGGGGTTCATTACTATGTGCTTGGGAGAGAATAATTAAATAATTGTGTACATTTTCACCTTTTAACAATCTACAGCGTAATTTACGTTTAAATCTACTCAAATATACTGTTGGATAGATAAGAATTATTTTTCTGCAATGATGTAACGTTATGGCCCTACGTACTTGACTTCATTTGTGCTTTTATCCTTTTGTATGCGCTTCACATTCCCGTCCATTCGGTGGCGGTATTGCGCAATGAGCTGGTTCACCAACCACAACAAAAAAACCTTAAAGAAGATGTTGCGCGTCCTCTGCGTGCGTAATGTATGTCAACCATGGGTGCAAGAATAACACGAGTGATTACGAACTTTAATTTAGAGAATCGCGTTCACAGAGAAATGAGTAAATTAAAACCTCGAGCAGCACCAAGACATCCAACATCACACAGTCTTCCCCAGCATAATACTGCAGGTGACACACAGTGTTAAAGCATGCTAAAACATATGGCTGTGTTAATAACCATGTTTCTACACAATGTTAACCTGAACATTTTGTTTATGTGTCAGCAGGTTGCATGCCAGAAGAGATTAACCAGAGGAATGATCCACTGCTGTCCATGTTGAAGGATGTTTATGTGGAGTCTAAAGATCCTCAGGTTAGAAGCTAAGATCCCCATAAAGATATGGATGGAGACATAGATACATTTGTCCCCCAAAACAAGCCGTAATATAGGGATGGTGGTACAGTTAAAAAGCAGATACTAAACATTTTGAAGACAATCACAACAAAGGTTGATAGCACAACCAATCTCTTGTCACCTCAAGCAGCATTCACCAATTTTATTTAAAAAAGTATACACTACATTTTCACTTTCACATTTTCTATCCAACTCATGCTTATGAATGGAGCAAAAACACCTTTTAAATGATTATTGTGCAAATGCAAACATATCAAGTATTGTAAAAAAAAAGGGGGAATTTGACTCTGATTTGTTGCTGGGTTTCAGCCTTCCAGCAGTGCACATTTATACATTCAGCCACAACTGTACACTGTAGTGTTGTATCGATTAAGATATAAAATAATACAAATATGATTACAGTTGTACAGCATGATTCTGTTTATTGAACCATGCATGCAAACAGAACATTGTGCAAACAATACAATGACACAATAATAATTATGCCATTATGCCAAAAAAAACAATACAGACAATGACACTGTACAATATAAGAATTCAAAACCTAAACTAAAACGATTAACCTAATGACTGGACAACATTGAATGTTTATGCAGAGCATACAGATCAGTAGGGCTATAACAAGATATCATGCTACAAAATCTCGCAAGATTAAAACGTGATGGTTATTTATCATTTTGATCTGATTCTTATTATATGAATTTGATTTAATATTGATTAGTTATCAATATTTCATAAAAAAAATGTTAGATATGCAGACTAGGGCTGGGGGTGATATATCGCAATCCACACTAATTATACCTGTCTAGAATCTTTTCTGTATCTGAAAGACTTTGATTCTTGGTTTTATGCACAGCTCTGCCATGAACTATGATTATTTGATCAGTAGGAAGTACTGCTCGATCTAAAATCATAACAAGATTGAATTGTTTTATAACATGCATTTGAAAACGCAACACTAGTCAAACATCATCATTATAAATATACTTTATTACCGCCCGGTACAGCCTCACCTCTGCAAGCATTTTTGAATCTCATGGCTGGCTCTGGTGTCTTTGTATCGGTTAAACATGAGATTTAATTCATTTTGGTATATCTAACAGGCAATCTTTAGTCTTATAAATCTCTTTTTTGCCACTGGGCAAATCGTTTTGACTGATGGCAAAAGTTTCACTTTTCAATTTTTTATTTAAAGTTGTTTTCAGGTGCCATTCCTATTGGAGTAACTTATTTGGACTAAATTATTTGCTTGTTATATTCCCTATTGTACAAACTTCTTACACTATATAATAAAGCACTCTGTTTTGCATCATATTTAATTTTATTCTAAACAAAATCAGAGCAGTCATGTTGCCATTATTTTATATTTTTGAAATAAAAAACAACAGGAAGCACTGTTGTGTTTTCTCATATTATTTAATTTAACTTAATTTAAACCTAAAGCTACATTCAAATAAATGGGCTTTTAAGTGTAATAGGATTGCATGTATTTGACGGAATTACGCATCAGCAAAGGCTGTTCCATTTCTAATATAACCGGACCGTCTTTGCGAGTTCAAACTCCCAAGTCTGAACTTGCCTAGTCCGATCTAACAAGGACACAAGTCCGTTCTTTGCATTCTTGGAATGGAGAAAATTGGCCTACGTGTGTAAATCATACTTTTTCTGTTGGCCTGCAGCGCTTTTTTGGAGTTTCTTTGTGGAGTTCTACTTTGGCTTTTGGATGTGGCGGCATTTAACTGTAATTCATTGCGAAACTGAGCATAAAACTTACACAAAATATCTTATGCAGACACAGAATTCATATTTAAAGATGAAACCCTCCAAATTAGCTATATTACTGAACATTTAACAATAACAATAAGCTAACGCAAATGTACTTACAGTTGAAAGAAAAAGTATGTGAACCCTTTGGGCTTACTTGGATTTCTTCATAAATTGGTCATAAAATGTGTTCTGATCTTCATCTAAGTCACAACAATAGAGAAACACAGTCTGCTTAAACTAATACCGCACAAACATTATACGTTTTCATGTTTTTATTGAACACAACATGTAAACATTCATAGTGCAGGATTGGCTAGTTTTCAAAAATTATAGCACTTTATCCTGACCTTTCAAATTATCCTGTTTTTTGAAGTAAATTGAAAACAGCGACATCTTCAGGACGAGAAGGGAATTACAGATAATATTCATGTCCTAAAAAGCATGCACATAAAGGATCAATATCATTAATTGAGAGTGGATTAGAATCGGAGAATGAATATTTTTTTACACAGCCCAAGAAACAATATTAAAGATATCCGGATATTTTTAAATCATATTATAATTTATTAAAATAGATGAAAATTTACATTCATAACAAGCTGATTTCAAAATGCAGATTTTTTTTATTGCATTCTGTGACTATTATTTATTTATTTCGTCATTGAGGATTTCTTAAAAATCGTTAAAAAATCTTTTCACATTCTTTTGAACACAGTCCCTTGTCTCATCCAGTCTAAATTGTCTAGTGGTGTAAGTGTCTTGTCACTTCTCCTGATCTGTAGGGGTGTGACATAACACCGCATTTATTTGCTTAATAGATAAATGTATGAAATCAAAACTATATTGCGCAAGAATTTACTATAACAATAAAGTCGTGTGAGTTTGCATGTTCTCCCCGTGCCTCGGGGGTTTCCTCCGGGTACTCCGGTTTCCTCCCCTGGTCCAAAGACATGCATGGTAGGTTGATTGGCATCTCTGGAAAAAATTGTCCGTAGGGTGTGAGTGCGTGACTGAATGAGTGAGTGTGTGTGCCCTGCGATGGGTTGGCACTCCATCCAGGGTGTATCCTGCCTTGATGCCCGATGACTCCTGAGATAGGCGCAGGCTCACCGTGAGCCGAGGTAGTTTGGATAAGCGGTAGAAAATGGAATGGAATAAAGTCATGTTGATTATATCTTTCTGTGTGACACCTCTTCGCAAACGTTTAAATTGTTTATGTTTTCTTGCCTCTTTCATACTGAATGGGTGAACGGAGCGCACCCTTTGCGCTTTTACAACCACAGTGTTTGCAGCTGGCACAGCACCGCTGCCTGTCCCAATAATAAAAACTGACTGTTTTTATACTTTTTAGGATGAAGAAGTTTCCAAAGTTAATAAGGCAGAGCAGGAGACGGACCGCAGGCTGCTGAAGTTCAGTCTACCTGGTGACCCTTATGGTATCTGTGATGTCACTGATGTTCCAAAAGGCAAGCTGACTCTAGTTGAAGCTTTAACTGTTCTGAACAATCACAAACAAATGCCTAAAATATGGACTACAGAGAAGATGGCACAGGAATACTCTCTGGACCCGAATGATGCCAAAGCCCTGGTGGATTTCTTTATTCCCTTCGATGTCAAAATCATCCAAGTAGAGTCAGCAAAAAATAAGCAAATTAATGATTCTTAGAAATTGCTAGATGCTACAATACATTTGTCTTGACATACTAATTGCATCATTCAATAGTTGGTCTTTGTACAGAATATTAGAAATATAGACCTCCCCCAATATTTTGGGCAGTAATTTTTCTCTGTACCATATAGTTACAGAAATATAATAAAAAAGTACACATCGGTTGTTATTCATTTTCACTTTGGTTGAAAATTCATTTTTTGAATACATTTTCATGCATAGTTTGAAAGAACAAAGGTGTACTCTATAAGGACACAAGTGACTGTTGGTAATTAATAAATAAAAACTGAGATAAGGTTCTGAACATCTTCATACAAGTCTATTAAAAATTAGTAAATTCATAAAAATGCTGGGTTATATTCAACTAAATTGTGTATACTCATTGATTTTAGTTTTTTAATAATTTCATCCGAATTCTTTTAAATATATGCTCTGTACTTGGACAATAGTAATTCATCTGATTTCACTTGCTATATGTTTTTAATGCATTACAAATGCATGCTTAATGAATTATAATGTAGAAATAATGCCTTATAATATATTTTATAATAAATCTCATAACACCTTATATAATCTCATAAATAAACATAGCAATTTATTATATACTGTATGGCCCTATGAAACAGTATTGAAACTTCTGTCATCTGGCAAATGTTTAAGTATGTTTAATATATCACTGAACAGGTAGTAAAATTTAAATTGGTCTAGGAATAATGTATGTAATTTTGCTGGGGTTTAAATATTTGACGTGATTTTTTGCGTGACTCTGGTTCTTTAACGGACCATTTGTGGTTCTTCACATTGCCATTCGTCAGAACCCTTATGGGAAACTCCAGCCACTATTTTACAAAGGCTGCATCCAAAAATACCCCCACTGGGGGTCTTGGCCACTTGAGAGCGTGCATGCGACAGGAAGGAAGAGAGCAAGTCTATCTTATGTCTTAAAATTGACAAAGGCATTGTGCTTAACGCACACTCAACCAACAGAAGTTTGAATACCGCTTCTGAGCAGTATTTAAGCTAAGCGTATCCCGTCATGTTATGGATATGAATCATGAGACTTTTGGCTAACATGTGTTTTTCTTTTGTTCTTGTTTTTTGATACAATACAAATAAAGGGCTATAAAAATAAATCTTACTGGACTATATTATTACATATAATTTTTTAGTAAAACGTAGTGTTACATATTTTATTGGTGAAAACTCCAGTTATATATTTTGTAAAACAGTTTTATCTCATAATTAGAAACACCACATTAATTAACGTTATATGTTTGCACTTGCTAATTGTGTCCCATCGGGTTAGAAATACTTAATGCCTACTTCGGATCTTCATGCACACTAGAACACTAGGGCCCAAAACAGGAAATACATCATGAAAGTAGTCAAGTGCAAAGACCGCAGGTGGGGGTATTTGGATGAAGCCTAGGGCCGGCTCTCTGAAGAACCCTCAAGGCTTCATGAGGAACCCTTTTATTTAAATGGCCTGGAACCACCTTGGGTGCTTCAAAGCACCTTTTTAATGTTTATTCTAATTTTTTGTTTACCCCTGTAGAGTATTGTTCTGCTTAATTGCCATTCCCAATAAAAAGCAGAAATGCATATACCAAATACAAAGCAAACAGTTTATTGATAAGCAACAACAATTTACATTGAATAAATATTCACTGAAGACTCAAGAAAGCTGAAGATAACTTGATGCTCTGCTTTTGAAAGTCCACCAAAAAGGTAGTCTCTCATAGCAAGGCCTATACCCATGGAAATATTGTAATATGCCATCAAGCAAATCCTTCCTAGCATGAAAAACACAAAGTACAATTCACACAATGGGTTTCCTGCTATCACCAGGGGCCTTGACCATGAATGTTGCTGAACAAATTCAGGGTTACAGGATTAGTTTTGGTTGACAAAACCAAACCAATGTGATCAAGCTTTGTTGGTACCATGAAGCAGCTCATGGAGTTTCTTTGTCAACACAAGCTTTCATCTTGAAGCTTAGAATAGTTTGCGCGCGCGTGCAAATGAATGAGTGACGTCTGCATCGCAAAACCAATCGCGTTCAACATGGATAGAGGGAGTTCCGTTTGTTTCTTAGGAAATTATGCAGTATATAAGTAATACAAAAATGTATTTCACTGTTTCTGCGGTCTACACAAGAGAGAAGTGTTTCACAAACACTGCTGATTGAGGTAATACTCAAGTTAAACGACTATAGTACACACATTTATTGTAGTATATTATAGTAAGGTAAATATTACAGAAATGTAATATGATGTATGTGTATAATGTATGTTTGTGCC